>NW_028258413.1:320882-641765 GCF_053883595.1 Heterocephalus glaber | reverse complement strand
CCGACTTCTGCTGGTTTCCGGGCTGCCTCTGGGGTCCCTCGATCACCCACCCCTTCCTCCCCACGTGCTTGTCTGCGTGGGTGCCTGAGAGGGTGGTCCCAGGGCTTGCATGAAGCCATGGCCTTGCGCCTGGTTTACCACTGAGCTATGTTCCAGTCCTTTAAAAGATAGCTTTATTGGGGAAGTTGGGTGTGGCGGCACATTTTGGGAGGCTGAAGCAGGAGGATCACAAGTGTGAGGCCAGTTTGGGCAGCTTAACAAGACCCCGTCTCGAAATACAGATTTTAAACGGGGAGGGGGACTAGCTCAGTGTGTAGGCCCTGAGTTCAGTCGTCAGTACCGAGAAACAGATTACGTCCAGCTAGGGGCCTGCTGAACTGTCCAGGCTGGCCTTGAACTTGTGGCCACGCTTTCAGCCTCCTGAGTGCCTGGACCATCCGGGCGTGCGCACCGCCCGGCGGAACCGCGGCCCAGAGCCTGGTCTGGTTGGGTGAGGGCCCTGCCAGCCTCCAGCAACCCGGACTTCACGGTTACACGGGCACCGGGCTCCTTACACCCGGGCCGCGGGTCTGACCTGCGCCCGGCGGGGAACGCAGGCTGGAAGGTCAGGGACCCGGGCTGACCCCTGGGCTTGGCAGGGAGGCAGCGCCGGAAATCGGGTCAGAAGGGAGGTGATGTGGGGCCTGGTGGTGCTGCCCCCATAATTCCAGCTCTGGAGGCCCGGGGCGGGGGGGAGTGCCGTGGTAGAGCGCACGTGACCCTGCTTTCTTCCCCGCACCCCAGAAAATGTTTAGAGGTCCAGACAGGGGGACAGAGAAGTGATCCTTGGGTGGCTGGGAACTGGATCGGGAAACAGGGGACCTGCCGGGGGAAGTGGAGGGTCTGTGGTAGAGGAAAGGTCTTTTCTTTTTTAATATTGTTTTCAGCACTGGAGCTTGAACCCAGGGCTGTGCCCTGAGCTGCACCCCCAGCCTCTTTATTTTGAAACAGGGTTTTGCTGAATTGCCCAGGCTGGGCATGGACTTGTGACCTTCCAGCCTCGGCCTTCGGTGGGTGTCGGGGTGCGTGTCGGGATGCGCGCGTATGCCTAGGTAAACCCTTTTCTTGGCTTTCCTTCTTTTTTGAGGCGGGTCTTGCTATAGCTGACCTTAAACGCTTGTGCTCAGCAGATCTTCCTGCCTCAGCCTCCCCAGCAGCGGGGACTATAAGCCACCACGCCAGACAATGCGCGGAGGCCACAGGAGAGGGGAGCTGACGATGCCCACGCAGAGGGACAGAGGAGTCACCAAGGGTGCCCTATAACCAGTGATTCCGCCTCAGTGGGGCAGGCAGCCCACGAGGAGACCCGAACCGGTCCCGCCCAGGCGGAGGTTCCCTGTGTTCGGCCTGGGAGCCCGGGCACACACCGGGTCCTTCTCCCCGTCCCGCCTGGGGCAGGGGCCGCGGTCTCGCGCTGGGGCGACGGGAGGGCGGAGCCGGCTCCGAGGCGCGCCACGCGCGAACGCGCACACGCGTGGGCCCGGACCAAGTGCGTGCGGGAGGCCCGGGGCGAGTGTGCAAGGCCTCGCGCGCACGCGTGCAAGGCTGCATGTTCACTACCGGAGTCAGCCGTGAGTGTGCGCACCGGGAGAGCGCGGCGCGGCGCGGCGCGGGGCGGGGCGGGGCGGGGCGGTTCCCACGCTGCCCGTGGACCCGCTCGGCGCCGCCTCCCTCCCCGTGTCCCCCGCGTCCCCGCGTCCCCGCGCCCGGAGCGCACGGACCGGCGCAGGCCCGGCGAGCATGGCCTCGCCCGGGGCCCCGGCAGCGGAGGGCGGCGCCCCCACCCCTCCGAGCCAGCTTCGGATCCGCCAGGTGGGTTCGGGCGGGGACCAGGCGCGCACACTCGGCTGCTGCGGGGCCCGGCCGTCCGCAGGCGGCGTCTCCCGGGGGTGCTGCCGCCGCTCGGTCTCCAACTTCTTCAGCGAGACCGGATTTGGGGCGGTGGACGCTGCTGAGGAGCAGGGTGCGCCCGGGTGGGAAGGGTGGACACCGGGGACCCCAGCGTTTACAAAAGCGTGGCAGTAAATCTTCAGGGCCACTTAACAAGGTGTTGGCCACTTTGGGATTTTTGTATGTGTGGCAGCGTTCTGTGAGGGGACCTTTTGTTTTCGGGCATTTGTGGAAGCAGTGGCTAAAAATCCGTGTGTGCGTGTTTTAATGGCACTGTGACCCGGGAAAGTGTTAGGGGTCCAGAAGGCTGATGTTAGGACGATGCAATTTTATTGCCCTTGAAGCTATTTTGTTTCCCTGAAGAATGTGACAGCAGGTGACAGAGCTGTATTTGTGAGTTACACACCTAAGGATGAACGGGATCGCTGTTTACAGTGTAAGAGGAATCACATCCTAGGAAAAATCACTTCTGTGTCTGGCTGCGCCCGTGTGTGCGTGTGCGTGTGCGTGCGCATTTAGATACCAACATTGAGCAAGTGAAATGTTAGCTTAAACACAGTGTGCCTGTGCTCTGCACGTCTCTGAATGAGATTTCCTTCTATATTTAGAGCACCCTCACTGCCCTTAGGAACGCTAGTGAAATAGTACAAGGGCGTGTGTGAAAGGACACTGCCCTTGCTGAAGACCTGGCGGCGGGCTGTGCCCCCCGTGCTGCGCAGCCCGGCCGTGACCTTGGTGGAGCCTCCGTCCTCAGTGCTGCATTGATTTGCACGCGGGTGGAGAGGGCTGTGGGCAGCCAGCCTGGTCACCTGGTCCCCATTCGTCAAGTCGGGCAGGGCACCTGGTTGAGGGTTTTGAGGAAATCGGACACAGCCCAGTGAAGAGCAGGCCGTGCCATCCTGAGGGGGAGGCACTGCACTTCAGCGGTCTGTGGTTCCTGGGGAAATGTTTTTCATGTTCTTTCTTTCTTTTTAAATTTTATTTTATTTATTTTTTGGAGGGGGGGGTTGACTGTCTTTTTTTTTTTTGGTACCGGGGATCGAACTCAGGTCCCTGTGCTTGGGCAGCAGGCGGCGGAAACACTGAGCTAAATCCCTGTCCTTCATTTTTTGGGTTTTTGAGACAGGGTCTCGATTTATAGTTCAGGCTGGCCCTGAACTCACTATGTAGCCCAGTCTGGCCTAGAACTCTTGGGAATCCTCCTGCCTCAGCCCCCTTAGTGTTGGGATCACAGGCATGTACCACCACGCCCGGCTTCCACATTCTTTAATAAGTTTTGGGTCAGTTCTAGTTTGAACTGAAATGAATTTGAAGTCTGAATTGTTTTCCGCTCTCTGAATCATTTTGGAAGGAAAAATAGAATCGAAAAAGCACATAAGTCAAAAGAAGTCAAAGATTTTAAAGGCATGACTAGGATTTTAGTGATAAATTTGCTGGTCATAATTTCAATTTTAAATAAAAGTATCTTAGAAACGTTTTTGTTGCATACAGATCTCAGTTTGAATTTATTTGCTCCATTCAAGTTTTCTTTTAGTTATTTAATATATTACTGGAATTATTACTTCAAACTATATATTATTTTTACAAGTTGATCTCTTAGACTAAGATATTTGTAGAACTTTGGGGAAAATGCTGATTAATATGAAGTATCTAGTACCTCTGCACAGTGTAGTTAAAATCTTTAAGTTTCCAAAAAATGAGCAGGTCAAAAAGAAATACCCTTCAGCTTCATTCTGAAAAGGGGAAAGAAACATTTATCCACACACTGTCTTCTTGTGACCTAAAATGTTAGATATTTTTGCATAACCCTTTAAGGAAAGTGATATCTTTATCTTATATCCCAGATTACTAAGGTACAGAGGAGCTTCAGCTACATTTTCAAACATGAAGGTCAAATTAGTTACCAAACTAGATAGATTTTCTAGGTGTTAGCCCTTGTTTATTCATTATTCCATTTCTAATTTTGTAAAAAAAAAAAAAAAAAAAAAAAAGGATTAAGAAATGATAGTTTTGCATCTGAGTTGTTTGTTTGGTTTTTTTGTTGCCGGGGATCAAACTCAGGACCTTGCACTTGCGAGGCAGGTGGCGGAACCACTGAGCTAAATCCCTGGTCACTTATTTTATTTTTTGAGACAGAGTCTTGCTGTGTAGTTCTGGCTGGCCTTAAAGTCACTATGTAGCCCAGGCTGGCCTAGAATTTGAGGTAATCTTCCTGCCTCAGCCTCCTGAGTGCTGAATGACAGGTGTGCACGACCATGCCTGACTGACATGGTTTTCATTACTCCAGTGCATCCAATGATGATAACTTGGTTCCTCATTCCACTCCGTGTTTACTAATACGCCTTTTTGATGCCATAGGTGCTAAGAGTGGAGACCCAGGCCCTGTTCTGAGCCCTTGCTGCCCGCGAGCCACTAGGTTTCCCTGCTTTTCCCACGGGGCTCTGGAGAAGCTGACCAGAGAACGTGGGGTCATGCAGAATCTCCTTGGACAGGCCAGAAAAGTTAGGCTGCATTTTCAAGTTTTTCAGTTTCTTCTATTGTTAATTCCATTCTTTTTTATTTTCATCAGGATGTTATATTTTGACTTTTCACATTCTGCCAACCATTTTTGCTCCAAGATAGGATAATTTAGCTCAGCCAGGGAAAGGATGGGAGAGAAGCACTAAGTGGATGTCATGTTATACAGACGTTGTCCGCTTACAATTTTTACATTTTTATTTATTTATTCATCTTTTGGTACCAGGGATCAAACTCACTTGTGCAGCAGGCAGCGGAAACACTGAGCTAAATCCCCAGCCTGTGTATAGGTTTTTGGGTGAACACAAGTTTTTATTTTTCTTGGGTATACATCTAAGAATAGAATTGCTGGATAATGCACTAAGCACGTGTGTAATTTAGGAAGAAAATATCAAACTATTGTCCAAAGTAGCTGTTCATTCTCCTTTTCTTTTCTTACTATGTCTCCCAGGCTGATCTTGAGCTCAATATGGAGGCCAGGCTGGCCTAAAACTCTTAAATCAGCCTCCCTAGTGCTGGGATTACAGGTGTGTGCCACCTCACTCAGCAAGAAAACAGTCCCTAAATTAGCAATGTTTAATATTAGCAATAAGAAAAGAATAAATGGGGCCTTTAAGCTTTCTTCACTACAAGCTTTGAAGACAAGCATGTTAGGTCTTTACAAAAAGTTACAGTAGGGGCTGGGGATTTAGCTCAATGGTCTCGCCGCCTGCTGCACAAGCGCAAGGACCCAAGTTCGATCCCTGGTACCAAAAAAAAAAAGTTATAGTGCATGGGCCGGGGAGTTAGCTCAGTGGCACCACACCTGCCTTGTAAGAGCAAGGTCCTGAGTTTGAACACCCGTACCAGAAAAAAAAAGTTACAGTGCAAGTAGATCTTGGTTCATTGAGAGCTAATTATGTCTTTCTACGCCGGAGTGGCCTTGGCTTCTGTGGCCTATGACCATAGCTTCATTCCCAGGTCTGTGTATCTGTCTCGTGGCTTTGAACACCACATTTGCTCATTCCTCCCTCCGCAGCTGGTCTGGGCTCAGGGACTCCAGGAGCCCGAGTAGTGCCCGGGAGGCTGGGCTGACTTGTGGCCGGCCGGGAGCCGGTCTCTGGCTTGCTCGTGGGTGGCATGGGTTAGCAGCCGAGGTCGGTCCCTGGGGCCCATGGTGAGCAGGCCTCATCAGACTCGGGTGTGAGATTTGGCTCTGGAGGTGACCAGAATGACTGGGGAGCGTGTCGGGGCTGGAGCGTTTGCCACTCGTGGGCGAGGCCTGGGTTCCCAGCATGGCCGAAAGCAGTTACTGCACAGAAGCATATGCCGTGTGCATGGATCCCTACGCAGAGCTCCCTGGCTTCCCTCGCGTGTCTGTTAGTCCTGGCCTTGGTCAGGCACGGCTTGAGTGGGTCTGAGGTGCCTCCCCGGTCCAGGTGGGGCCCTGGGCTCCCGTGAGCCTCCTGCAGCCAAGAGAGCTGGCCTGGCTTCACCTTTTCGGACACAGGGTCTCATTGTGTAGCCCGGGCTGGCCTTGACTTGCAGTGGTCCTTCTGCCTCATGTATTCAGTGGCTTTTCACCTATGCCCTGGGCAGGCAGGACCCGGAACTCACAGCTCCCTGGGCCCGATGGCCCAGCCGGTCTGTGTCTGGATTCCTCCCGTGTGGATCGGGGATCATCGGACTGTCTGATGTGTAACATCAGCTCCATTTGCGCACGGTGCACTTCACTCACCCCTGGCATGTGCTGAACACTTGATGTCTCTGTGACCAACGCTCAACAAACCCCGCCTTTCCCTGCCTGAGGACAGCGCTGTCCTGGGAATAAGCAAGGGAAATCAGAAAGGAGGCTCGGCTCTGACAGCTCCCTCAGCTGCTTCGTGACTGAGTAGCTTATTTCCTCTTGTGGACCTTGGTTTCCTAATCTGTAAATGGGAACGATAATCACACTGTCTTGCCAGGAATGGTGCTGCATGCCTGTCTTCTCAGCACTTGGGAGGCTGGGGCAGGGAGACTGCCCACAGTTCGATGCCAACCTGAACGACGTAGACAGACCCTGTCTCAAAAAGCAAAGCAAAGCAAAACAAGACAAATGAAAGTAATGTTCTGTTGGAGGAAGTCATGTTAGGGTTAGGGAAGCAGCTGAGATTTAACTTGGGTGTGGGGGAGTAGACAAAGCTCTGACGGATAGAGGTTGCCCTGAGACGTTTCAGGTCCAGAAGGAACAGCCTGAAGGACACAGGTGGGGACCTGGGGTGGTCACGAGGTCAGCCACCGAGCCCCACCGCTGCAGGGGCGAGGCCCGGAAGGTGACGGCCTCCCCGCCCCCGCCTGCGGGAGACAGCTCCTGCTCGCCGGTCTGCTGGGCACCGGCCTGTCCCCGCCACAGCCCCTCCACCTGGGCTCCCCCTCGCGCTCCTCACCTGGTTCTGGCTGCTGTTTTCACATTCTCACCCCCTGTAAAATGCCAGAAACCAGTTCTGTGACAGCCAAGAGGCAGCGCTGGCTCTCTGCACAAGTGACTTCTGGTCCCTTTCATTGTCGGTCTCGCTCTGAGCCCGGGCTGGGCCTCCACACCCACTCCTGTCACTTTACAGGGATGAAAGTCTGGACTATTCAGGTAAATTAAGAGCTCAAGGAGAAGGAAGTGCCGCTTTAGAATATGTGTGTTATTTGCCACTGTGTCACCTTTAGGAAACAAGATGCTTGGGTGTACGGAGCTCTAGGAAATCTCTGTGGCTGAACAGAGGAGGCGTGGGGTGCTGAGTTTGGATGTGAGCCCCAGCACTTGAGTGTGTGCCAGGTATTCACCCTTACAGTGTGTACTCGTTAAGTCAGTCGATTATAGCGTTTCATGGAGATGAACATCCTCGTCGCTCCCTTGGCAGAGGAGTTGGCTGCCCGAAGCCCACGGTGCACGTGCGTGTGCTGTCCGTCTTCGTGCACACGTCTGTTGTCCCTTCATTATGCCCTCGCCCTGTGAGTCAGACAGTAGCCCCTCCACCCACCCCTGTCTTCAGTTGCACTTTGTCAGATCAGGGTTGCTGGCTGTGGCCGAGGGAGCGGTCGTGAGTCCTCCTGACTAAGCAGAACCCAGCCTGGTGGTCCTGCTCCTTGGGAACACAGGCTCAGCCTGAGGAAAACAGAGGAGGCAGGCGGGTGGTGCACACTGGGTGTCCTGCACTCGGGGGGCCGAGGCAGGAAGATCACCGTGAATTCACAGCCAGCCTGGGCTACATGGTGAAACCTTGTCTCAACAAAACAAAACAAAACAAAACAAAAAACAAAAAAAAGGGAAAGAAATGGAAATCTGGGTTATTGTTAATTTCCACATCCAGAGTTTCTTTTTCCTTTAAATGAAATGAAGCAAATATTCTTTTGTTTTACCTGAGCAGTTCTAAAACAAGTTTTTTTGTGTGTGATCCTGGAAATTGAACATTGAACCCAGGACCTTTGCATTGATCTGTATCCCAAGCCCTTTCTCATTTTCTATTTTGAGACTGCATCTGACTAGTTAGTTGCCTAGGCTAGGCTCTAGTTTGCAGTCCTCCTTCCTCAGTCTCCCAGCTAGCTTTGTTGTTTCACATGTTGTGTTGCACTAAAGTAGTAACACTCCTAGAATCTTCTACATTACCTTAGTAGAAAGTATTGATTGCAACAGCTTCCTTTATAATGGGTACTTTGTTGCCAGAAGCTTTGTATTGAAAGCTGGACTCCTGGAAAGGCAATTTTTTGAATCCATTAACCTTTATTCAACTCTTACTGTATTAAGTGTAGGAGAATCATGTCATTTTCCTGGAATGTGATCTAATGTGCATTAGGTGTGTCTGATTTTTTTCTGATTGTACTAAACAATGATACATTGATTGTTTGATTTTTTTTTTTCTTTTGGTACTGAGGATTGAGCCCAGGGCCTTCACCTTGAGTTACATCTCCATCCCTTTGTAAAAATTTTTTAGTTTTGAGACAGTCTCCCTAAGCCACTCCATTGCCTAGGCTGGGCTCAAATTAGGCAGTCCTCCTGCCTCAGCCTGCCAGAGTGCTGGGAATACAATTGGGCCCCATCAGGCCCAGCTAAGAATGGTGCATTTATAATAAAACTGAAATCTTTCCTCATGTTTTATGAGTGCTGAGTTTCCCTGCTGGTGTCTCTTTTGCTTTAATATCATAATATTGTCCACCCTGCTTCATTTTCCAAAGGAGCAGGTCCAGGCTCCTTTCCAAAGGAGCCCTTTCCGGAGCTGAGCGTTGGCTGCTTGTTTCCTCAGCTCGCTCGATGCGCGTGTGGTGCTGACAGCCAAGGACCTGAAGGCAGCTTTGGGTGCTGCTCCGTGGTGTGAGCTTGTGGGCTTCAGGGCAGCATACTGCGAGAAAGCAGAAGGGGAGAGAGGGGAGAGGGAGTGAGCGAGGATGCAGAGCTCGGGTTTGTGGGCACAGAGGGAGAACAGTGGGGAGCAGGTCACTGGGCATGGACAGGCTCAGGCCAGGGGTGCAGGCTGGAGCGGTGTGGGGGACCGGAGGCTGCCCATCAGGCTTCTGCGGACTCCAGGGACAGGTCACTGTCCCAGGCCACTTTATACGGGAAAATGTGGACTTCACTAATTTGCACTACTGTGCTAAAAAATAGCCAGCTATCTGGATGTCGACAATACCCAACTGCCGACACACTCGTTGTTATTACCCAGGCAAGAAAGTCACCACATATCACTTGGATTCGTTAGGCTGCTTATAAAATTTATTTAGATACCATGAGCATTTATTTTAAGAAAATATACATTTATAAATATGAAAGTTAAAATATGCAAGAACACAAAGGCTGAGCCCGGCAGCTCAGCAACTCGGAGATCGTGTCTCAAAATGACAAATGAAAACAGAGCCGAGGTGTGGCTCAGGCCCAGGCCTCCTGCCTTGCCCTGCTCCACACCCTCCTGCCACCCCTCCTCAGCCCGGGTGGCTCCGGGAGCCTCCTCCACTGGCCTGGGCTCCCCAGACCCCACGAGCACCAGGACACAGCTCTGGAGCCCTCTGTCCCCTGTCCGATGGCACCTTTCCTGTTCATCACCACGTCAGGAAGTGTGAACGTGTTCTGCCTCTTTTCCCTCAATCCCGTTCCTTCCTGTTCTCCAGTCTCTGTGTCACCGAGAAGGTCCAGGCCCAGATCTGTCTCATCCAAGCTGCACTGTAATAGCAGTTTCAAACCTGGTGTGGTGGCGCACGCCTGTGATTCCGGCACTTGGGAGGCTGAGGCAGAAGGATCGCTTCGGGTTGGAGGCCAGCCTGGGCTGCACAGCGAGACCCTGTCTCAAAAAACTTAAAACAGCACCACCACTGAGATTCAACCTTACCCTAGAAAGAATGGCTATCATCAAGAAATGAGATATAACAAATGTTGGTGAGGCTGTGGGGAAAAAGGAGCCCTTTTATTTATATTGTCGTAGGAGTGTAAATTTATATAGCCACTATGGAATTCTGTATGGAGACTCCTCAAAAACTAAGACTAGAAGTTCCATTTGACCCAGCTGCTCCCCTTCTAGGTATCTTCCCAAAAGAGTTAGAGACATCATATTGCAGTGACTCCTGCACACCCGTTTATAGCAGCACAATTCATAATAGCTGAGTCTTGGAAGCAGCATGTATTTCCATCAACAGATGAGTGGGTAAAGAAAATGTATTTATACATGCCATGGAGTACTACTCTGCCATAAAGAAGGATAAACTTGAGACACTTGTAGGAGAATGGATGCACCTTGAGACCATAGTGTTAACAAATAAATCAGACACAAACTTGAATATCACATGGTTTCTCTTATATGAGAAACTCAAGGTACAAATGAAGAGCAAAATAAAAGAAATGGTAGGAAGTAGGGAGATGGAGCTCTTGCAGAAGCAAAGGGGTCCGAGAGATGGAGGAGGAGCGGGGAGGGAACATAGGAAGAATGAGGGTGTTAAACACTTGAGGCCAGGTGTAAAGGCTGGGCCTCCAGCGAGGCCGTGGGACAGGGTAGTCCCTTTTCAAGGTGGGGCCTTGCCCTTGAAGGGACAGTGAGCCCCAGCCACAGGCCCAGAACTGACCAGACTGTGCTGTCCTGGACTGATCCTGAAACCCTGAGCCCCAGGAAAGCCTTGCTCTTTTAAGTTGATTTGTTTTTTAGTGGTACTGAGGATTGAACCCAGGACCTTCATGCTGAACTGCAGCCTGGCACTCTCTTTTAATTTCCCTTTTTGCTTTTTGAGACAAGGCCTCCCTATGTACCCAGGCTGGCCTCCACCTCAGCGCAGGACACAGTCAGGTGCGGGCAGAGTGATGACAGCGGGGAGCCTGCTGTCGGCCACACCCTCTCCTCCTGGCCTCTTGCTGGCTGGGCACCTTGGCATTTCTCTTCTAAGATCTCAGTTGGACCTGGTGGCGCAGGCTTTTGACCTCAGGAGGCAGGAGGGTC
Source organism: Heterocephalus glaber (assembly GCF_053883595.1). NCBI lineage: Eukaryota > Metazoa > Chordata > Mammalia > Rodentia > Bathyergidae > Heterocephalus > Heterocephalus glaber. The sequence continues at coordinate 630,897 of NW_028258413.1, read as the reverse complement.
TCAGCACATCCACGGCCAACCTGGGCTACACAGCGAGCCCCCATCTGAAAAGACTTCCAGGAACATCCCCTCCCTCTCCAAGTTTGCTTGTGATAACAGCAGATTGTTCCATTGGCTGTTTTCCCATGATTAAAAGGTGTTCGTGTTATTTGTAAAGCAGTGATAAAAAACACAGAGAAGGAACACAAATCCTCCTGTTTCCCCATCCCCAGTAACTGTGCCCCCGGGAGCCACTTGCCCCCCTTTTTTAAAAATTTTATTTTCTTGGTACATTTTAGATACACAATACATTCACCACTGGAAATTTGCACCTTTACATAATCTCTCTTGGTTCTTACTTTCCCCTCTTCCCCTGCCCTCCCTTCAACCCCTCCACCCCTCCCTATTTTTTTTTTTTGGTACTGAGGTTCTAACTCGGGTCCTTGCGCTTGCGCAGCAGAGAGCGAAACCACTGAGCTGAATTCCTGGCCCCACCCCTCCCTATTTACAAAGACTTTGTTTCCAGTTTTCCATTTTCTCATATTGATTCCATTCCCCTCTTTCCTTTCCCCTCTCCCTCCCCCTTTCCCCTCCCCTTTGCCCCTTGTCTTCCTATTTCACATTATCTACTATACCTTTTAGTCCTTATTTACGCCTTCAGTTTCTCACACTAGAGAAGCTATTCGGTATTCACACATGTGTGTCCGCTTTTCCTCCTGTGTGTGAGTCCGAGCTTCGCCCCGGGTTCCCTGTAGTTTGCCCACAGGTGCTAGGCTGGACCGCGGCTCTTGGGAGACGGTGCTTTCGCTGGTTGTGGCAGCTCCTCCGGCTGGGGAGCAGCACCCAGGGCCCTGGGCCCGGCCCAGTGACAGCCCGGCTGCCCGGGGTGGAGCAGATCAGCTCCCTTCCCAGCCCTGGACACTCCTGTCTCCACCATCGGAATTCAAGTCCTCAGGCCGGTGTGTAGTGCATGCCTATCACCCCAGCGCTTGGGAGGCTGAGGCAGGAGGGTCACAGGGTGGTGGAGGCCAGCCTGAGCTACACAGCGAGTTGAAGGGCCACAAAGAGAGAGCCCCTGTCTCAAAAAATAAAAGGTAAAAATTCTCTCTCTGCCCACCCTCCATGTTCCCAGGTTGGGTAGGGGTGGTCTCCTCCCCCTGCCCTTCAAGGGCTAGTCCTGATAAATGGATTTTGTGCCCACAGCTGTGTTAGTGTGAGTTACTTTAAACACCTTTAAATAGTTAAATAACTTTCAGTATTTTTCAGAAGAAAATAGCAAGAGAACCAGTGATTTATTTATTTTATTATTACTGTTTTTTGGTACTGGAGATTGAGCTCAGGACCTTGTGGTTGCCAGGCAGGCACAGCGCCACTGAGCTAAATCCCCGCTTGAGAACCAGTGATTTAATTCAGTTATGCTAAGAAGGAAAATATTTCTTACACCTTGTCAGTGTTTTCTAATTTGTATTCAAAGTAGGAATTCTTATCAATTGAATGATTTGTTTTTGAGGCAGGATCTCACTGTGGGCCCCAGGGTGGCCTCAGACTTGAAGCCGCCCTCCTGCCTCAGCCTCCTGAGTGGGAACCACTCCACCCAGCTAACCCTACTCACCTCATCCCAGTGCCTTGCAGGGGCCTGGCCTGCGGTGAGGAGAGGGCAGAGTGAGTCCTCTGACTCACTGCACGAATGAGTGCTAATTTTCACCCGCGTGAGCCCTTTTCCAGCAAGCAGAGTCCTGGCTGCAGGCTGCACTGTCAGCCTGTTCCACGTCTGGGTCCTCCCTGCTGGCCCACTCCCCGCTCCGGTGGGCATCTGTTTGTAGGCAGGGATCTGCTGTGTTGGGAAGAAGGTTCAAAGAGAGGCAGATGGAGCTGAAGAGGATGTGCTGATTCTCCTGGGGTCGTCGCCGTGCCACCCAGCTCAGAGCTCAGCTCTGTGGTCTCCTGCATGAGCTCATTGCTTATGCAGGGCTTTCTCTACCCATAGGGTTTCTCTGCTTAATTTTATTTATTTATTTTTTGGGTACCGGGGATTGAACTTGGGACTTTGCACTTTCGAGGCAGGTGGTGGCACTACTGAGCTAAATCACTAGCCCTCTTTGCTTAATTTTATTTCTGCTCTTTGAGACAGAGTCTCACCGTGTCGCCCAGTCTGGCCTTGAATACACCGAGAACCTCCTGCCTCAGCCTCCCGTGTGCTGCAATTGGAGGTGTGGTGTGCACCCTGCTCCAACAGAGGCTCCACCCCCAACCCCAGCACTGCATAGCTCCAAGTGGTGGGGACAGAGCCGGGTCAGCCCTAGAGGATCCTCACGGTGGCCCAGAGAGTCCTCTGTGGGAAGCATTTATGGCCAGATTCCGTTCCACAATTTATAACTGTAACTTATCTATTCTGCTTGGATTTCATTATACATCCTTTGAAATGTCTGGTTTATAAATGTTGAAAATTGGCATTGGATTAAAAACATTTATCAAAGCATTTTCCTGACTCACTCATACAAACAGTTTTGACGTAAAAATGTTCCAGGTACAGCCCAGTGTGGTGGCACAGGCCTGTCATACCAGCACTCTGGGAGGCTGAGGCAGGAGGATCACAAATTCAGACCCAGCCTGGGCAGTTTAGCAAGGCCCTGTCTCAAAATAAAAGTAATAAATGGGCTGGGAGAGGAGCTCAGTGCGAACAGCCTGGGTTCAAATCCGAGTACCAGGGAAAATGAATGTTCCAGTCATTAGCGGTTAACAACTTGGCCACTTAAGTGGGTTGCTGTTCAGACATAGGAAAAGCACGTGGAATGGAGTAGAGCACCGCACACCAGGGAGAGGCTCCGGAGGGTGGGCGCTGTGTGGGGGCAGTACCCCTCACACTGGTCCCCGAGGCCTTGTGGGTGGGGGCGTGTAGGGGTTGCAAACCCAGATGTGGCTGGGTCTACACTCATGGGCTGGGTTGGCCTGGTCACCGAGGGCCTCGTCTGTCTTGAGGAGGAGGAGTTTGGGCAGTGACCCTGGACAGTGGTGACTGTTAGCAGGTTTATAAGTGGAGAAGCAACACAATCAGATTCCTGCTGTTTACTTTAAAGTAAGGGGACGCTAACCAGGTGTGGCTGCACATGTGCAGTCCCTGCACTCTGGGAAACTGAGGCAGGAGGCTCTCAAGTGTGAGCTCAGCCTAGGCAACTTAGGGACTTAGGAAAACCATGTCTCAAAATATAATCTACAAAAACAGGCTGTGTGAAGGTCCTGGGTTCAATCTCCAGTACTGAAAAAAAACCACAGAATAAAATTTGCAACTAAAACTAATGAAAAGTTTCCCCTCAAAGTGTCACGGGAAATAGGAAATATGAAATATTATATCTCCCAATCTGTTAAATGTATGATACACTGAGTTCTTGTTCTCTAGAAATTGAAGAATGAGTCCTAGGAATGATGGAGGTTCAGAGCAGGAAGATATTTATTGATAGGCAAGCTCCTGAGGGGAGGAGGGGTCCCGAGGAGTTTTATAGGGTGAAGCCCACGCGGGTACAATGTGGGCCATAGCCACGAACATCCAATAAGGTTACAGGTACAGTCACTGAGGTAATGGTGTCCAGTTGGAAAGCAAGTCACGTACCAAGCATGAATGAAAAAACAAGGATTCTCCCAGGGGGCGGTGGGTCCAGAGGTCTCTGGTCACCCCCAGGGTGGTAAATGCCTATCTGTACTTCGTTAGCCCAGTTTTTTGAAGAAGTATGTGGATCTGGTCATCTTGTCTCCATCTTGAGGCCTGGTTTTCAGCTGATGTGGAGCTGTGGTGTGTTTCACCTTTGTCCTGGCCCTCTTGAGGACTTAGCCCTATCTGACTACCTATAATATTTCTACCTAGCTCATCTATCTATAATTATCCCCCCTCTGAAGTAGTATCCTGAACTGCTGTGAGGGGCAAGCGGTGATGACTGCTCAAGCTACTTCAGGTTGAAGGGGGTCATAGTTGTGGTTGGCAGTCAGGGAGACCCTTCAGAAGGTCTATCTAAAGGTCCTCGATAGTCATCACGTGTTTCCATCATGGGTGCCTATAGCTTTGAGTCTGGAGGAGACAAGGCCAGAAAGACAGTTAAGCATACATGGGGCAAACAATAAGATCAACAGGAATATTATGAGTATAGCCAACAGATGTTTTCACCAGGAAGAGCTAGTAATAGCCTTCCACAGAGAGGATAAGAAGAAGTCCCAGGGAACCTCAGAATCTGACATGGCCTTAACCTGTTGTTTAATATCTTGAACAGCCATCAAGATATTAGCAGAAGTATCAGGAATGTATACACAGCATTCAGCTTTTACAATTGTATAGGTACTTCCTTGTGCTGCTGTTAAGATATCTAGTGCCATTTAATTCTCGAGGACAACTTGTCTCATTAATTTTACATCTTCATTTAAAAGAGAGACCAGTTGAAGTATCATTTAATTCCATAATTCCTAGGAATCCCCTTAGCTGTTTTAGGGTCTTAGGCAGTGGGAAGGAAAGTATTGGTTTAATTCTTTCTTCCCCTAGTCTTTGGAGTCCCTTGGATATGATAAGCCTTAAATATTTTACCTCAAGACTACAAAGTTGTGCTTTAGATCTAGAAACCTTATAACCCCTGTCTGCTAGAAAATTTAGCAGAGCACTGATACCTTGGCTAGAGAGTTCTTCTGACTGGGCACATACCAGTATCTCATCCACATATTGTAAGACTGTGACCTGGGGAAACTCAAAACATGCCAGGTCATGGGAAAGCACTTGTCCAAAAGGGTGAGGACTGTCTCTGAATCCTTGAGGAAGTACAGTCCAAGTCAATTGAGAGGCCTGATCATGAGAAATTTTCAAACGAAAAAGAAACTGAGAATCTGAATGTAAAGGAATACAAAAGAAGGCATCTTTTAGATCTAACACTGAAAGCCAACAGGCATCTTCGGGGACCTGAGAGAGGAGTGTGTATGGGTTAGGTGCACTGGGTGGATCGGCACTGCTGCCTCATTTACCAATCTAAGATCTTGTACTAACCTCCATTCTCCATTGGACTTTTGGACTCCCAAGATTGGAGTGTTGCATGGGCTATTACAGGCTTTAAGTAAACATTGTGCTCTTAGGTTGTCAATTATAGGCAGTCATCCCTTTTTTTTTTTTTTCTTGGTACCAGGGATTGAACTCCAGTCCTTGCGCTTGCGAGGCAGGTGGCCAAACCACTGAGCTAAATCCCTGGCCCTAGTAATCCCTTTTTTAACCTCAGGCCTTAGAGGATATTGCCTCTGGTGAGGAAAAATAGTGGATCTTTCAGATGAATCTGTATCAGGGCAGCATTTATTGCCCTTCCTATTTTACCTTTAGTTGCCCACACTTCAGGATTTATTTCTGTTTCTACAAGAGGGAGGCAGTGTACCTGGCCTGGGTGCATGTAGATTATGGTATTTAAACAGGATAAGATCTCTCTCCCCAGGAGGGGTACAGGACTTTCAGGCATAATTAAAAAGGAATGGGTGAAGAGAAAGCCATCCTAGTTACAACCTAAGGGTTGAGTAAAATAGTGAGTTACCTCCTCTCCAGTGACTTCTTTTACTGATGTATGACAGCTGGAAGAAAGGCCAGGGTTGAAGAGAAGAACAGAGAGAGAGGTGCCAGTGTCCACCAATAGGCTTATTTTCTTTTCCCATGATTACCCGGGGCTCCCCTGTGGAGGTGGCAGTCTGGCCAGAGGGAGAAGGCAGAGAGTGCCCCGGGGCCCTTCAGTCTTGTTGGACCAACTGGCAGGATGGGTCTGAAGTCTGAGGCCTTCACCTCAGAGGGCAGGGCAACCTCCAGTGGTCACCTTTACAGTCAGAGCATGGCCCACGGGGCCTCTTGTTGCACTGCTTCTTGAGATGGCCTGGCTTTTTGTGGTGGTGGCAGGTGGGTTCAGTCATCCAGGTCTTCTCGGGGCCCCGAGAATCAGACCTAGAGCCTATTTCTCTTAGAGCTGCTGCTAAGGCTGCTGCCTTCTCTAGGTTCCTGTTTTCTTTCCCTGGTCTCCTCCTGCTCCCGGTTGTAAATACAGAAGAAGCAAGTTCTGGTAAAGTATTAAGTGAGTTGTCTGGAGAAAAAGCCATCTTTTGTAATTTTTCTGAACATTTGGGGCTGACTATGTAATAAGCTTATCCTTAGGAATAATCTGTCCTTCTGTTGATTCAGGAGCTAAGGATGTATGTTTTATCAATGCCTCTTGTAAGCGATCTAAAAAGGCAGAGGGTTTTCTTTTTCCGCCTGTTGAATAGTTGCCAATTTAAAATAATTAAGAGGCTTAAATCTTGTCCTTCTTAGACCTTCAAGAATACAGATCCAGAAATGTCTCCTATTATAATCTTCTGTCTGGTTGGTAGGCCAGTAGGGATCCTGTGTGGGGACTGTTTGGGCTCTGGTAGGGACCAGCTGCTCCCCAAGTTGTCTGTGTTCTGGCTCCCTAAAATTAATAATATGATATTTGTCTTCATAGGCAATGGCAGCTTGTAATGCTGCTTGTTTTTCATTAGCATTCAATGTGTGATTTAAAAGTAACATTACATCTTTCCAATCTAATTCATAGCTTTGGCTAAGTCCCCTAAAGACCTCAGTGTATTTATCTGGATCATCTGAAAACTTTCCTAGGTCTTGTTTGAACTGTTTGAGGTCACTGAGGGAAAAAGGCATATGGACACGGGCTTGCCTGAATCTGTGACTTACTTCTTGTAAGGGATATTGTCCTTGAGGGGTTTGTAGAGGTTTTAATTACAGCTGGCTTGGGAATTTCACCCTTAGATTCTAAAGGATAAGGGGGAGGGATATCAAGCTCTAAAGGGAAAGTGGGAAAAACTTTAAGTTTGGCTGTAGGTGGCACTTTCATTGGGATTACCTCAGAAACTGTCCTCAGGGTCCAAAAGGTGAGGGCAGAAAACCTCAGGTTTAGTGATAAGGGCTGGAGGAGTCTGGTCTTCCTGCAGCTTATATCTACACTTTGAACACAAATCAGGATTATCTCTCTCTCTTTCTTTTTTTTTTTTTTCCGGTACTGGGGATTGAACTTGGATCCTTGTGCTGGTGCAGCAGGTGGCGAAACTACTGAGCTAAATCCCCAGCCCATAACTATCTCTTAATGTAAAAAAGATCTGGACAAAGGCAATTCTGACCATTTTCCCTCTTTTTTACAGTATAATTCTAGTTGTAAAATGTCATCATAATTAATACTTCCCTTTGCATTCCATCTTGGCTCTAGAGGATAGGTAGGCCATGCAGAAGAATATTAGGCTGCTCTTCCTCAGTGCGTGAGGATCGAACTTCTGCCGGTGTTTAAGAATATATTAAAAAAAAAAAAAAAGAATATATTCCAAAGGAGTAAGGTATTTTGACTTGGCATTCCCCATATTCTGGAAAAAACAAACAGAAATAAGGCGTCCCTTTGATTCTGATTGATTCCTTAGGCTCCTAGAGCATCCTTGAGGATCACAGCTCCATGGCAGGTGGCTGCCGTCTGGAGAGAGCCCAGAAGGTAATTGGACTGGAGTAGTCCCCTTTACCAGTGCTCGATCTTACCTTCCCCAGGGAACTTGTGTTCTTACTCCCGTATGTATTTCAAAAGCCCAAGATACAATTGATTTTACTTGTAAAATCATGTCTTTTTGAAGGAAACATTATTAGCCAAACCAATAATCAAATGTTTTCTAAATCTTTGAGAGAGATTGAAGCAGGTAGATTAAAGGGCTACGCCTTTTTCCTGCAAAAGAGATCACTTTTAGAGATGGAAGCAGACAAAAGCCTCAGGGGATCTTCGCCCTTGAAGCAACCCTCGGAGGCAGCTGTGCTATCTGGTCACCTATGTAGCTTTCTCCAGCAGCAAGGCAAAGACTACACATTGTTCAGAGTTGACAGGGCACACTCATCAGGTCTCCACGAGCACGTGCAAGGAGAGAAAAGCTGGTTGAGATCTCTTTTATTCCCAGTTAGCAAAGCACAAATGCAAACTATTTCTCTGTTAGCTGTTCTAAGTGGTCTAGTAGTAAAGCAGCCAAAGTGTTCTAAAGTTAATTCCCAAAAGCTTCAGAGTTTTTAGCCTATTAAAGATTTGTCAAACAACCTCTACCGAGTTACAGTTTTCTATTTGCGTCTATCTTACTAGCAGAGAGAGAACAGTCTCATCCCATAGCTCAACTCTTAATGGAGGCTTGAGAAAGGGCCCTACCAGCATTGCTTCAGGTCACTCTGAGACAGAGGATATCTGATGATCACTGGAAGGTTACCCTTCACCTCCCTGAGGAGTCCAGCTAGGGGACAACAGTTATGTGGAGATTTTCCTACTGATTACCCATGTGGGCTATTGGGAGCCAGTTTCCACTGGGGGACCTTCAAGCACCTGCCAGAGAGTAGCCCTGGCCACGACCTCTCAGTTGTAGTCCAGTTTTCACTAGTTCCACACAATCAGAGAGCTGTCTCCGGAAAGGAAAATAGCTGCCTATCTTGTCAGCATTTAGTCTACAATTATTAGCCAAAGTATTTTTCTCATACATAAATGGTAAGAGCCAGACCTTGAAGAGAGAGAGAAGATCCTCCCTTAATCTAAATGTGTTTTGGTCCCTTAAGTGTTGTGCTTATGGAGATAGCTCCTGGTTTCACCCGAAGTCAGCTCTTTCCACGGGGTCTCAGGTGCAGTCTCCCGAGGAAGACTGTTGCCCAGAGCACTAAGCGGGGACATCGCTTTCATGTGCTCTCCTGGACGGACAAAACCTCGGTGTCTCAGGGCCCGGGATTTAGCTCAGTGGTTCCGCTACCTGTCTCGACAGCACAAGGTCCTGAGTTTCATCCCCGGTACCCCAAAAAACCAAAACAAAAACCCTCGATGTCTCATCTAACCCAGAGATGGAGTATATCTCCTGATCTAAAATGACTTCCCTGTCCCCACGGGGCCTTAGCCCGTCACAACTTCCTGTTCAAGCTTATTAACTTTTTGTTTTACTGACCGTAGAAATCAGAAATAAAAGTGGACAGTATAGGATTCCGTGTTTATGTAAATGTTACCCCAGAAGTTTTATTCTCTTGGCTCTGAGGTCAGGATTTATTGAAAATAAGATGCTGTATGGGTGGAATAGTTTTGCAACTAAGTGAAACTTCTTCATAATTCACAAGGTAAATTTAATCCAAATTGAAAATTTGCTCCAACTGCATTTATGTCAGTTTATTTTTGATGGTTATTAATATTTTAATTGGGTATCTTTTTTAAGTAAAAAAATAAATCATGGACATGTAAACTTGAAAAAAAAATGACTTCCCTATCTTCGGCATTGGCAAGAACACTCATTTTCTAAGGCCTTAACTTAAAGGTTCTTAGGAGAAAGACACTGAGTACTTCAGAGATCCTTTCTGACTTTACATGCCTCTCTAAAGGAGAGGATAAGATTGGCAGGAGAGACTGGAAATGAGACCAGGAGAGGAGGTCTTTCCTTCTCATGCTCTCGGTGAGTTATTGAGACAATTTGCCCCTGAGTCGTCACTCTCAGCCTGGAAAGGCCAGAGTGGGGAATCTCAAGAACTGAGACTGCCTCCCCACCAGTGAAGATCAGACCAGAAAGGAAACCGAGGCAGAGCTGGCTCAGCATTTTCTCTAGAGTACAGAGCAGGATTGGGCCAGACTGCTCAGTGAAACCTGTCCCCCAAGTCTTAAGAGGGGCTGCCAGCTAGTGCCTTATTAATTGACAGCTGGGGTCCCACATTTTATCAATAGGCATGTATATTTTTCAACTATAAGTTAGATTTTACAGAGACACCTATTTTTACTACATTTTCTAATTGTAATTATTGGTAAAGGCCATTGGATGATGATCTCACATGACTTTTCCTCAGCACTAACAAGTCAATCAAGCAATCAATATAGAACAGAAACAAAACCTTGTCTACAGAAGTAAAATGTCCTTTTAAAGAAACATCACCATCATTTTAACAAAATGACAATGTATAAGAACTCAAAGTACAAAGCATTTACAAGAGGCACAAGCAGCAACATACAAGAATGACAATTTTGGAGGCCAGGGATTTAGCTCAGTGGTATTGCTGCCTGCCTCGCAAGCACAAGGACCTGAGTTCAATCCCTGGTGTCAAAACAAACAAACAAAAAATGACAATAGTATAATTTAGCAATCAATAAAAGTAAATTCTTACCTCCTATTAATTATTATCTCAGTGAAACCTCCAATAATGTCATGGGAAATATGAAATATGAAATATTATATCTCCCAATCTGTTAAATGTATGATACGCCAAGTTCCTGTTCTCTAGAAATCGAAGAATGAGTCCTAGGAGCAATGGAGGTTAAAAGTAGGGAGGTTTTTTTTTTTTTTTGGCATACCGAGCATCGAACTCATGACCTTGCACTTTCAAGGCAGGCACAATGCCACTGAGCTAAATCCCTGGCCCAAAATTTCAGGATTTTCTTTCTTTCTTTCTTTCTCTTTCTTTCTTTCTTTCTTTCTTTTCTTTCTTTCTTTCTTTCTTTCTTTCTTTCTTTCTTTCTTCCTTCCTTCCTTCCTTCCTTCCTTCCTTCCTTCCTTCCTGTACTGGGGATTGAACTGAGGGCCTTAGATATGCTGGGCAGGCACTTTACTCCTGGGCTACACCCCCGGAAGATATTTATTGATAGAAAAGCTCCTGAGGGGAGGAGGGTCCCGAGTGGGCAGCCCAAGGACCCCACTTTACAGAGGAGTTTTATAGGGTGAAGCCCACGCGGGTACAACATGGGCCACAGCCATGAACATCCAATAAGATTACAAGGACAGTCACTCAGGTAACAGTGTCCAGTTGGAAAGCGAGTCACGTACCAAGCATGAATGAAAAAACAAGGATTCTCCCAAGGGGCGGTGGGTCCAGAGGTCTCTGATCACCCCCAGGGTGGTAAATGCCTATCTATACTTTGTTAGCCCAGTTTTTTGAAGAAGTATGTGGATCTGGTCATCTTGTCTCCATCTTGAGGCCTGATTTTCAGCTGATGTGGAGCTGTGGTGTGTTTCACCTTTGTCCTGGCCCTCTTGAGGACTTAGCCCTATCTGACTACCTATAATATTTCTACCTAGCTCATCTATCTATAATAAAAGATTCAAAATTCCAGCAATCCAGTAGCAGACTGTGGAAGACCACTGTCGTTATCCTGTCTCCTTCTGAGACCAAGCCCTAGTGCTGACTCTGATTGATCCTTTGCTTGAAGAGAGAAAGGAACTCAGATCTCGACTGACACAGGTGTCTGCAGACAGCGCCTCAAGACCCCGGACTCTGCCTTGATTTCTTACCTGGTGCCTTGGGCAAAATCGAGGAGGCTAAGGCAGGAGGATCTCTGGGAGTTTGAGGCCAGCCTGGGCTACATAGTGACTTCAAGCCCAGCCTGAACTGCATAGCAAGACCCTGTCACGCACACACACACAAATCCTGGTAGAAAGTAAAGAGACTGTGCTACCTTAATTTTAGCCTGTGTTCTCAGGTTACCCTACATGGTCATGGCACAAATTTGTGTTCCTACTTAGGGAACTGAGTGTATCAATTTCTGCAAATACTAATATTAAGTATTTATTCTTGGTTTTTTTGTTTGGTTTTGTTTTTATTGTTTCATAGCCCAGGCTGACGTCGAATTCTTGGCCATCCTCCTGCCTCAGCCTCTTGAGTGCTGGAATTACAGGCGTGCTGCACCATGTCCAGCTTTGTGTGTTTTGCTCTCTTATTGACTTGAAAGACTGCTTTCTTTGTTACATGTGATGGAGTAATTTTTTCCTAGCTGGAATTCTTGGGTTCCACTCATCAGACATCTCTTTATCTTGGAGATCCCCCCACTCCCCATACCAGGAATCAAACTCAGGACCTTGCATTGAGCTAAATCACTGGCCCTAGCCATGTCTTTCTTATATCATAAACAGCCAGTGGATCCAGGCTTTTCTCCCCCTGGGTGCCTTCACCTGAGTTACATCCTGCACCCCCCTCCCTGCTCTCTGGAGTCTCTCTTTGGAAGTCCCTAGTTAGGGTCCCTGGAGTGTGCCATGCAGGGCAGTGGGCAGGGCCTGAAGTCATTGAGCATCAAATATGCAAGCGCTAAAACAACTGGAAAAGCAGGTGCATTAACCCTGAGTGTAGGGAAGGGGAGGTAGGTAGCTCAGGAATAAAGTGCTGGCCCTATTGTGTATTTAAAGGAAACCAAGTAAGAGAACACTGTTTATCTTCAGTTAAGATCGGTGTGCTCTTGCCTATGGTGCAAATAACAAGAGTCTAAATAAAATGTTTCTTGGGTTACTGAGGTAGCAGAGTTAACCTGGGATGGGAGGCCCCTTTTGAATACTGACCTCCTGACGTAGTTCTGTAGATAAAGACCGGGTGTGCGTGGGCGCAGAGAAGATGCCCTCGCCTGGCTTCCTGTGTTTCGCGCTGTGGATGCCACAGGCTGCAGTTTTCACCTGCAGATTTGTAAAACAGGGTCACAGACTGAAAACGCTGATCTAATGGCATCTGCTCGTTTGCATAACTTCAAAATCGATCTGAACGGGGCATTATCTGAACTTCAGTAATAATTGCAAAAGCGTGATAGACGGCTAAAATTATTCTTTGATTTATTAGCTGACCCAGAAGGGACAAGCTTTGCGTTATATTTTGGTAGATCTTCACACATATTCTAATACCCTAGTTTGAAGCATTCGTGAGGGCTGTGAAGTTTACAGAACTAAAACCACTTTCAGTGTGAATTCTGTTATTTCGGGAATCCAGCCCTGTCAAACAATGGGGTCGAAGTTGCAGGGGCAGAGGGGCCTTTACATCCCCCGCCGAGAAGGGACAGCGGCTGCCGACCTCACCTCTGAAGGTGGGGCTTCCTCCTCGACTGAGACAGCAGAAAGAGTCTCACTCCCCCAGAGGGGCTACATTCTTCCTCAAAACTGCTGGGGATTTGCAAAGTGCGAAATTCTTTTGTATCTTTGAAACTAGGCAAATGAAAGGAACTTCTTTTAACCTGGCTTAGGTCCTGCCCAAGAGTGGCCCAAATAAGGAACAAACACATTCGCACCCCAAGGAAATGATAATTAGAAAACAAGCTGGGTCCCTAGCCTGGCCCGGCTTTAAATGTAAAAGCCGCCCTGGGATGCTGAGGAGCGGGGGCCAGGCGTTTGCATGTGAAAACCAACAGCTTCAGCTCAATGGCACGCTGAATCCTTTGTTCGGACGGCCACTGTCCCTGGAACCTGGAGGGAGAAGCCAGTGTTACGTGAAAGCACTGCATTCAAGAGTGGATTCCTGGATTTATTATTCTTATTGTTTGGTTCCGGGGATCAAACTCGGGACCTTCTGCTTGTGAGGCAGGTGACGGAACCACTGAGCTTAATCCTGGCCCTCACTGTGGAAAGTTAGATGTTAAGTCCTCACAATTAAGCAGACTGGTGCTGGTGTGATTTATTTTCGGTTCTTGAACTTCTGGTCCTGTGTGTTGGAATCCAGTTGTCTTCTCAAGGCTGGGGTGAAAAGGTGGAGACATGACAGGAAAGATGGAAAAATTTAAGTCACAAACTTGATTTTTTAAATTTGTGTTTTCATTCGTCCTCGTGTACAGTATATAATGGCCACATTCCTCATGGATAACTGGCCACAGTCCCTCCTAAGGAGTCTTACTTCTTTTTCCATCCCCTCTCTCCCGTCCAAATCAGACTTTAACCCCAAAGAGAATTACCATGAAATAAAAGGTAGCGATTTCCCGAGTACCTGGGAACTGCTTTGTTACCAGGGTATCCCAGCTCCATGCCGCAGTTGTTTTCTGGTTTTGAGAGTTCCCTGAAATGTCATCGTGCAGATATTTAAGATGCTTTAAATTGATTAAGACTTGGCTGTCAGCCTCCAGTAGGAGTCCTACATTGGCTGGGATCTGATAATAGCTGTTTTCATACTTAACACTTTCGTGAGCATCCTCCAAGTGATTCAGCATCTGCAGCATATCAGGAAAACGTGGTTAGTATCCTATGACCCTCTACCACGGAGCTACTTTGCCAGGTCCTAAGAGCTCTTTTTTTTTTTTTTCTCTCTATTTTTTTTTTTTTCCGGCACTGGGGATCAAACTCAGGACCTTGTGCTTGCCACGCAGGAACGGTGCCACTGAGCTAAATCCCAGGCCCTTTTGAAGAGCTCTTCTTGACAGCTCTTTTCCCCCCCTTACTGATGAATGAACCTGGGGCTTTTGCACTGAGCTACCTCCCCATCCCTTTTTAAAATTTTTTCTTTTGAGGGAAGGTTTTCAGTAAGTCTCAGAGTTGCCCAGGCTGAACTGAAACTCAAGATCCTCCTGCCTCAGCCTCCTAGAGTGCTGAGATTACACCTAACTAGAGATAACATTTCTCTTTGACCTTATTTCCTGTCTCTGCAAATACTGGGCCTGAGGTTTCTCACAGCATAATTGACCTGGATATGTTCTGCAGAATGGATGAATCCAAGATTCTCAAATATGTGATGTAGTCAAACATATGGTGAATGACTAAGTTAAAAAATTCTGCCGGGGATTTAGCTCAGTGGTTTTGCAGCCTGCTGCGCAAGCGCAAGGACCTGAGATCGATCCCTGGTACCAAAAACAAAACAAAACAAAACAAAACAATTCTTACAGTAAAAGACACATTGGCATTGCTGCCCCTCAAACCCTGCCCTTGCCTCCAGCTCACAGGAGGAGCTGCTTCAGAAAGCAGCAGGAAGGACCAGAGGGGCATGCTCAACTTGAGGGAGGATTTGGGGATTTTTTGTTTTGTTTTGTTTTGTTTTGTTTGAGACAGGATCTCTGTCTTCCAGGCTGGCCTCAAACTCTCGGCAGTCCTCCTGTATCATCCTCCAGAGTGCTGGGATGACAGGCTGTTATGATTAAAACATTAAACATTGGCTGTGCTGTGTGCATCACACCTTGTATCTGTTTTATGGTTTCCCCAAAGCAAGGCCATGAAGACCACTTGTCGCGAATGTTTTAAAACACACTCATGTTTTTAATGTGTGGATTCTTGCAAAGAACTGCAGGGGACCAGCATAGTGAGCAGTGGTTGCCTGTGGAGTTGTCCTTAAAATAGAGTCTCCTGGGGCTGGGTCAGCCCATGCTAGAGCCCTTGCCTGGCCTGCTGAGGGCTGTGGGTTTGATCCCAGCACAAAACAGGGAAAAGGACTGTTTTGTGATTATCTGACACATTATTTTCCCGCTTCCCTATCTGTTGACTTGGAAATGCAAGAGAGATGTCCCAGGCCAAATGTACCCACTGTGGTGACCATAAACTCGAAACTCATGGGCAGCCGCTGGGCCAGTGCCCGGCCCTTGCCTGGCCGGAACATCGTCTGTCAGGGTGTGGGGTTCTTCCCACTGTGACACCCGAACCTCTGGGGGCAAAGCCCAGGGAGATGGAAGAGCAGCTGCGGGAGGCAGCGCTTTGCAGCCCCGGCCCCCACTGCCCTGCGTTGTGTTTGGGTTTGGAGACAGTGAGAGAGACAGAGGGGACTGGAAAGCCTGAGCAGCAAAGACCCGGCCTGCGGCCTGGGTCGGCACCAGTCGCTGAGTGCTGCCGCTCAGTCCCTGGGGATCACTTGCAGTCGTGTAACACACGTGTGTGCTCAGAGACACATGTGCTTGTGAGTCTAAAAAGTGCATTACAAAAAGACACATTGCTTTTAATCCCCTCCAACACACACATCCCATGGTCCTCGCCACTTCCCACAGCAGCTCTGGAGTCCTCTTTCCTGAGTGCCTTTAGTGGTGCTGTACTGGCTGCCTCAGTGTCCCGATTCGATTCAAAATGTTTACTGCTCATGGTCACTGACTCTGAGGAGGAGCCAGAAGTCACACGGTGTCAGATCCATGACTAAGGTGGATGGGGACACACACGGCGTCCTGTTTACGAGCCTGCTTTTCTGTTGCATGGCATCGGCAGCAGCATTCACTGTGTTTTTGTTTCTTTGTTTTTGAGACCAGTTCTTGCTATGTAGCCCAGGCTGGCCTCCAAAGACACGCAGGAAAGAGGACTTCAGAGCTGCCTCAGAAAATGGCAGGAGAGATGGGGTAAGCGTGCTTGAAGCGAGGGAGGGTTTGAGGGGCTTCGCAGTGCTGTCGTTTACTATAATACCTTTAACACTTTAGTATTCACGGTGGTTTCTGAATGCTCCCTCCTCCTCGTGCTTGTGAGCGCCCACTAGTGGCCCGTCTGCCTGGCCCTCCTAGGTCTCCGGGCTCTGGGTCTGGCCCCAGCACCCCGGCCCGGGTCAGCGAGGACGTGAGCTCCCGCGCAGTGTATGGACGGACAGCCGGGCACAGGGCTCGGCCCAGCTGCGCTGGGACCCGCGGGCGGGAGAGGGTGAACCCAGCCCGCATCCTCGGGTCCACACCCTGGGAGAGCTCAGTCCCGGGCTCACTTCCTCCGCAGCTGCCTCTCCGATAGACAGGGCTGCGGCTCTGGGAGGCCGAGGCAGGAGGTGACAACAAACCAAAAAATAGGGGTTGAGGATGTGACGCGGCAGAGGCCGAAGTGCAGCCCCCGGACCGCAGGGAAACAAAGAGCTTGGCCTTGATATTTCTACACAGCGAGGCCTGCATTCCCTTCGAGAGCGCTCAGTCCAACGTGGACAGGCGCCTCTGCCAGGCCCTATCCAGCAGCGCCTGCCTCAGACCAGGGGCTGGGCTGGCTTCCCGGAAGGAGGCCTCAAGGGTTAGCGCTCAGGGCTGGGCTGAGGTGAGAGCCTTACTTCGGTCCTCCCTGTTTCTCTACCTTGGCCAGTCTTCTGTTAATAGATGGGCACAGGGCCGGGGATGTAGCTCAGTGGACTGAGCAAGCAGACATACAGAAAAAACAACCAGCAACAGAAAACCAACAAACAAAACAATTTCCTCCTTCCCGCTCTTTTTCCTTTTTCTTTTCTTCCTTTTTTTCTGTGCTGGATTGAACCCAGGTACGCACACTAAGCACCCCGTCATAAAAATGTTTTCTTGTTTGTTAAATAAACCACAGGAACATCAAATGCAGGCAAAGAAACATGTTTGTTGCATACTTTTGTAAGAGTTTAAAGCATTTAATGTTCGTGTTTAAAAGTCAATTTAAAAACATTTCGCGGAAAAGAATCAACTTCAGCCGCACGAATACTCTTATTCCTGGCGGCCTAACCTGTGTTTAATTCTCAGCACTTCACAATTGCTTCATGAAACTACAGTAGCTTCTTGATGCACCCGAGGTCCTAGCGCCCTCTTGTGGCAGAAATTTATTTTTAGAGGAAAGTTGTTTTGAAGGCGCCGTTACTCTCAGTTAATTCCCTGCATATTTCCTGTCGGGGAGAACACGCGCTGCTTCGGATGAGGACGGTGACTCCGGGGGCTATGGTGGAGCCCGTGATGGCTCGTGGAGTCATTTAAGGAACAGGCAAGCGGGGCGCAGTGCTCGCCCGGCACGTGGGGGTATAGGGAGCACCTCCCAAAAGTGGAAAGAAGAAGGACGTCGGAAAGAAGTTTGTGGTTTCCAGGCTGTCGTTTCCAGGCTGTCATTTCCAGAAGGTGTTGAGCAGCACACTTGGGAGCGGAAGCCCTTGAGGACTTTACCTAGGAAGCTGAGAGCGTCCGATCAAACGAGGGCAGCTGCAGTGGTGGCTCCATATCCTCCCTTTCTGGACAGTGAGCAGCACTGTTAGCTATGAGATTGTTACAGGGTGACTCCTTTCAGAGCGGCTCGCCAGTTAAACATTAGCGAGCTCTGGCAGCTCGCCTCTCCTTCTGGAGTTGGAGTCCAGGCTCTTCTCGTCTCAAAGAACTGAACAAAACGAGCAAAAAGCAGTGGCCAAATCTATTGGAAAAGGTAAAAGTGAAGAGTGAGGGAGAAGCTGGGTGTACAGTGTGAGCTCGGGCTGAGGAAAAGAGGAAAAGCCAGGCCAAAGGACACCCGTGGAGGCCGCCTGAGGTGGGCCTCGGCGGGAGCTCGGCGCGGGAGGCCGCTCTTTTTATACTGTCCAGGTCTCGCGGAAACCCGCGAGAGAGGTATGCATCCGGGTCCTGCAGCCTTGGGAGCCTGCTCTGCTTCCGGCGAGGAAAGAGGGTGGGTGCAGGTCGGCCAGGCCCTGGGTTCCGTCAGGGAGCCAGGTAAGTGCGCGGGTAGAGTAAGGGGTCCGCGTTGGGCCGCGGCGCGAGGACACAGGCCAGGCGGCCGGAGGATGGACGCCAGGGCGTCCAGGGTAAGTTGAGGCAGGCTAAGTCCAGGCAGCCGGCGCCCGCGTGCTGGGATGGCAGCCCTGGCTGTGGGGCGGCCCCAGGACCCCTGCTCATGTCTCAGGAGGCGTTTCAGGGCAAGCTTTGCCTCCTTTTTCTTTGTTGTGGTACTGGGCATTGAAGCCAGGGCCTTCACACCGAGCTTCAGCCCAGCCCCCCCTCCCCTTTTTAAAATGTTGAGACTGGGCCTCTCCAAGTTGTTCAGTTGCCCAGACTGGCCTGGGACTTGCCATCCTCCTGCCTCAGCCTCCCCGAGCACTGGGATGACAGGTGCGTGCTCCCGACAGAGCTGCTCTCAGCGCACTGACTATCTTCTCTGGGAGCTGCTTTCTGCCCCTGAGCGTGCTCCAGCCTCTGTCTTCACTGTCCGCGCCGTGCTCGGCCTGCTGACCAGGCCAGAATCCCCGGATTGGAGCCGTAGGAAGAGGCGCTGCGCTCCGCGGGCGGCCACGTCTCCTGGATCCCGGCTTCAGCCTCTTCCTCCGAGGCCCTGGTCACGAAGCCTCCCTCTGGGTCGTAACTAAACTGCCTCACCTGGTCCCGATGCAAGTGCAGTTATAGTGAGTCGCTCCATACAGCTCTGCCTGTAAGACCGTGGGCCTTACCAAACGCTCCGAGGAGCTGACTGCAGCGAAGAACACCCGGGAGGGAACACACCGGACAAGTTGGAAAGTAAAACAGACCTTTATTAGTCTGGCCAGACGGCACTCCCAAAGCAAAGTGCTTAGGGAGGCAACTGGCTCAGAATGCGGGGCTGTTTTTTATAGGGGGTTGAGGGGGAGGTTAACATGTAGATTTTAAGAGAAAAGAAACAAGGGTTAGTGGTCTACTGTCACGTACTGATGGTTGGCACACTAATGGTCACGACTGTCACGTACTGATGGTCAGCACACTAATGGTCACGACTGTCACGTACTGATGGTCGGTAGACACACACACACACACACACTAATGGTCACGACTGTCACGTACTGATGGTGGGTCCGGGAACGTCCGATCTCCGGGCAAACAAGGAGTTGAGTAATTTACCTTTAAAACTCTGTATCTGTTACAAATTTTATCTAGCTTCCCAGAACTAACAAGCTTCTTAATCATTAGCTCACATTTAATTGCAGTCAGGGCTACAAGAATTCTAAGATTACAAGGTTTTGTAGTCCCACAGCCCACCCCATCCCATGGATTACATTCCCTCTTTTCTTGAGACAGGTACTCACTAGGAAGCCCAGGCTGGCATGGAACTCATAGCTCTTCTCCTGCCTCAGCCTCCTGAGTGCTGGGATTACATGTGTGCGCCACCACACCCAGCTTTCCTTATTTTTTTTTTTTTGGTTTTGGAAGCACTTTTGAGGCCCCTCCTGCATGGTGTCTCGGCTGAGTCACTGTGTTTCGTGTAGGGGTGACCCCAGCCTGAGCATCATGTGGCCCGCGTGGGTTGGAGGACACGGGCGTCACACCCCAGCAATTACAGCAGTGCCACAGCTCGCAGGGCCTCGGACCTCGGGGCTGGTGCCGCCTACTCTCTGGTCATGCTTCTGTAATTTGTAGAAAGTGGCAGCAACTGGGGGATGCTGAGCCCTTGCTGTCCTGGCTGTGCTGGGCGATTTTGGGCCTGTCCAAATGTGTGTAAATACCACATTTTCTTTATCCATTCATCTGTTGATGGACATAGAAGCTGCTTCCAAGATTTAGCTGTTAGGAGTTGTGCTGTATAAACCTGAATATTCATGGATCACTGCAGTATGATGTCTTTAACTCTTTCAGGAAGACACCTAGAAAGGGAATAGCTGGGTCAAATGGAATTTCTAGTTTCAATTTTTTTGAGACAAGCACTTGCAATGTAGCTCAGGCTGACCTCGAACTCACAGTGATCTCCCTGCCTCAGCCTCCCAAGTGCTGGGATTACAGGCACATGCCACCACACCCAGCCCTAGTTTTAGTTTTTTGAGGAATCACCACACTGATTTCCGTAGTGGTTTTACCAGTTTACAGTCCCACCAACAATGGAGAAGGGTTCCTTTTCCCCTGTAACCTTGCCAGCATTTGTTGTTATTTGATTTCTTGATGATGGTTGTTCTTTGTAGAGTAAGAAAAAGAGCAAAAAGAGCTAATAGGAAGAAGAGAGATAGATCTTTCTCGGAGGGGAAGGACACCAAGAGAGAGGGAGGGAAAGGGGATGAGAAAAGGAATTGAGATGTGCATGTATGTGTACCAAAGGCAAACTCACAGTACTATTACAGAAGTTGTGCCGGGAGCAGGAAATGCAACTACTTTCAGAGAACATAAATCACATTTTTATTTTATTTTTCAATACATGCTAGCAGTTAGTTTCCTTTTTCAGAGGGCAGTGATGTAAATTGTGCATCAGGCAGGATATCAGAATGGAACCTAAACAGCTAAAGGTCTGAAGGATTTGACCCTTAGTATGCAGATGGCTGTTCTGAGTATGAAGTTTTCAGCACTAAGAATGACCAAGTTTACGTGGTCAGCATTGTTGTTAACTGTAAGAAGGGCTGTAGCAGAGGGTGACTATCATCTTAGATGCTTGGTATTTAACTGTGAGTCTCACAAAAGTAAGTACTTGGTAGCCTGGTTGGGGTGCTACATGCCTGTGATCCCAGCATTTTTGAGGCTGAGGCAGGAGGATCACAGCACATTTGAGGCCAGCCTGGGGTACATAGTGAGTTCTAGGCCAGCCTGAACTATGTAGCAGGACCCTGTCTCAAAAAGCAAAAGAGAACAAAAAACCCCTAAAACAAACAAAGGGGGCTGGGGATTTAGTTCAGTGGTTTCGCCGCCTGCTGCACAAGCGTGAGGACCTGAGTTCGATCCCTGGTACCAAACAAAAAAACAAGGTAGAGCCAAAGTGCCGAAACAGGAAAGTTTTGTCTGATACAAAAGAAGGGGTAAATTTTATTTGCACAATATTGTTTCTTTTATTGTTGTTTTGTTATAAAACTGACACCTATTATAGAATGTTTTGGAAAAGAGTGCATTATTTTTAAGCCTCCATCTGTTACCCCTTAAGTTGATTTCTTCTTTCTCTTTTTTGGCTGATATAAGCTCACAATTTTATTTTAAAATAAAAACACAAGAATGGTTTGCTTTAAGAAGAACTTTAATTTGTACTGCTAAAAACTTGAAAGTAAAAAAAGCAAAAGGATTTAAAAGTTTTATATCATGGGCTGGGGATGTAGCTCAGTGGTTCTGCCACCTGCCTTGAAAGCAGAAGGACCTGAGTTTGATCTCCGGTACAAAAAAAAAAAAAGTTTTATATCTTATGATGCCATTTATTAAATTTTTTGTCTAAGATATTAAAATGTCATAAATAACTAAAAATTAAAGTTTTAAGAGTAAGATAAAATTAGTACATGTGCTGCTGAAGCAAGCACAGGGGGTGAGATAAAATCAGTGATATGAAAGGTTGGAACAATGTTTATATTTTGTTCAAAGAATTTAATCATATTAAAAGTATGTTGGGTATCGAGTACTAATTTAGATGAGCTGTTGTGATTCTTATCATTTTTATACTAAGCATGAGAAATTATTTTAGAGTCTGGCTTATCATATTGCTGAATAACCAAATGATGGAGAGTCAGAGACTGAAGTGTGCTTTGAGATGGTTTTGTTTAATTCATAGTTCATAGGTGAGAACACCAAGCTTAGAGCTCAGTGACGAAATTTCCTCCACTGAGGAGCTGGCAGCTCTTAGCCCCGTGGTCAAATATTTATTTAGTTGGTTGCTTTTTTTTTTTTTGAAGCAAAACATCTATTTTAGACATACATTTTAGACATATGTACTGATAGCATTTGAAACATACATACTGATAGCATCAATCATAGGGAATTTGTACCTGTACACCTTGGTTCTTGTTTTTTCCATTCCCCTCCCCTCCCTTTAACCCTTCTTCCCCCCTTACTTATGAAGGTTGGTTGGTTTTTTTGAGACAGGATCTTCTGTATGCCCCAGCTGGCCTCAGACTCTCAGAGCTCCTCCTGGCTCAGCCTCCGAAATGTGGGGAGAACAGTATCACAGAACAGCACCCTGGGACACAGCTGCACCTGTCACCACCTGAGCTGTGCCTGTTGAAGTCCCTGGAAGGGGGGACAGGACGACCACGCTCTGCATACCCTGCTCCCAGCTGTGGCTCCAGTGTGCCCAGCAGTGCTGCTGGGTGCTAGGCAGCTTCAGTTGCAGAATCTCATTCTTTTCCAGGCTGAATAATATTCCGGTGTCAGCCTGTTCTTCTCTCAGGTGACGTGAGCCACAACCCTGGATGCTGTGCAACTGAACCCTCAGATATCTGTTCTAATCCCTGCTTCTGATTCTTTTTCTTGGTACTGGGGATTGAACCAGGGCTTTTGTGCTCAGCTATATCCCTAGCCCTTTATGTTTTATTTTGAGACTGGGTCTTGATAAATCGCTCATTGCCCAGATGGGGCTGAAATTGTGATCCTCCTGCCTCAGCCTCCTAGAGTGCTGCGATTGCAGAGTTGCTGTGTCCTGTGGGTGGCTTCTTTTTGCAAGTGGCTCCTATGTGTGCCAAGTTTAGTGAATCTTCAGCACCAGGGAATGTGGAGTGGGGAGCACACAGCCTGGGGCAGTTCCTGGCTGGGGTCCGGGCATGTGGTGGCTTGTTGTTGAATGAAGGTGGAGGAAGACGTTCATTCCACTTATGAGGAGATTTAATCTCCAACAGGAACCCACAACCAAACATTCACTCAGACAATGAACTTGAGTGTGTGGAGCACAGATTTCCAGATAGTGTGGAGTCAAGGCTGAGTGTGGTGGCCCACACCTGTGAGGCTGAGGTAGGAGGGTCGCTGTGAGTTCGAGGCCGGCCTGGGCTACATAGTGAGACCCTATCTCAGAAAAACCAACAGCATCAACAAAAAACAAGAAACAAGAGCAGCAGTTTTCCTAAGGAAATTGTTGATATTTTACATTATTTTTTGGCTTTTATGAGCACACTTGCAGTACATAATGATTACCTTCACTGTAGGGGATTGGTACCTGTACGTAGCACATTTCAATTTCCCTTCCCCCCTCCACCCCGCTTTATTTTTCCAGCATCAGGTTCATTTATTTATCTTGTAAGACCTTATGAAGTTAATTCTTTGATTTTTTTTTTTTTCCCCCAGAACCAGGGGTTGACCTTGCACTTGGCAGGCAGGCACTCAACCACTGAGCTAAGTCCTTGGCACTTATAAAGTTAATTCTTATATATGCAGACTGAAACCAGGCCAACAGGCCGTGAGAGGTACCTGTGCTAGAACCAAGGAAGCTTTTGGTGTGGAAAGTCAGGTTGAAGTTGGAGAAAGCTGCCAAGAGGTTTTAATGGGTGCTTTTATTGCCATCCTTTAGGGGGCCACTGTGGAGTGAATAATTTATGGGTCGGAGCGCTTTCCTGTGGGGTTGGGTCCAGAACAAAACCGGAAGCGCGGATCTGAGCTGATTCTGTGGGGTGGGTGGGGGGTGCTTGTGTGTTAGAGTCCAGAGCCCTTTTCTTTCTTCTTTCTTTCCTTCTCCCTCCCTCCCTCCCTCCTCCCACCCCTTTTGAGACAGGCTCGAACTCACAGCGATGCTTCTGCCTCAGCCTTGAAAATGCTGGGATTATAGGAATGCCCCACTATGCCCAGCTGCTCAGAGATTTTATAGAAAAATAATTAAAATTATCAAGTAAATAATGGAGTACAAATTTGGAATAAATTGGCTATTAAAAAAATTGATGTCCATGTACCAGCTCCTTACAGTGAATGTAATCTCTATGCACTGCAAACATGCACTAACAAAATGATTGAAAAAGAATTGAAACATTAGGGAAAATTTTTTTCCTGGGACAGGGCACCGCCCCTTGGGAGCCTCGTTCTGCATCTCTCAGACGGACCCCTCGGCTGCTTGCTGCTCTCTGTCCTTGTGAGTGTCTTCCTGGCACTGTCCTGGGCCGTCCTGGGTTCTTAGGGAGCCTGGGCTTGGTTCCTGGACACTTGTGACACAGGGGGAAGAGATGCTCCCAAACCTGCTAGGCATCTGAAACGTGAGTTTGTGTTCTCTAAAATTGAAGAATGAATTCTAGGAACAACAGAGGTCAAGAGTAGGAAAAAAATTTTTTTTTTTCTTAAATTCTTTTATTGGTGCATTTTAGGTATACAGTACATTTACATTTATCATTGGGTGCGTGTACCTGTACATGATGTATCTTGGTTCTTATTTTTTCCCCATTACCTGTGCACCCTTCACCCCCTCCACCCTTCCCTATTTACATAGACATCATTTCCATTTTTTTTTCTCTTTCACATAATTTTTCCTTTCCATTCTTCCCTTTCCCCATCTCCTCCCAACACCCCTACCCCTTTGGACCTTTTACTATTTCAAAGTATCAATTATTCATTATTAATCCTTTTAATCCTTATTTACACTTTCAGTTTCTCACGCTAGAGAAACTATTTGGTATTTACACACATGTGTGTTCTATTTCTTTCACTTAAGAGTATGGCCTCAATATGCATCCATTTTGCTATAAATGACTCTAGTTTCTCATTCTTTCTTTCTTTTTTTTTTTTTTTTTTGGTACCAGGGATCAAACTCGGGTTCTTGCGCTTGCAAGGCAAGCGACGGAACCACTGAGCTAAATCCCTGGCCCCTAGTTTCTCATTCTTTATGTCTGAGTAGTACTCCATTTTATAAAAACCCCACATCTTCTTTATCCAGTCTCCAGTTGATGGCCACTTGGGCTGTTTCCAAGCTTTAGCTGTTACAAACTGTGCCGCTATGAACATGGGTGCACATATATCACTGTGGTATGATTCTTTTAATTCTTTTGGGAAGATCCCCAGCAGGGGAATAGCTGGGTCAAATGGGACCTCCAGCCCTAGTTCTTTGAGGTATCTCCACCAGAGTAGGAAAAATTTATTGAGAGAAAGAAAGCTTCCAAGAGAGACAGAAGAGGGACTGGAAAGTGGGTTGCCTGCCCATCCCACTTTTCAAAGATGTTTTATACAGCAAAGCCATGTGGTGAGGCGGGTACAAAGTGGGACAAAGCTATAAGACCCAGTGGAAATTTACAAGGTGGGCATGAGGTGGGACAAAACCATGACCAACCAATAAGATTAGAAGTACAGTCACCCAGGTAATACTGATTAAATGGGGATCAAATGGGAAGACAAGGTACATACAAAGAATTTCCTGTTTAGAGTATCAGTCACTGCTATCTCTAGGGGAAGTAGTACCTCCTCTTTTTATAATGCTAACCAGTGAATGTGCTTCACTTGTTCTCCGTGTTGGCTACTTGTTGTGTTGGCTCCTGGAGGGCTGGCGCCTTGAGGGCTGGTGCCTTGAGGGAGGCCCTGTCTAACAGCCTGCAAAATATCTAAGTAACTCAGCTTTCTGCAGTACCTGCACTGTCACACTTGGAAAGGGTCCTTGCAGATGTGTTCATTGTCTGGAGATGGGGAGATTGGATTGCGATACTAGGCAGGCCTAGATCCTCTGTTTTTTGTTTTTTTGGTACCAGGGATCGAACTCAGGTCCTTGCGCTTTAGACCCTCTTTTTTTTTATTGTTTTGTGGTACTGGGGATTGAACCTAGGTGCCCTCTACCATGGAGCTGCATTCTCAGCCTTTTTCACTGTATATTTTGAGACCAGATCATGCTAAGTTGCCCAGGTGGGACTTGCACTTGCAGTCCTCCTGCCTCAGCCTCCTGGAGTACTGGACTTACAGGCTGGTACCCGTTATGAGAGACCTGCATGGGGCCTGTGAGACTTAGCGGAGTTGACTCGGATCTGGACGGGAAGGCTGTGCGAGTGGACAGAGGCTGGGGGTGCTGCTGTTGGGAAGGTGGCTGTGCTTGCATTCTGACCTGGGGAGCTGGCCTTGGACTTGTCTAGAGACAGAATAAAAGTCTCAGACATCACCGGAACCTGCTGGTATCACAAGCATACTGTTTGTGGGTTATCTGAATTGAAATCCAGTGAGGCAGGACTCCCTATGTTATAAAATTTTTTTTTGGTACCAGGGATCGAACTTGGGACCTTGCACTTGTAAGGGAGGCGGCAGCACCACTGAGCTAAATCCCCAGCCTAGGACTCCCTATGTTATTTGGTAACCTTACTTAGAGATCATGTCCTCACCTGCAGGAAATGGATAGTGGGGTGTATAAATAAGCGCCAGGATATATTCATAAATAGTTAAGAGGTATTTAGAATTTTTTATCAGTCCATGTTTGTGGTACATAGTGATTTTATTCACTGTGGGGAGCTGGTGCACACACATGCACATCTGAATCCTTTTTATATCTCCTCCCTTCCCATCTCCCTCCATGTCTTGGTCCCTTTCTCTTTGCAGAAGATCTGTCTCCCCACTTCCTATCATTTATCTTTTTTTTTTTTTTTTTTTTTTTTTGTGCTGGGGATTGAACTTGGATCCTTCTGCTTGCAAGGCAGGTGGTGGAACCACTGAGCTAAATCCCTGGCCCCCTATCATTTATCTTTTACTTTGCTCTTTACTTATACTTTGGGTTCTCATGTAAGAGAAACCATGTGATGTCCCAGCTTGTGTGTCTGATTTACTTCAGTTAACATTGTGGTCTCATGGCGCATCTATTTTCCTACAGACAACTCAAGTTTATCCTTCTTCATGGAAGAGTAGTGTCCCATGTATGTAAACACTACATTTTCTTTTTTTTTTTTTTTTGGTACCAGGGACTGAACTTAGGGCCTTGCACTTGAGAGGCAGCTGTGATGCCACTGAGCTAAATCCCCAGCCCCGACACCACATTTTCTTTATCCATTCATCTATTGAAGGACATGTAGGCTGCTTCCAAGATTTAGCTATTATGAATGGTGCTGCTGTGAACATGTGTGTGCATGGATCACTGTAATATGACGTCTTTGACTTTTGGGAAGATACCTAGAAAGGGAACAGCTGGGTCAAATGGAACTTCTAGTTTTAGGAGATTTTTTTTTTTCTTTTTGGTACCAGGGATTGAACTTGGGACCTTGTGCTTGCGAGGCAGGCGGCAAAACCACTGAGCTAAATCCCTGGCCCTTTTAGGGGATCTTTCTGTTTTGTTTTGGTTTCTTTTAGGGGGCAGGTTTGAGGCAAGGCCTTGCTGAGTAGCTCAGACGGGCCTGGAACTCACTGTGTGCGCAGGCTCCCCTCACTCGAGGTGCTCCTCTGGCCTCAGCCTCCTCAGTGCTTAGTTTTCGTTTCTGAGGAGTCTCCACACTGATTTCCACAGTGGTTGCAGCAGTTTACACTCCCACTGGGAATGTAGAAAGGTTCATCTCTCCCCTGCGTAGCCTGGCTAGCATTTGTTATCTGTTTTCTTGATCATGGCCATTCTTTCTGGAGAAAGGTGGAATCTCAGTGTTGTTTTAGTTTGTGTTTCTCTTGGGGCCAGCTGTGTTGGACTAAAAGTGCCTTTAATGTTGGAATTTCCAGATACACGTGAAGTGCTCTGCAGCCCGGGGGATCAGCCTCCCAGGACTGGCTTGTGGCGTCCCTCGGTGTCACAGCAGTATCTGTTCACACGGGGTGGGGCACCTGTGCTGCTGCTTGGCTCTGTGCTGTGTCCGTGGCAGACATGTCCTCTAGATCTGCAGATGTACATTCTCACCTGGGGAGACAGGCTCAGGCTCCCCACGCGGAGGCCATTGATGCCAACTGGCAAAGACAGGGTTGCCGAGACTCACCTGCCCAGGTGTCTGCACTGTAAGCGTGAGGACCAGGCTTCGTCCAGGAGGCCAGAGTCTGCTTTGAGGCGGGGCAGGATGGAGCCCGGTGTGCGTGCGGGTGGGCAGGGAGTCTGGCGTGAGCCAGCTGTGCAGATGGCGCCATCTCCCTGCATCTCTTGGTCCCTTTCCCTGCAGAAGGAGAAGGAGGAGGACAGCTCTCTGCCACCTCCGCTGGCAGCCACGGCACCAGGCCCAAGGAGGATCCCCTCCTCCCTGCACCTGCTGCTGACATTTGACAGGGAACTGTCCTTCCTCCACCGGGCTGCAGGGCTGGGGAGCTGGCTCACCCGAAGGTGACCGGTGCTGCAAGTGAATTGGCTCAGCCTGGGGGGGAGGCACAGAGTGCAGCCCTCTCCAAGCCTGCTCCTTCCTGAGGGGGAGTCAGGGCCCCACACTCACTCCCCCTTCCCTGAGCACACCGGCGTATTTGTAACAGGCTGCTCCCTGGTGCTCCTTGCTTGTGTGCTGTTTGCCCAGTGCCACCTTTTGACCCAAGATCTCTCTGTAAATGGAATAAAGTGTAATTTACTCTTTAAAAAAAAAAAGACCCCAGGTCAGATCACCTTGGCCCTGCTGTTTGTGGGCTGAGGGACTGGTAACACGCTATTTGTGGCTCCCAGACCACATACCCTGGAGCCCGCTGCTTAAATCTGGGTGCCCAGTGCCAGAGGAAGCCCAGCAGAGTGGAGCACAGGGCAACTCAGAGAGGGGAAATCAAGTCGCCCAGGATGGCCACGTGGGCTGGAGCCAGGGTATCCTCTGTCCTAGGGGATGGGACACCCCAGTGCTACTCTGGGAGCAGAGAGGAAAAAGGGTGAGCAGGGAGCTGGAAAGAGCAAAGTGAAGTTCAAGTCAGTGTGAGGAAGAAAGAAACCAGTGCTTGGAATATGAGCAGGCTGAGCACTGGTTGCCAGTGCTACAGAAACGATCATCCTTCCCGATTCAGTTTTGATCGAAACTCAGCAGAAACAAAAAGCAAAGAAAACAGGATTTTAGGGGATTGGGGGTAAATTCCAAAAATTACCTGGAAAAATAAATACCCAATAAGTCTTTGAAAATTGAAAAGAGAAGATTGGTTCATTACTATATAAAGCTGTCATGTGCCAGGCATGTGGGCCATGCCTGGAATCCCAGCACTTGGGAGGCTGAGGCAGGAGGAAGAAAGATATATGCATATAATATGTATAAAGGTATAGTGATTAAGCAAAAATGCCATTGGCACAAACGAGCCAATGGACTCAGTATGTTAATAATTTAATAGAAGACCAAAGAGGAGTAACAGCGGAGGAGAAATAGAGGGAATGCTTAATACATTTTCTAGGACAATTGATTCAGTAATTGAGCAAAGACAAAATATGTCTAAAAAAGCCTTTTAGGTAATTTATGTATTGAATTGTTTTAAAAATTAAACCTTAATAAGCTGGGTGTGGAGGCTGAGGCAGGAGGATTGCCACGAGTACGAGGCCAGTCTGGGCTACAAAGTGAGTACAGGGCCAGCCTGAACTACAAAGGGAGATCCTGCCTCAAAATACCAAAAAAAAAAAAAAAAAAAGCATAATAATTAGAAAAGCTAGAAGTGACTATTCAGAAACCCTTACATTTAGGGATAAATTTTCTGTTTTATTATAGAGTATTTTACTGTAAAACATTTCAAATATGAAAATAACTAAGAGAATAGTATTCAGATATCCATGTATTTCTTATTTAGGTTTACCAATTGTAGGTATGTGTATATATACACATTTTTTGTTTTGTTTTTGTTTTTTGAGACAGGCTCTTGCTATGGAGCCTAGGCTGGCCTCGAACTCATGGAGATCCTCCTGGCTCAGCCTCCCAAGTGCTGTGATTACAGACATGTACTGCTATGCTTAGCATGATTTATCATTTATATATAATATTTAAGTTGTCTTTTTTGTTTTGTACCAAGTGTGTAATGTTTTCCTCTGAGAAGAGGACAAGGATGCTTTTTTTTTTCAGCACTGAGGATCGAACTCGGGTCCTTGTGCTTGCGGAGCAGGTGGCGGAACCACTGAGCTAAATCCCCAGCCCAGACGAGGAAGCTTTTGACTGGGGATTTTTTTTTTTCGGTACCGGGGATCAAACTCAGGACCTTGTGCTTTCGAGGCAAGCACTGTGCCACTGAGCTAAATCCCCGGCCTTTGGGGAATTTAATACAAGATTCCCAAGGCACCTAATCTCCACCTAGTATCTGTTGGAAATGAGTCCTATAAAGAATAACACTGCTTGAGCCTCCTGTTCTAATCTATTTCTACCCACAGAGCCCCTCTGATATCAAAGGTGTGGTTTTTTTCACACTAAGAAATTTTCTACCCAGGTGTGGTGGTGTGCACCTGTAATCCCAGCCCTGGGAAGGGAGGCTGAGGCAGGAGGATCACCACGAGTTCAAGGCCAGCCTGGGCTACATAATGAGATCCTGTATCAAAAAACAAAAAAGAAAAAGAAGGAACTTTCCAAATCTCTGGAGACCTTAGTGTCCCATAACCCTTAGTTCACTGTGGAGATGTAGCTACCCAGAGTTAAGGCAGACACCCATGTGGGCGCGGAGCTCAGCCCCCAAGCTGACCCAGCCCCAAGTCTGGTCCTTGTGCTGGTCCTGCTCGCACAGCTCTGAGCCTGGCTGCTGCTCGTGCTCCTGGGGTGGTGATGGGCTGTGACAGTTCACAGGGCTCGGGGCACCCCCATGGCCACCCTAGCTGTGCTAGCTGCTCTGGTCACGTGCGGCAGTGTGGACACCAGGACTCTGGGAGGCGCGTGGCTTGGGCGGGTACTGGAGGTGCAGGCAGGAGCAGAGGGGTGGCCTGGGCGGGCTGGCCCACCTCGTGCAGGGCTGGCTCCTCACTCATCCATGGTGAGTCTGTCTGTGGCCGGCCCCAGAGCCCACCCCGGCCCCCCGGGGACTGCTTTGACCCCATTGGCTTATTACCAAGAGCATCGTGAAGGACACTGTGGGTAGCCAGGAACAGAGCATTTGTAACTCAGACAAAGACTGTAGGTGTTCCGGGCTAGAGTCGGGGGAAGACCACCCATACGCTTTTTAAAAAAAATTTATTTTTTAAATTTATATATTAATTGCTACATTTTAGGTATACAATACGTTTACATTTATCATGGGGTGCTTGTACCTGTACATGATGTATCTTGGTTCTTATTTTTCCCCCATTACCTGTGCACCCTTCACCTCCTCCACCCTTCCCTATTTACATAGACTTTGTTTCCATTTTTTTTCTTTCTCATAATTTTTCCTTTCCCTTCTTCCCTTTTCCCTTCCCCTTCCGCCACCCCTACCCCTTTGGACCTTTTCCTATTTCAAATTATCAATTATTTGTTTTAATCTTTTTCATCCTTATTTACACTTTCAGTTTCCCACACTAGAGAAACTATTCGGTATTTACACATGTGTGTCCTATTTATTTCACTTAAGAGTATGGCCTCAATGTGCATCCATTTAGCTATAAATGACTCTGGTTTCTCGTTCTTTATGGCTGAGTAGTACTCCCTTTTATAAAAAAAACACATCTTCTTTTTTTTTTTTTGGTATCAGGGATCGAACTTGGGTCCTTGTGCTTGCGCAGCAGGTGGCGAAACCACTGAGCTAAATCCCTGGCCCCTAAAACCACATCTTCTTTATCCAGTCTCCAGTTGATGGCCACTTGGGCTATTTCCAAGCTTTAGCTATCACAAACTGTGCCGCTATAAACATGGGTGCACATATATCACTGTGGTATGATTCTTTTAATTCTTTGGGGAGATCCCCAGCAGGGGACTATCTGGGTCAAATGGGACCTCTAGCCCTAGTTCTTTGAGGTATCTCCATACTGATTTCCACAGTGGTTGCACCAGTCTACACTCCCACCAGCAAGGGAGAAGGGTTCCTTTCTCCCCACACCCCCGCCAGCATTTGTCATTGGTTGATTTCTTGACAGCAGCCATTCTTTGTGGGGTGAGGTGAAATCTCAGTGTTGTTTTCATCTGCATCTCTCGAATGACCAGTGATGTTGAATTTTTCTTTTCTTTCTGAAGTTTTGTTCTTTTTGAGATGAGGTCTTGCTATGCTGCCCTGGTAGGCCTCAAACTCTTGCCTCAAGTGATCCTCCTGCCTCAGCCTCACTGCTGGGGTAACAGGCCCACACCACTGCACTTGGCATATCCCTTATATAGCAATGTCATAGTGGTTAATTTATCTTCATCATTTATAAGTGATTACAGCTGGTATGGACATGCGTGGTTTTTGGTGGATTTACAAACTAGTTAGAGGTACTTTGCTTCTACACAAATTCTGGAAATATAGTCAATAAATCAAACACAAAGAAGCAACACAATAAAAATAGAGAAAGTGAATTCTTTCTGCTAGGGAAGAAACATTTTTGGTCACTGCTGTCTTACTTGGCTATTGTTTTGCCTCATAAAGGTTTAATGGTTTTCATTGTTTTACTTTAACATTCACATTTATCACCATTTATCACAGTGGGTTAAGGCAGAGCACGGTTGTGTCAGCAACCTTCAG
Organism: Heterocephalus glaber; assembly: GCF_053883595.1. Lineage (NCBI taxonomy): Eukaryota > Metazoa > Chordata > Mammalia > Rodentia > Bathyergidae > Heterocephalus > Heterocephalus glaber. The sequence continues at coordinate 598,432 of NW_028258413.1, read as the reverse complement.
ATTCAGCATCAGACAGAACATCTCATAAGGAGCTTTGAGCCGGGCCTGGTGGTGCATGCCTGTAATCCCAGAACTCAGGAGGCTGAGGCAGGAGGATTGCTGCAGGTTTGGGGTCAGCCTGGGCTACATAGTGAGACTCTGTCTCAAATAAAACAAAATAAGAAGCTTTGATAAGGTTCTTGTTGTCTCCTCTCTCCCCTCCCTTCTCTCTCTCTCTGTAGTGTAGGTTGACCCCAGGTTTTTGGCATGCTCAGCAAGCACTCCACCTCTGAGCTACATCCCCCATCCCGTAACTTTCTTGTCACAGAGGTAGAGTCAGAAGCCCTGTGAGAAATCCTCCCCCCTCTTCCTTCTGCTGCTCTCTTGACTGGGTAGTAGTAGGCGAAGTCAGTGGCCACTGCTGGATGGTTGTGTTAATGAATGGTCCCAGCCTCCCTGCTTAGCTGGCTGTCTAGGTCTGTCAGTGTGTTTGTGTTGGACTCTATGTGAGATACCTCACGATGGGATGACTGTATACTACAACCAAGCTCAGTGATGACTGGCTTAAAACACCAATATGTATGTTATCACTTGAAAAAAAATATATCTGGGCCCAATAGTCTATGCCTGTGATCCCAGTTACTGGGGATACGGAGGCAGGAGGATCACAGGTTCCAGGTCAGCCTGGGCAACTTAGTGAGACATTGTCTCAAAATAAAATCTAGACAGCTGTGGTGCCACATGCCTGTAATCTCAGTACTCAGGAGGCTGAGGCGGGAGGATCACTGCAAGTTTGAGGCCACCCTGAACTACATGGTGAGATCCTGTTTCAAAAAATTTTTTTTATTTGAAAAGGGCTAGGGGGCCGGGGATTTAGCTCAGTGGTTCTGCGGCCTGCCTCGCAGGTGCAAGGACCTGAGTTCAATCCCCGGTACCCCCCCCGCCCCCCCGCAAAAGGAGGGCTATTGATGTTAGCTCAGTGGTAGATGTGGGTTTGGCTCGGCATGCGTGGTTGTGCGCACCTGTAATCCTACTGCTCAGGAGGCTGAGGCAGGAGGATTGCTGTGAATTTGAGGCCAGCCTGGGGTACATATTGAGACCCTGTCTCCCTCTCCCCTTCAAAAAAGATCCAGGGTTGGAGCGGCTGACCTCTGTCACTTTCCATTCATCCGATGGTCATGGTCGGGCTGACACTCCAGGCTTTCTGTTCCAACATTCCCTCTGCTAGAAATCAGAGCGTCGGGCCCGCACGTGCACGCGTCTGCACGCAGCCCGCGCGGCCACCTGCTCGTCCGACGCGTGATGTCACCGCGGTCATGTGGCGCGGGGCGGCCCGCAGGCTGTGATGTAAGCGGGCGCCGGTTGCAGGGCCGGCTGCTCCCGCTCTCTCTCTGCCGGCGGCGAGGCGAGGCCAGGGCTCCGTGAGTGCGGTCGCTTTGTTCGGGCGGGCGGGCGCTGCGGAGGTGGAGGGTGGAGGGGCCGCCGGCTCGGAGCCTTTGTGATTCGCTCCCTGAGCCCCGGCCCCGGCCCCGGCCCCGGCCCGCCCCGGCCGGCGCCTGTGTTTCGGGCTCGCCGGCGGCTGGTGGTGTGGGGCGGCTCGGAGTGGCTCGGTGCTGGGCGACTTGGGCGGCGCCGACCCGGGCCGTGCTGTGCCCAGGGCCCCGCTCTGCGCGGGTGGACAGGGCTGGCCTTGCCAGTGCGTCGGGGCTGCTCCGGGTGCTGTCGCAGGACAGGTGCCGGGGCGAGGGACCTGCAGACTCTGCCTCCCCGCCGGTGGGTCCCCGGCTGCGGAGCCCAGTGCAGGAGCAGAGAAGGGGGAGACGCGATCTCCGCCCCCGCCGTGTGTGCCAGGGACAAGTGGCATAGCCCCGGGCCAGCCGGGATGCCGCCCGCGTCTTAGGTGTGGCCGAGACCAGCGAGGACCCGCCCGGCAGGCTGTGCGGGCCTCTTCGCGCAGCACGGCGCGCGGTGGGGAGGGGGGGCCACCGCCTCCCTGCAGCCTCGCACACGCATGGGGACAGGGTCGGGCGAGGTGGGGCGCACCTCTAAGATAATGGGGAGCCTCGAAGCCCGGTCTGGAAGCACTGAAATTTCTTTTTTTTCTTTTCATTTTTTAAAAAAAGGGATAAACCCTTTTCTTTTGAGTCACTGCACAGACTGTAGGCTTCCAGGCCAGAGACTGACTCCTGAAATATTTGGCATTGAAACAACTTTTGGGTGGGAAAGATGTGGGGATGCAGGTAGAGGAGGTGCGGGGAGGTCCGTTCCTTGCAGTAGAGGGAGGCTTCAGCCCCAGACTAACAGCAGGCAGAGCGGCCCACCCCGGGGCAGAAGCAGCTCGCGGAAATTGGGAGCCCCACCCCGCTCTGTCCTCCCTCCCTCCTGGAAAGGCCCTGTCCCTGCTTCTCTCTCTGGTGGCCTTGCAAGTCGGGGACCAGAGCCCACAGAGGCGCCCAACCCGGAGCCACACCCCCTTTTTTGGCCACATGCCAAAGATATGGCCCGGAAGGGAAGCCGCTGATGCTGGGGGCAGAGTCAGAGATCCCTCGTTGTAGACGCCTCCTGCTTCACCGGTAGAGAGGCTGGGGTATGGGGGCTTCGGAATAGTTAAAAAAATTAATATATTAATTCAGAGCATCGGAGCAGCATTATCTATGACCCGCCTCATTGGCACAGCCCTGCAGACATCTCTGTCTTCCATGTTAAGTGCGGCAGGCGCGTGGGTGCACACCCCACATTCCTACTTCCCCCGGGCTCTTCCAGCTGGGCACCTGGGGCCGCAGCAGACTGTAGGTGACAGGTCACCCTTGGGTTTTGTACAGACAAAAATGGATCAGGACCAGCACCCAGATCACCTGATTCCCAGCCCACTGTTCCTTCTGCCTGAAGGAACACTGTTTTCCTATAAAACTAGACATTTTTTCAATGTCAGGTTATTTTGCATTTTATTTACAGTTCTGTGCTAGATTCATGTTCCTCCCTGAAGAATGGCTTGTAAAAGACTGAAAAACCTTTGAAAAGAAAAACCTGGACATGGTGGTACACACCTGTTATCCCAGCACTTGGGAGGCTGAGACAGGAAGATTGCTGGCAGTTTGAGGCCAGTCGGAGTTACATAGTGAGACCCTGCTCAAAAATCCCCCCAAAACAAACAAAGGAGAGTAGCACGAATACATTTTTTTGGTGGTCTTGTGATGAGATTGCAAATACCCAGGCCTTAGAGCTTTCCAGCCTTGGCTTAGTAGGAACGAGGACCACTGTGATTATCACTAATAAGGGGACATTGTTCAGCTGTGGCAAGTTCCATAACCTAGGACCTTGGCAAGGCGTTCTATTTGATGGTTGTGAAACATAATGTTCTTTCTCCATGCAGTCTATTCATGGTGAAGTATTTAAAACCATTTCATTGATCTTTAAAACAAAGAAAAGAATACTAGGTGTGGTGGTGCACATCTGTAACCCAGCTATTCAGGAGGGTGAGGCAGGAGGATTGCAGTGAGTTTAAGGCCAGCCTGGACTACACAGACTACGTTTTATTTCTTACAATTTTTTGGTTCTTTTTGGTACCGGGGATCAAACTTGGGTCCTTGCACTTGCAAGGCAGGCAGTGGAACGGCTGAGCTAAATCCCTGGCCCCAATTTTTTGGTTTTTTGAAGCAGGGTCTCCCTTTGTAGTTAGGGCTGGTCCTGAACTCACTATGTAGCCCATGCTGGCCTTGAACTGGAAGCCATCCTCCTGCCTCAATCTCCCAAGTGTTGGGATTACAGGCGTGAACAACGATTCGCCCGGCTACATAGACTATGTTTAAAAAAAAAAATTGAAGTTTCAGAGTAATTTTTCTCTTGATTTTTGTTTTTTTTTTGGTACCGGGGATCGAACTTGGGACCTTGCACTTTTGAGGCAGGTGATGGCACCACTGAGCTAAATCCTCAGCCCTTTTCTCTCTTCATGTTAATGCTGCATCCCTGAGAAATTTAAAAAAAATACTTGTTGATTGAGTGATAGAACAACTATATAAAATACTGCATTGCCTACTTATAAGTGTAATGATATTTATTTTGGGGGTTTTTGGTGCTGGGGCTGAATCCAGTCTTGTACGTACTAAGCAGTTGCTGAACCGCTGAGCTACGCTCCCACCCCTCATGAGGTTTACCGGGAATCCAGTGTGAGGCTGCTCCATAATGTTGTCGGATGCCCATCTGTTAATTGTTCAGCCTCATTTTGGCCAGGGTGAAATTCACGCATTTGCCTGGAATCATTACAGACATGAATAAAAGTCACATTTATCTGTGTTGATGCCATTTCGAAAAGCAGTAAACACAAAATTAGAATGGGTGTTGTTAATTACGTTTTTGGGGAACTGTGAGTACAACTCAGGGCCCTCTGGTGAGATCCTCGATGTGGGTGGAATAATCAGTGTTTACTGCTCTGGCAAGGCCGACTTTTCCTCTGGACGTGAATCTCAACTGATACATTGGGAGAGACTGGTTCTAGTAGCTTCGAGTGGCTGCATGAGGGCAATCGGAACACTGCTGAGCAGTCTGAGCTCTAGCACAGGAACAGACAGCTGCATAGGAACAGACAGCTGCACAGGAACAGACAGCTGCACGGTGACATTTCTAAACAATGATTTCTTCAGGGGACCCTCCAAACCGTTTTATTAAGCTTCAGGCTATGGAGGGAGAAAAATCAGGAACAGGAATTAAGGCATTAACATTCTTCTTTTTTTTTTTTTTTTGGTACCGGGGATCGAACTCAGGACCTTGTGCTGTCGAGGCAGGCGCTGGAACCACTGAGCTAAATCCCTGGCCCGGTATTAACATTCTTAATATGGACAGATAGAAACTACCAAAGAAAAGATCTTTATTTTGTTTTTGACTTTTTGAAACAGTATGTTGCTGTGCAGTTCAGCCTGGTCTTTTTTTTTTTTTTTTTTGATACCGGGGATGGAACTCAGGACCTTGCACTTGCAAAGTAGATGTGGATGCCACTAAGTCAAAACCTTAGCTCAGTCTTGAACTCACTATTTAGCCCAAGCTGGCCTAGAATTTGAGGAGATCCTCTTGCTTCAGCCTCCTAAGTGCTGGGATTACAGGTGTGTGCCACCACGCCCAGCTAAATTAACACTTATTTTAAAAAGATATAACAGAGGAGGGCTGGGGAAAAAGAAAAGATATAACAGAGGAAATGCAAAATAAATAAGAAGGCAAACAAAGTTCAGTAGAGGCTCATCAACTCAGTGAATAGCTGCCGTAGCCATTGTAAATTTTTTTTTCCGGTACCAGGGATAGAACTCAGGACCTTGCGCTTGGCAAGGCAGGTGGCGGAACCACTGAGCTAAATCCTTGGCCCTGCCATTGTAAATTTTGCTCATTAAGTCTTGGGTCCTTCAGCTGATTCCATTTAGGCAGAAAGCACAGGCAGGCATCTCTTGGAGTAAACAAAGAAGCAGACTCATGCTAGTGTGTGCACAACCCTGCCGAGGCCTCTCCCATGTGGCGCTGGCCACCATTCTGGAGTCTTCTGAGACTGAAGCCATGGATCAGGTCCTTATGGGACTGAGTGGGTGTCAGCTGCCACTGTGCCCAGTTGGTGACTTGGCCACTTGCTGTGTGACAGCTGAGACCGCTCCTGGGGTGAGTGGAGCTGTGCATGAATTCTCTTTTTGGATCCTGGATATACACACAATCTGTTTTGAATTTCTGCAGTAATTTCCTAAGCCTAGTGTACACTCATGTCTCCCTGAGGAAATGGCACTGATATATTGTCTTTTGGGCCTGGGTTGGGGTAGAGGTCTTCTGGATGTTTTTTGTCCGTCTTGAGATGGAAAAGAATCCATGAAAGCTTTGCACCATAGCGACACTTGGAAATGTGGCTGCACCACTGTGTTGGCGACCATTTTGACAGGAAAGTAGCTGTGTGCGTACTGCTGTGGAAAGAGGGGCATCCTCTGGGGGGGGGGGTTCCACTCTACAGATGCAGGATCGGATGCAGATGTTACTGGATCTGCTCTCGCCTGCCCACCAGGCTCTGTGCTTTGTACTGGACTACACCCTTGATTTTATTTTACATTTTGAGCAACTATCTCAAGCAGTGATAATAGTAACAACGGTGGATGCTTCGGGGACAGGGGAAGGTTTCTCTTCTCTACCCTTTACTAGCTTCATGGCAGAGATACCCACAGCAAAACAGATTAGCAAAAGAAGAGCGTAAACCAACTTAGAATTACAAGTTCTGGGCCAGGGATTTAGCTCAGTGGTTCCGGCGCCTGCCTTGAAAGTGCAAGGTCCCGAGTTCGATCCCCGGTACCAAAAAAAAAAAAAGTATGAGAGGCTTTTTATTTGTGGGCCGGGGGCGGGTAGACTTCCTTTTTTTTTCGGAGACAAGGTATGTAGTCCATCCTGGTCTTAAACTCACTGTGTAGCCAGGCTGGCCTTGAACTCACTGCAATCCTCCTGCCTCAGCCTCCTGAATGCTGAGATCAAAGGCCATGTCCCATGAAGCTTTCACGTCAGTTTAACTCAGTACAATGATTGAGCACTTCCTAGAGGCAATCAGTGTAAAGAAGCTGATAAAAATATAAAGTAACTAAGTATCAAAAGCAATGGTATTACTGAAGTTTTGAGAAAGTACAGTATCACATTGTTATAATTTCATCCTTTGGCCTTGTGCTGTAACTGACCCCAGAGCCAGTGCATGCTGAGCACCCCCTCTGCTGTCACCCCTTCTCGGGTCTCCTCTCATCCCCTAACCTGGCTGGGCAGCTGCCTTTTGATGGTAGGCTTCTGCAGGGTCCTCAGGGAAAGGGCCCTGTGGGACCTTTGTCCCCTAGGGTAGGCATGGTGCTGTCTCAGGTTGCGGCTTGTTTGCAAGAGCAAGGCCACGAAGAGGACTTGCTCTTGCAAAGCCTAATCTCAAAGTAGGATTGTAAAAAAAAGTATTTTAGGAGAGTCCACTGTGGAGAGCAACACAGAGAACATGGGCTGCAAATTTTACTGTCTGCATCTTATTTTTTAGCAAATCAGTTTTCCCATGTCTTTTCATGCCAGTCATTCAGAACATTCTTTTGGGGGGGTCTTGTTTGGGACTTTAAAAAGTATACCTTTAGGGCTGGGGATTTAGCTCAGTGGTGCCATGCCTGCCTCTCAAGCACAAGGTCCTGAGTTCAATCCCTGGTACTGGAAAAAAAAAAGTATAACTTTAGCTGGGTTTGGTGGTGAATGCCTGTTATTCCAGCACTCTGGAGGCTGAGGCAGGAGGCTTGCCATGAGTTCAGGGCCAGCCTGGGCTACATAGTGAATTCAAAGCCAGCCAGGACTACATAGCGGGACCCTGTCTCAAAAGACTAAAACCAAAATGAAAACCAAAACCAAAACCAAAAACCATACCTTCAGCTGTTGTGTTCAAATGCTAATGAAAAAATAATCTTAGTGTTGGAATACTGATGCTCTAATTCATAATTTTCCCTCAGGGCATAATATCATTAGGTTTTATCATAAAGGAAACATTAAACCATTCCTGCTAGATAATGGAACTGAGTTGAAAGTAGATTTTGCATCATTTTGTGGCCACAAAAATATTTTATTCAGGGGCCAGGGATTTAGCTCAGTGGTTTTGCCGCCTGCTGCGCAAGCGCAAGGACCCGAGTTCGATCCCCGGTACCAAAAAAAAAAAATTTTTTTAAATTTTGTTTCTCCATTAGTACAAGCTGTGCGTATTAACATTTAGCTTCTGTGTTTAGATGAATTCTACATCTAAGTCACTTGTAGAATAATCCTGCAGAATTTAAAGGCCTCATCCTGATACTGTATGGTATTGAATTTCAGAATAAACCAAGTCCTGGTAGAACATTTGGCCCAGATGTTACTAAAAATAGTTGTCGCTCTAGAATTCCACACAGAATAACATTCCTCTTGCTCCTACTTGTTATGCACTCTTCCTCATTTTCCATTTGGGATTGAAAAGAAGAAATTCAGAACAAAACATTTTCAAAGCATAGACATTGTGGTTGCCTAAGCTTGGATCGGTTGAGTCAGGAAAATCTAAATTGTTGCTGGAGGGCCGGGGATTTAGCTCAGTGGTTCTGGCGCCTGCCTCGCAAGTGCAAGGTCCCGAGTTCGATCCTTGGTACCCACCCCCCCCAAATTGTTGCTGGATAGAGATGACGCTATACTCCTGTTCAGGCACGCATCTGTTTCAGTTATTCAAAATTTGAGTTGGGAAAAAAGGTAAAACCCCCTCCAGATACCAGCTGTCCCAGCATCTGTGAGTTGATTGGTACTTAGCTGAGACATGGAAGTTTGAGGACAGGAAGCAACCGGCAGTGGCTGAACTGTGTGGCAGGTGTCCCCCTGAGAGGAAAGTCCTGGGGTGCAGAACTAGCAAAGGTTTTAACTGGAATGAGGTAGAAGTGCCCTGAAATGTCACCCTCAGGCTGCGGGCCTCAGACTGCGGACCGGAAGGATGGCCGGGGCCTCTGACTTACAGGCATTGAGGGGATCTTGCAGTGGAAATGTGGGAGGACACCAATGCGAGATTAGCTTAAGCAGTGACTGGTAATCAGTGACAGTCAGTGATGGTTTTGGGTGAGATATGATGGGCCCAGGTGGCTGCACTCTTTTTCTTTTAGCAATGAGTTATTTCTTCAGTATGTAATAGACATACAGTCTCTAATACAGAAGGATAAATGCGTTTTGTCTCTGCCCTGGTGGTGCATTTCCCCTCCTGAGAGACAGTGGCCAGTTTTACTTCATTGTGTGTCTTCTGGTTATGTTCCACGGCGCTAAGGTGTGATTGAAAAATACAGTAAATGTTTAAATTTTAAAAAATGTCTGCTGTAAAGGCCATATTGCCATTAATTCCACTCAGAAATTCGCTCTCAGTTCCAGTACTTATCCAGCCTCGATAAACACATCAATATCTTGGCAGTCACAGGGTATATGAGATAACATGAAGGCGTGGTGCAGCAGCTTGCTGGTTAACACTTGAAAAAGTCCTTACCAGTTTGAGATTTGTGCTGAAATATTTCAGAGTGAGATGATATCTTGTTTCATATTTAAGATTTACTTTAAAATACATCGGAAGGAAAAGTGTGCATGGGAGGAAGCACGTGGGCCAAGATTTACAGGATGTTTGAGCTGGGTGCATGAGATCCAGGATATTTATTATTTTCTCTGTTATCGCATATGTTGGAAATACATTTGCTCTTCTGGTTCTCTCTCTCTCTCATTTCAGAATGAATCTTAGCAAGGTTGTAAGTTTGATCCCCATCACCACAAAGTAAAAAACACAAGAATCGTAGATACCATGTAGTTTTACCATGAATTTCAGTATGTATTTCTTTTCTTTGTTTTTTTTTCAGTACCGGGCATCGAACACAGGACCTTGTGCTTGCTAGGCAGGCTTGGTGCCACTGAGCTACATCCCTGGCCTCCGTATGTATTTCTGTGTTGGTTTTTTTTTTTTGGGTACCGGAGATCGAACTTGGGACCTTGCGCTTGTGAGGCAGGTGCTGGAACCACTGAGCTACATCCCCAGCCCCTCTGTATGTATTTCTAAGACAAGGGGAATTTAGAAATCAATGCAAAGGGGCTGGGGATGTAGCTCAGTGGTTTCCGTCGCCTGTCCTGCAAGTGCAAGGACCAGAGTTCGATCCCTGGTACCAAAAGAAAAAAAAAAAAATCAATACAAAGCCATGCATGGTGGCACACACCAGTATTTCTAGCACTTGAGAGGCTGAGGCAGGAGGGTTGAGAGTTTGAGGTCAGCCTAGACTATGTAGAAAGACCACTTCAAACAAAACAAAACAAAATATCACAACAGTGCCATTACTATATCTCTGAAAATTAACACTAATTCTTTTTTTTTGGTACCGGGTGTCGAACTTGGGACCTTGAGCTTGGGAGGCAGGTGGCGGCATCACTGAGCTAAATCCCTGGCCTAACACTTAATTCTTAATATAATATGATATCCAATCTATTTTTTCAGTTCTTCTGATTTTTTAAAAAAATGTCTTTTGTACTTGTTTTGTTTGACTTAGGAGTTGAATTGTGGTCCACACAGGGCATTTATTTCTCTCTTTTTGTCTTGAGTAATTCTCTTCCTTTGAGAAGCAGACATTGACCTGTCCGAGAGCCCAGGCCTGGTCCTGTGGAAGCTGCCTCTGGTGGGCTGCCTCTTCCCTCGATGCTGTTTGCTTTCTCCTGGCTGGGGTGTTGGGGGCTGACTGGACCTGGGCTGAGTGTGTCCAGCAGAACCCTCCCTCCCTGGCCTGTGGGTTCGTCCTGCCCATGCCCAGGAGGCCTGTTGGGTGAAGCTAGGGTTTGGGAGGTGGTCTGGTGGTGTTAGCCTGGGCTGTCCGTCCACCTGTCTGTTGCCTGATGTTTCTGGCATCCAGTGATCATTATTGCCTGAGTGCATTATTCCATTAAGAGCTGCGTAATGCTTTTCCAAATCTTCCATTTTTTTTTGCCTTTATTACTGGAAATTGTTTGATAAGCGCCCTCATCAACTGATTGGCCTGACATATTCTTTCCAAAGCCCAATAGCATTTTACTGTATTATAATTCAGTAGGTTTCTTTTGTAATTTGGGGGGTTTATTTAAATATTTTCTCCTTGTTATATTTCTTTACATGCATTAAGTATGTATAATGAATAATAAACTATGGTATTTTAGTATTTGTATTTTATTTATTTTTTATTGATTCATTTTAGACATACATAATGATCTCATTCATCACAGAGAAGTTGCACCTGTACATGATATATCTTGAATCTTCATTTTTCCTATTCCCCTCCCTCTTCCCTTCCTTATTTACAAAAGCTTTGTTTCCACTTTTTTCCTTCTATTCTCTTTTTTTCTTGTCCCTTCCTTTCTTTCTCTCTCCCTTGTTCCCCTTCTTGTTTGAACATTTTCATCCCATTTCCCAATTTCTATTACACATTTTGGTCCTTATTTACATTTTCTGTTTCTCACACCAGAGAAGCAATGTGGTATTTAAACATACATGTCCACTTTATCTCACTTAAGAGATATGAGATATCTCACTTAAGAGTATGGTCTCATTGGGGAGAGTCTCTTGGTGTAAATGGTGCATCCATTTAGCTAGAAAGGTCTGAAGCTCATCCTTCTCATGGCAGAGTAGTACTCCACTGTATAAAAACCCACATCTTTATCCATTTGTCAGTTGATAGGCGTTTGGGCTGTTTCCAAGATTTAGGTATTACAAACTGTGCCACTATAAACATGGGTGTTAGTTATATTTTAATAGAAAATAATTACTGGCCTTTTTTACTCTGTGGATGTTAATTTAGTATGAATGTAAGTGTCAATCAGGCAGGTCTATATTTTAACCCTTGGTCATTTACTTATTAATTACATGACCTTGGGTAAATTAAAAAAAAATTTATCCTTTAGAAACCTCATTCTCTTTATTCATATACTGGTAATAATATTGTGTGTTTCCTAGATTATTTCATTTATTTATTTTTTTGTTCTTTTGAGACAGGGTTTCACTATGTAGTCCAGGCTGTCCTTGAACTCACTGTGTAGCCCAGGCTGGCCTTGAACTTGCAGCAATCCTCCTGCCTCAGCCTCCCGAGTACTGGGATGACAGGCGTGTGCCACCAAGCCGGGCTGAATCTGTATTTTGAGCACTGGCTATTGCTCCTGCCTGTGGGACCAGTGTTCTCTTCCTGTGATCATCTTACTGAGCAGCTCTGGTGTCCGTCACCGCAGGGCCAGATGAGCCCTGAGGCCCTGCCCTTCTTTCCAGAGTGTAGATTTGTTTTTGTTTTTGCAGCACTGGGCATAGAGCCTAGGGCCTTTGCACCAAGCTGCATCCCAACCCTTTAAAAGCTTATTTTAGTTTTCCTTCTTCCCTTTTTTATTAAGTATGTGTTTGTGATACCCGATCAATCACTCATGGTGGGGAGTTGGCACATACATGCATCCCATTGTGAGGCTGTTCGCTTCCTCCTCCTCCCTCTCTGGTTTCCCCACCTCCAGATCCTTTCCCCACTCCACAAAGTCTGTCACCCTGTTTTCTAGCATCTATCCTTTATTTTGCTTTTTAATTTATTTATACTTTGAATTTCTGATATAAAAGAAACCATGACATATTTAAGTTATGTGTCTGATTTATTTCACTTAACATTATGATCTCAAGGTGCATCCATTTTCCTACAAATGACTCAAGTTTATCCTTCTTTATGGCAGAGTTGTACTCCATTGTGTATATAAAACACATTTTCTTTATCCATTCATCTGGTGATGGGTACATGGGCTGCTTCCAATGGAGATTTCTCAGAAAACTAAAAATAGGGATTCCACTTGACCTAGCTATTCCTCGTCTGGGAGTCTTCCTGAAGGACTTAAAGCCATCACATTACAGTGATACATGCATACCCATATTTATAGCAGCACAACTCATAGTAGCAAAATTTTTGTATTATTTATTTTGAGACGTGGTCTTGCTAAGTTGCCCAGGCTGGGCTTGAACTTGAGATTTTCCTGTTTCAGCCTCCCAGAGTGCTGGGATTACAGACATGCACCACCCCACCCAGCCTTGTTTTAGAGAAGAAGTGACTGCTCTATGCCCTTACCTCATGCCCCCCTTCACGGCAGAGCTGTGTCCCTGCCTCATGTAAAGACAGAGATGTCAGTGTTGGGAATCACATTGCCATGTCTCAGCCTGTAAACAAGCATCAGATACGAGAAGAAACAGTCATGGTGCAAGGTTAGAAGCTGATCAATGTTTTTGTTATTCTGGGCTGGACATCTAAAGGTTTTTGGGTTGCATGTGCGATAAATGTGGGCAGTTCTGAACAGATTTAACGAATGTCACTAGGGAAACATATGTTATGAATCTTGCTCCCAAAGGAAGAGTGGTTGACCTGTGATTTTGAGGACGAGGTGACGTCCTTCTGTATGGGCTGTGGCAGCAGAACCGGGCCTGAAGCAGACCTGGAGGTGTCTAGAGTTGAAGGAAGTCAGTGGCCTGAACTTTGTTCTTTGATTCTGGAGAAGAGGGATCAGGAGGTCCCCATTTCTTGGAAGTTGTGCTCAGCGGCCTGGTAACCTAGGCCTTTTCCTGGGCCCCAGTTTGGAGAATTTTACCCACAAGTCTCCATTCTACCAACCAGCTGACTTAGGTGGACACTCTATGCATGAGCCCTGTTACTCTGGCCTTGCTGGGCCCAAGCTTGGAGCTGCAGGGCTAGGCATGGTTTTTCCTGGTCTGCTGTGTTACCCACTGCAAATCCGGATCCAGATCAGTTTCATTAATCTGAATGAATTACATCCCATTAAACAAACATGTACTTTGTAGAAAAAATTCAGTATCTAACGAATGTTTGAATAAGAGACGAATGACCCTCATTCTAATGAGGACAGTGGCTGGGCCTGGTGGCTCATGCCTAGGATCCCAGCTGAGGCTGGGGCAGGAGGATCACTGTGAGTTTGAGGCCAGCCTGAACTACATAGCGAGACCCTGTTTCAAAAACAAACAAGGGCTGGGGATGTAGCTCAGTGACACTGTACCTGCCTTGAAAGCACGGGGTCCTGAGTTTGATCCCTGGTACCGAAAACATAACAAAACAAAAAGCAAACAACAATAACTAAGATAAAGGGAAGGTAAGGGTTAGAAAGCATATATGCCATAAAATTCTATGCATTTGAAGGAGGACAGATTTGGGGCTGTGTTTGATTTTCAATGTCTGTAGAATTCTGATGTTGGTCCCTTGTGTGAAACACACTGTCCCTGGAACCACGGTCAGCAAGCAGGAGAGGTGTTTGCTGTGTAACAGAAGCAGGAATGTACTCAGCTCACCTTTACACCAAACACACTGGTGCATTTAGAGGGATTTTGTTTTCGGTGTTGGGATCAAACGGAGGGCCTTGTGCATGCCAGGCAGCGCCCTACTGCTGAGCCACCCTCCAGCGTGGGAAATGTCTCATGTTGCCGTCCATGCTCCAGGACCCCTGCTCTTGTGATCTGTCTCATACAGAAGTGTGGCTGTTGGAAGGGCCGATCGTGGTTCATGAAATCTTGGTATGCTAATAAAATTGCAAAATGGCTCTCAAAGATTGTTTTTTTGTTCAAAATCTTTACTTAAAAAATTTATATGAGTATAAAATTTCACCAGCAGGTAAAGAGCAGGGTGTAAATGCAACATATGTCACTTAACTATTGGAATACATAAGTGATACCCAGCATAGCCCTCTGTTCTCTGATGCTAGGGCTCAAAGACTGGTGGCTGTTATCTAGGAGGTGTTTTACCCTTTCCTCTGCGTATCATGCAAGATGCAGCACAAGGGATGAAGGTAGTGAGACCCAGGGTGCCTGTCATCCTTAGGCTCCAGTGCAGGCTCCTTTCTGGTGAAGGAGATCGACTCTTGTGAGAATTTGTCAATACCAGTGATCCCAGAAGTGGTGGCTCCTGAGAATGGGTGAGAAGAGGATGCAGAGATTCCCGGGACAGGGACAGGGACAGGGACAGGGACAGGGACAGGGACAGGCATGGTGGCCATGGTCTGGGACAGCAGCTCGTCTGGGGGCTGCATCACATAGATCCCTGCTGCCGAGTCTTCGTACACACACACACACACATATACTCATACATATACATATGTGTATATGTGTATGTATTTTAGGGTCTGACTATGCAGTTCAAACTGGCCTTGAATTCACAGTGTAGCCCAGGCTGGCCTCAAACTTGCTGCAATCCTCCTGCCTCAGCCTCTCAAGTACTGGTATTACAGGAATGCGCCACCATGCCTGCATCAGGAGTCCTTTTTATTCTTAAAATAAATCCTACCAGAGCCCTCCAAGAGATAAAAAATAATGCAGAACTTCTTGAATGGCCTCTGCTCTCCTGTGTATTTGAAACTCCTGGCCCACTGGTTTCGGCCAGGTCATGCAGGGAGTGGGAGCAGCCTCCCCTCTGGCCCTCTGTCCAGCCCAGCTGGCCAGGGGCCAGCGCTGTCCCCCACCCCGGGCAGTGCAGGCTGTGTGTGCTTCTGTCCCGGCAGCCCCTGTGGTGCCCCTGCTGCTTGTGGGCAGGGCCTGGCCCAGGCCAGGGCTCTGGGGACGAGTGTGTTGGAGGCTGCATTTCCTCAGCAAAAAAGTGGATTGAGAGAGAATTCAGAGTCCTGGGGCCAGAGCCACACCCTCCACTGCCAGTTCTTATTTTAAATTCATTAAGTTTGGTGCATTTTAGGTATACGATATGATCACGTTCATCACTGGGGATTTGTACCTTTACATAATCCATCTTGGTTCTTATTTTTTTCCCCATTTCCCTGCCCTCCCTTCAACCCCTCTGCCTCTCCCTATTTATGAAGACATTGTTTCTATTTTTTCCCTTTCCACTGCCAATTCTTTCCTTCTCAAACATCCCATTTGTCATTTTTCTAATTTTTTTTGTATGAGGATCATGGGAAGAAATGGTTTTCCCCAGTCTGGTTTTTTTTTTTTTGTTCCTTTTTGTGGTAGTGGGGATTAAAGCCAGGACCTTTGCACTGAAGTACATCCCTAGCCCTTTTAAATTTTTCACTTTATTTACTTTTGAGACAGAGTCTCATTAAGTTGCTAGATAGCACAGGTTGATAGCAAACCTGCAGTCTTCCTGCCTCAGCCCTCCAGAGTGCTGGGATTACAGGTGTGCACTGCCAGGTTAGTCCTTCCCAGTATGTGTTTTTAAAGCAGCATTTCCTAGTGCTTCTATTACATAGGCTTTATCATATTTATATATGTATGTTCTGCTGCCTGCTGGGCTTTGCCTTCTTGAAGGTAGGAATCTTGACTTTCTCTCTCTGGTCTTTAGTTCCTGGTAAAAATAGATATTGAATAAATTCTGTAAAACAATTTCACTGGAGTGAAACGGATTTAGAATAGAAAAATGGAGGTCAGCTCATGCCCCTGGCTGTGGCACTCTGTGGAAGGGAGGGAAGGGGGCTCCATGGCGTCTGCTGCAGGGCAGCAAGGCAGGCCGGCTCTGGTTCTGAACATGCGTCAGGCAGCACCACCGGCCTGAGAAGCAGCTTGCGAAGCTGTGTTTCTGAGAGGTGTTTTGGTTTGGCATCAGTGGGACAGAAGGTCGCCTTATAGTCCCTGTGTGCTGAACCATGCGAAGGATTTACAGGGGCATTTGTGGGGAAGCCAGCATTTCGGCGGGGCACTGTGACAAAAAAGTGACAGGGAAGACAAATTGATGCATTCAGGCGTTCAGAGTTGACAACATAATCGGCTTTTTTTTTCCTAATAGAGGACATTTGGCTTTAGGTGTAGAGTGTGTATATGTGTAACAAAACCAAGCTAGACACCAACTCTCACCCCCAACAAATTCCTTTTTAATACTTATTTATTTTACTGGGCATTGAACCCAAGGCCTTCAAACTGAGCTACATTCTCAGCCCTTGTTTATTTTTTGTTTTGGGACAGGATCTCACTAAATTGCTTAATTAAGTTTAAACTTGTGATCCTCCTGCCTCAGCCTCCCAGAGTGCTGGAATTATAGATGTGCACCACCACATCTGACTTTTACTTCTCTGTTTCTTTTAGTGACATCAGTTAGCACCCTTTGTTGCATTCATGTTCGAAATCTTGATATTGTCTTCTATCTTGTCCCCTATAATTAATAGTTGCTTAAGCTCACTCAATTCTCTATTATAAATTCTTAACATCTTCTCCAGATTTTTGCTCCCCTTCCTTAGTTGACATCCATTCCCTTTCTAGGCTGGGTAACAAGCTGTGGTAGTTTATGCTTCTTAAGGAATAGCATGTGTCCAGCTGCAGATCTGTTTCCCCATTGCCACCTAGAAAGGTGTGGTTTTCTTTACAGTCTGGCTGCTGCTAGCTGGCTTTTCCATACCCGCCCTTTATTCCCTCTGCCAGTTGCTAATGGACTACAGAGTTGGTCCAGCAGTGTTACGGCAGATAGTTTCATATGTCAGCCCGAGTAATCAAAGTGATGGCCAGTGAGCTGGTCAAACGTTGTTTCTGGGTGTGTTTTGAGAGTGTTTCTGGAAGCAGTGAGCTGTGAAGCAGGAGACTGAGTAAAGAATATCTTCCCCCAAATATGGGTGGCAGCAGCCCAGGGCTGAGAGTGGAGAGCTGAAGAGGGTGGAGAAGGACGTTGATTGGAGCTAGGTCCAAGGTGTTCTTCCCTGGGACATTGGAGAGCCTGGTTCTCGAGCTTTTGGAACCCAAGATTAAAACCAGTGCCCCTCCGTCCCTGTTCTCATGTAGGGACTATGCAGTCAGCTCCCCTTGTTTTCTGGACTTGGACTTGGGGTAATGGTCTGCAGCTTAGAGATGTGGAATCATGAGACTTCTTGGTCTCGACGATCATATGAGTCAATGCCCATCGTAAATCCTGATGAGGTGTGATCAAAATAGATGGCGAGTGGTTAAATTTAAAAGATTACAGTACAAGATGGGGTGGTGGAAAGGAAGGAAGTGAAGGAAAAATACGAGAAAAGGAAAAAACAAACAAAAGTGTTTGTAATTAGGGAGGGGGGAGGGTAGGGAAGAGCAATGGGAAAAAACAAGAATCCAGACATAACGTGTACAGGTATAAGTTCCCAAGGATGAATGTGACCATAATGTACACCTAAAATGGACCAATAGATTAAATGGAAAAAAGACACATTGCCATCATTTGCCCTAAAATACCACCACTTCTTCAAACACTTATCCCATTCTTTTTTTTTTTTTCTTTCTTTCTTTCTTTCTTTCTTTTTTTTTTGGTACCGGGGATTGAACTCGGGTCCTTGCACTTGCGCAGCAGGCAGTGAAACCACTGAGCTAAATTCCCGGCCCTACTTATCCCATTCTTGCTACTTTCTGAAGCAGTTCTGGAAGTCCTCTTTTGTGGGTGTCTTTATAGGGTGTGATCAAAAACACAGTGAGTGCTGCTGCTGAGTGGCACCAGGGGAAAGGCAGCTCATAAAAACGTGACGTTGTGTCATTAATCACATTATTCACTGGATCTGACCCTGTGTGACTCTGACTTTTTTCCGAAGTCAAAATGACCACGAAAGGGAAACATTTTGAATTGATTCAGAACATGGAGGCAGCCAGAACAGCACAACTAAAGACACTCAGGAAACGGGACTCCAGAGCTGCTTCAGAAAATAGTAAGTACGATGGGATGAGTGTGTTCAAAGCGAGGGAAGTTAATGACAGTGTGTCTTTTACTGTAATACATTTAATTTAATTTAATTTAATTTTTTTGGATTTTTGAGGCAAGGTCTCCCTCTGTAGTTCAGGCTGGCCCTGAACTCACTGTATAGCCCAGGCTGTCCTTGAACTCAAAGCTATCCTCCTGCCTCAGCCTCCTGGGTGCTGGGCTGACAGGTGTGCACCACTACACCCAGAAACTGTAACACATTTTAAAAAATGTAAGCATTCACTTTATTTTTCACTTATATCTCATCTGTCCATTTCGCTATCCAGCTGGCTCCATTTCTCTGGAGAACCTCGGTTGTGAGAGGTTAGCTGCTCCTTTCTGTACAGGCCCCAGTTTCCTGACGTTGCCTGTGCTGGTCCTTGTGCTTGGATGTGTGAGGCACTTCTGTGACTCTCTTCTGCCATTCACCCCACTCCGACTTCTCTCTACTCAGTGTCAGGGGCAATAGTTCCATCACTGACTTCTGTGTTGCTGCTTCTCAAATCAACACCTCTCTGTGTGATTTCCTTGCCTGAAGGCCAGTCCTGGAGCCAAGGGACTGATGAGCAGCACTTGCACCCCATGCCGAGATCTGAGAAGGATCCTAGGAGGAAGACAGGTGGGGATCGGTGTGCCATCTTGATTACTCAGAGCTGAAACTGGAAAATGTGGCTATAGTTGTGGAAAATGAGCTTCCTAGTACTGAATCTGAACCTGGATGGGACGCTTACACATAACCAAGAGCAGGTGCCACCCAATCATAAAGAGGAGAGGATGGAGCCGTGCTGTCCCTGTCGGGCTTTGTTCCCAAGTCCCCAGTTAGCCTGCCGGAGCGTGGGGTGGGGTGGCTAGGAATCTTTATGCCATCCACCCTTCCCCTACTTGCCTCCTGTGACCACCAAGCTCATGACTTGATCGATGAAGAGCATTACAATAGCACAAGTTACTTAGTATGTTTGAGGTTAAATTTCTAGGCTAAGCTGTGACTATTTTAAGAAAAAGAACAAAAAGTGTCTACTATTTTCTGGTTTGAAATTTCTGTAAATGAATAGATGTTTACATGTACTTTATTTAAAAGCTTTCGATGCATGTTTTTGTTGTTGCTAATAAAGCCCTTTTCTTTGGTGACTCCCCAGTGAGAGAATTAGGAAGGAATTTTGACAGAAAGAAGAGAAAAACCACTCAAGATAACACATGGCCTTAATCAAGAAATTATCGGATGAAATTAGGCAGGAATTTGGAGAAGAGACAGATTGTCCTCTAGGCTTGTTGATTTTTCAAAAGAAAACATTTGTAATCTTTAAAGCCATGTGTGGACTTTGTCTTTGGAAAATGTTTCTTTTTACAGTGAATCAAATTTATTTTTGATATCTGTAAAGGGAAGTTTGAATTGATTTTGCACAAGAGCATAAAATGTATGAGGAAAAGTTCAATGGGCACTCTAGAAATAGCTACTACAATTTAATTTTTTAAAAGGAATTCTTAAAAGAAGAAGTGTTTGCCTTCCCTCTATCCCCACAATTATTAAGAAATGTTGAACTTGGCCGGGGATTTACCTCAGTGGTTGCACTGCCTGCCCTGCAAGCACAAGGACCCGAGTTCAATCCCCGGTACCCAAAAAAAAAAGAAATGTTGAACAATTTGATTTCCCAAGTTTTACTGTTCTTGAATTTCAGTATTAAAGGTTGTCATATGCACATTGGATAATCAGTTGAGTCTTCCATTTTCAGGAGCACATTGGACAGCTTGGAGTGGGGAAACATCTAGGAGAAATTAGAACTGGTTCTTAATTCATGGAGTTTGAGGGTCCTGGAGGAGGTGCCATTTCTAGGTGTGACCACAAGATGATACGGAAACACATGGAAGGGCCACTCATTTATTCACTCATTCAGCAAACAGTCACTTGGTAATTCCAACCACAGGCCGGGAATGCTGGTTGGGCACCACTGAGATGGAAGTGACTTAGTCAAGACTTCCTGTCATGAGGTAGCTAGATCCATCGGGACTCAGAGCAAGGGATAGATGCTTCTCGTGAGGGAGACGGTGCTGGCGGGGAAATGCCTCTGACGGACTTAGGGGTTGGAGGAACGTTTCTGGGACTCTGGCTGGCACACGTGTTGAAAGACCTTTCGGCCCCGTGGATAGTGCGAGATAAGCTAGGAGGGCAGCCTGCTGAGCACGCAGGCCACGTAAATCAGTCTGCTGTGGGGACACCATTTGTGAAAGACAGGAGCTCAGTCTTCAGGCTGCATGATGGAGCAGCTGTCTCATGAGGGAGGCAGGGCAGGGCTCTGGGTAGGCAGAGGGGTTCAGGCCTGAGAGCAGGGCAGGGCTTGATGGACTGGGACACGGGCATTAGAAGCAGTATTGAAGGACTCTGCAGTAGACACGACACCCAAGGGCTGGCCTGAGTACTGGCCAACCAGGGGGGTGAGCTGCTGGATATAGTGGTACACACCTGTGATCCCAGTTCTCAGGAGGCTGCGGCAGGAAGATTGCCTCGAGTTTGAGGCCAGCATGGGCCACGTAGTTCAAGACCAGCCTGAACTACACAGTGAGACCCTGTCTCAAACAAAACAAAGTAAAACCCTAAAAGAAGTGAGCCAGGCGAGGCAAGGGACTGGGAAGATCCTGCTGCAGACATGGGTCTCAGGGTTTGAGGAACAGCGTCAAATGGCATGGAACAGCAGCAGGGGCTTTCATTTTGATTATTTGTAGTTTTGCATCACTTTGTTTCTGACTGAGTGCTAGAGAGTTAGCGTGGGGACATACACGGTGAAATAGTGTTTAGTTTAATGTCTCCAAACATTAAACTCCCAATGGCACAATGCAAGTGTTGACTTTGTTTAGTTTCTTTTTTCCTTTTTTTATGGCACGGGGTTTGAGACAGGGTCTCATGTAGTTGAAGTTACCTTGAACTCACTGTGTAGCCCAGGCTGGCCTCAAACTCATGGTGATCTTCTTCCTCAGGCTCCTGTGTGCTGGGATGACAGGTGTGCGTGCGTCACCACACCTGGCTGATTGTGTTTAGTGTCAATCCTACAAAGACACATTGGCAGCTGCCAGTGTGGGCAATGGCAGTGTGGGCCTGCGCCACAAACCTAGGTTCCACCTTCAGTGTTGGGCTTGCCCACTCGCCTTTCCGTAGCCTCCTCTTTTGACAATGAGAGATTTATTAATGAGGTGGCCAGTATGTCTTATTTTTCTTTCCTCATGGGTTATAAATTAGCTGAGACTAAGGACTCAGGCAGAAGTATACCAAAATACTGTTAGTCTCAGAGCCTGTGGCTTGGATGAGTTGGAACAGTGACTTTCTTAATGCCCTCAGTCACCGTACTCCTGGTCATAGGTAAATTGCCCTGTTAGCAGAAGGACTCGTTTTGTGTCTTTTGTGAAAATTTGAAACAGGTACCTGGACTGGGCCCATCTTCCTGGAGAGATGGCCAGTGGTCTGGCCCAGCTCTGGATTCCTAGTGGGTTGTTTTTAACTCACTCTGAAGCCTAGGCTGCCCTTGAGCTCGTGGCAATCCTCCTGCTTCAGCCTCCTGAGTGCTGGGATTATAGATTTGCAGCACCACACCCAGTTTGGCCCTCTATTTTTTGAGCAGAGTTGTGTGGAATACAGACTTTTTCAAGATTGCATGCGTCACGTTACGGCAGGCATGCCTGTAATGGCAGGTGATATTTATCTAGTATTAATTCTCTGCCAGACACTGCCTCATTCCATCACTCTCAGAACTCTACACCTCTGCGCTTCACTGTAATACATTTTTGCATTTAATCTCTCACCGTCTGTTTTGATCACACCCTGTAGATTGTGAAGAGTTGGCTTCCTGAACTGATGACCTTTATTCCCTGAGAGATAAAAATAAAGAGGCCCAGTTTTAGGTGCCTGCTCCATTCCTTGGTTTCCATGGTGGTTATTTGCCCCTGGCTCCTTTTCACTGTGGAACAGCACAGGGACTGCTCTGTTTCGAGCAGGGTTTTGAGCAGGGGCGCCACTCTGTCTGGGGGAGGGGGGATCCAGCCGGCAAGTCTGCTCCCCACGCCCCCGGGGGAGAGCGCCCGGCGAGGGGCTCCGGGGCTCCGGGGCTCCGGCCAGGGTAGGATCTCAGCTGTGTGCTGCCCCTTCGCTTCCTCCTCTGTGCACTTTCTCTCCCACACAGACCTCTGGAGCCACATCTGCCGTTTAATGCAACCCAAGTTTTCCTGGAGGCTTTTTCTTTTTTCATCCTTTTCTTTTAAAATCGTTTTTATTTGGACACTAGAAAAGAATGGAGAATATTATTTAGCTGCACCCACCCTGCCCCTGACTGGAAAAGACACTCCAACCCTCTGGGTCTTAGATCAAGTACTGGGCAAAATGAAGTAGTTGGGGAAAATAGCTATTAATAACTTTAGATCTAAGATTGTAGCTGCATTTTAAAAAGCAGTACTTGCTAAATCAGGGCCTTGCTGCATTAGGTGAGTTGCTGGAGCACCAGGAGGTATCTAGAAGTTAGCATTTTAAAGCAGAAGGACTCCTTTAAACATTTGGGGCTTCTGAAGTCTTGCTTTTCAAGGTTGGGTGACTGGGGCTATTGTGATTTGGGGCTGCCAAAGGGTACAAAAAGAATTGCTTCACTGTTACTTTCTTGCCCTTTTCTAAGGGTGAGCAAACTTCCTTTGACTTGCACAAGTTTCCAGAGCTGCTTTCCTCAGGGAAGGTGGTGGAAGCTAAAAGGAGGAAAGCTTTTGGATGGAATTCAATGGGGGACTTGAAAGCCGGGCATAAATCTTAGAAGAGCTTTGCTTGCTGGGAGGCAGAGAATCAAGGCTGCCCTCCGCTGGGGGTTGGGGGGACTGTGAGGGTGCAAAGCAATTAAGCCAAAGTCTTGTACTCAAATAGCTTTTTATCAGCTGGGTGAGAAGCCACAGATTTAAAGAAAAGGGGTATTGTTTGTCAGAGACCTAATTAGCTGGGCTACCCTCAAGCTCTTGGGCCTCTATCTTGTTAGGGGAGGAAGGGTTGGAATTGCAGGATTTGGAGGCATTTGGACTTTCTACCTCCATTTCTGAGGAATATAGAATTCTTTCCAAAGGGGTGAATCTGACTCACTAGGATGTAGATTGAGAGCCATCCTCAACATGTGCTGACTCTGATTTACTGAGGGTGGTCCTAAATATCTTCTCCATGCCACGGTTATTAGTACAAGGATGGTTCAGCCTATTCTGGAAAGTAGACTCTGGAGTAGATAATACTTAAACTCTGCTGTACAAAAGCTCAGCCGGGCACTAAATGGATAATTGCTTTGAAGCAAGATACTTGAGCTTGTGTATAAAATAGGATATACCCAGGGATACTGAGAATGTTAAATTAAATTTATTGTCATTGTCACTGTCTTGAGGGACCTGAAAGCAGTTCTGACCCTAACATATGACGTTTTGAAATGAGGTTCTTTCATTTTGGCAATATTTTATCATAAACATGAATTGAGCTACTTCTTTGCTAAAAAACAAGCAAACAAACAAGAAAAACGATGAGTTGGATGGTCTGGGAGGGGGTCACAGTTGCATGGAAATACATGACTTTTTTTTTTTGTATCGGGGCTCGAACTGGGGACCTTGTGGTTTGAGGCAGGCGCTGGAACCACTGAGCTAAATCCCTGGCCCTCAGTGTTTTTCTTTATTGTTAAAGAACCAGCACTAAGTTGAAATTATGCTCAAAGATTCATATCTACACCATGCCACTTACGAACTGGGTGTTGGGACAAGTTGTTTAACTCTACCTTAGTTTCCTCATCTAAAAATGGTGCTGATCATAGCACTACTAGGTGAGTGTGAAGATGGAAGGAAGTTAAAGAAGCCAAAGGAAATACTGGATGTGCTCAAGGCCTGGTAAAAACTAGTGATCTTTCTTTTTCTCCACCACTGTCTGTAAACTTCTGAGCTTTCAATTTTTAAAAAATAGGATCAAAAACATTTTAGTGCAGTGGTATTTGACAGATTTAAGGGACAGAGCTTTTCCTAAAAGTAAATGTGTTTATTTCATAGCATCTCTTTATTACAGTTTTGATTTGATAAAGAAATAGAGATGGCTTGTCCAATGAGAACTATTCTAAGCTACTTTTTTCTTTCTCGGGTGGTACTGGGATCACACACTTTTAAACATGTCGATCTTCCTTGTGAAAGCTGGACTTCATTATTTCTGGAGGGTCCCTGGCCAAGGCAGTTCACAGCTTTGATTTTTGGAATGCTACAAGGGCTGCTGTATTCTAGAATCGTAGTTGTTTTTATGAGATTTATAAAGAGGAGGGGAGGGAGCACAGAAACAAAACTAGCAGGAAAAATATTTCTAGACTTTGGTTTCAGGCTAAATCCTTCGAAAAGAATTATTTCTCTTAAAAATGTATGGGAATAAAATGAGTGAGTCAAACACTCAAATGTGCAGATTTTATGGCTTTCGTTGTATTGTTAGATTAGTTTTTTCTTTGTAGTTACTTTATGTATTTGATTTAGAAAGCACTTTTAAGCCATTAGGCAAATGCTTTCCTATGAATAAAAAAGTTAAATGAAAGCTACTTTCTGTAGAGGATTCAGAAAACTCCAGCATATGCATGTTCCCCGAGTTACAGATTTTATACATAAACTTTTATAATGTATACCCTTCATGATGAAATAGAGTTTATGAAATCTATTAAATGCTTTGTTACCTCACAATCTGTTCTTATCTGTGTTTATGTTTTTTCTAGAACAAAGGGATAGGAAACTACCTTACTTTTTTCTCCTAAGCCTGCTGTATTTCATCGTTTAAAAAAATGATTTTTAAGGTAATTTAGTGTCCTGGATGGATGAGAAGTACAGTGAATTTGTACTGAAAAATGACACAGACCAGTGTACTCAACCCATAACTTCTAAGAGCGTCTACTGAGTTATGGGCTTGACGCTGAATGTGCAGAATGTGGCAGGCATTGCTGTGTGCAAAAGCCACGGGGCCATCGCGACAGCCACAGCGGCAGTGGACCTTCCCACCCCGTCCTTGGCACCTGTGCTGGCTTATTCCCTCTGTAGATGGCTTTGTATTTTTTAGCATGTTGCACACGTGGAATTGTAGCTCCTGTTTTCACCTGATTTCTGAGATCTTTCTAAGTAAGATGTTAAAATGCTAGTTGGTCTCTCAGTTCAACATTCCGCCCTTTCAACTGCTTTTAGTGAACGACCTCTCCCATTTCCTCCTGATCTTAAACATTCTTTGTATTTTCACATTCTCTCCTTAAAGCCCCCTCCTCTCTTTCACTGAGATAAATTAAGGCCCTTGGACCAAAACCCTATGTGTCCCATCTTCATCATCCCTTTGGTCTCAGGGAGGAGAAATCTACTTGGACTCTGTTCTCCCTCACTTCTTTCTCTGTGCTCTTTTCTCTGTCTTCTATCTTCTTTCTTTGTATTTTCTGCTTCTTTCCTGCACTGCCGTATTTTCCTCAGCCTATACATCTTTCTTATCCTAGGATAAAAATACCACCACCACCACCCAGAAGGCCATTTCAGTTTCAGTTTACTGCATGGTGAGAGATATGGGTCTCATTTTAATCTTCAGCAAATAGAAAGCCAATTTTCCCAGCACCATTTATTAAAGAGGCTATCTTTACTCCAGTAAGGGTGTTTGGCTCCTTTGTCGAAGATGAGGTGGCTGAGTGTGTCTGGAGTTGTTCCTGCATCTTTTAATCTGTTCCACTGGTCTTCAGGTCTGTTCTTTTGCCAGTGCCAGGCTGTTTCTATTACAGTAGCTTTGTAGTATAATTTCAAGTCAGGGATTGTGATGCCCCCTACCTTGCCTTTGTGCCCAGGATTGCCTTTGTTATTCTTGATCTCTTCTGAGTCCAAGTGAATTTTAGGATTGTTTTCTCTAATTCTTTAAGAGTTTAAACAGTAGTGGCAGTAGTTCCTCTCTAAATGTCTTGTAGATTTCAGCAGTGAAGCCATCATGACCTGGGTGTTTCTTAGTTGGTAAATTTTTAATTACGTTTTCAATTTCATTGATTGATACTGTGTTGTTAAGAATTTTGAGGTCTTCATTCAACTTTGGTAATTTATACGTATCTAGGAATCTGTCCATTTCTTCTGTATTTTCCATCTTAATGGTGTATAGGTTCTGAAAGTAGGTGTTGATGATCTTCTGGATTTCTGCTGGGTTTGTTGTAATTTCATCCTTTTCATTCCTAATTGCATGGATTTGGGCCTTTTCTTTCCTTTTTCTGATAAGGTTGGCGAAGGATTTGTCAATTTCGTTTATTCTTTCGAAGAACCAACTCTTGACTTCATTGATTTTTTATATCATTCTCTTGGTCTCCATTGGATTGACTTCTGCTCTGCTCTTTGTAATTTCCTCCCTTGTATGACCTTTGGGTTTGTCCTGCTCTTCTTTTTCTAGAAGCTTGAGCTTCAGCATCAGGTTGTTTAATTGAGCTCGCTCTGTTTTCCTAATATGAGTATTCACTGCTGTGAATTTCCCTCGTAAGACTGCTTTCATTGTGTCCCATAGATTCTGATATGTTGTATTGTCATTGTCATTTAATTGAAGGAACTGTCTGATTTCTTCCTTAATTTCCTCTGTGACCCATTGATTATTCAGAAATGTGTTGTTCAATTTCCACGTGTTTATGAAATTTTTGTGGTTTCTTTTTCTATTGATCTCCAATTTCATCGCACTATGGTCTGATAATATACAGGGGATAACGTCAGTTCCTTTGCACTTAGCTAAGTATGTTCTATGAGCGAGTATGTGGTCTGTTTTGAAGAACCAACCGTGTGCAGCAGAAAAGAATGTGTATTCTGATTTTGTGGGGTGAAACACTGTAAACGTCTGTTAAGTTGATTTGTTCAAGAGTTTGATTGATTTCTAGTATTTTGTTGCTTGTTTTTTGTCTAGTTGATCTATCTATTTGTGACAGTGGGATATTGAGGTCCCCCACTACTATTTTATTAGTGCTTATATGATTTTTCTTGTCCGTTAGTATTTGTTTTATATAGTTGGGCACACTAGTGTTTGGTGCGTAGATATTTATTTGATTGTCATCTCTTCCTCTTGGATTATTCCCTTTACAAGGATGTAGTGTCCTTCTTTGTCTCTCTTAATCAGTGTTGGTTTGAAATCCACTTGATCTGCAAAGAGGATAGCTACTCCTGCTTTTTTTCGGGTTCCTTTCGCATGGAGTATTGTTTTCCACCCTTTAACTTTCAGTCTGTGAGTTTCTTTTTGAATTAAGTGTGTTTCTTGTATGCAGTGTATTGTTGGATCTTGCTTCTTGACCCATTCTGCCAGTCTATTTCTTTTGATTGGTGAATTGAGACCATTAACATTGATGGTTATAACTGATACATATTGACTTATCATTGTCATGACTTTTTCTTTTTGTTAGATTCTCCCCCTTTACATTTAATTTCTTGTCATGCCCGATCAATTCATTCTGCTGAGCTTTCTGGGGTTGTGATCCTAATTGTCTTTTCGTAGCATTTTGTTTAAAATTTTTTGGAGTGCTGGTTTGGTATTCATGAAGTTCCTAAGGTGCTCTTTGTCATGAAAGTATCTTATTTCTCCATCAATTTTGAAAGATAGTTTTTCAGGGTACATCAATCTGGGTTGGAGGCTGTTTTCCTTTTGGGCTTGAAATACATCACTCCAAGCTCTTCTTGCCTTGAGGGTTTGCATTGAGAAGTCTGCTGTGATTCTGATGGGCTTTCCTTTGTATGTGATTGTTTCTTTTCTCTAACTGCTTGTAGAATTTTGTTCTTATATGCCTATGTGTAGATGTTTTTTGATCAAGGCTATTTGGTGTCCTGTATGCCTCACTTATCTGTATGTCAAATTCTTTCCCCCTGCTTGGGAAGTTTTCTGCCATTACTTCTGTGAACAGTTTTTTTACTGCCATATGTACTCTCTCCTGTTTCTTCATTGAGTCCAATCAGTCTTATGTTATTCTTCTTTGCATTGTCTAGCAGCTGCTGGATTGATTTCTCATGGTCCCTTACAATTTTATAGCAGTTTTTCTTTTTGTGGTCACTAATTGCAATCTTATCTTCTATATCTGAAATTCTGTCCTCACATTGGCTTATTCTGCTGCGTAGACTTTCAATGAAGGTTTTTTTTGTGTGTGTGTGTACCAGGGATCGAACTTGAGACATTGCCCTTTCAGGGCAGGCCCTTGAACCACTGAGCTAGATCCCTGGGCCCTCAGTGGAGTTTTTAATCTCCCAGAAATCTGTTTGCATCTGTTTTATGGATTCCATTTGTTTCCTATGTTGGGATTCCATCATGTTCCTCAGCTCCTCTATTTTTGAACCTGTGTCCTCTCTAGATTTATTAATCATGTCTTGCACTGTGGGCACAATCTCTGCTATTATCTGAGAAATTATTTCTGATTTCATTTTTTCCAGATCCTCTTTTTTGCTAGTTCAGGGAGTCCGGGTGATTGAGTATAAGAGTGTTTCATCTCATTTCCCTTTGGGGTTGCTGTAGGTGATCTGGAAGTTTGGTTGTGAGGCTTGTTTACCTGTTATCTCATTTCGACTGGGGGGGGGGGTTGTTCCTGGCACCTGTGTGGCTCACCTTCTCTGTGCTGGGAGCGGTGGTACGTTGGCCGGGAAGCCTCCTGCTCTGCACTGGGAGCTGTGGCATTTCAACCCGTAAGCCTCTTCCTCTGTGCTCTTAGTGGAGTTTTTTATTTCCTGGACACAAGTTTGATTTTGTTTGATAGATTCCATTTCTTTCCTATGTTGGGTGTTCATGGTTTCCATCATTTTCCTGGGGTCGTCTTTTTTTTTTTTTAATTTCTTTTAATTTTTTTCTTTGGTCGTCTTTTTTTTTTTTTTTTTTGTATGTGTACCTGCTCTAGAGTCACTAAGCATGTCTTTCATTCTGGTCACTATCTCTGTATTTATCTGATTAGTTATTTCTGCTTTTATTTTTTCTGTACAGCTTCGTTCATCTGCTTTCTTACTTCTGCTGTTATCACTTTAGAGTCCAGATGGGTGGCTTTTGAATTTTTCCACCTCATTGACCCATCTTGGGGAGGTTGCATCTGGTTTTGGTGTCTTCTCATTTTCTATGTTTTTTTAAAGTTTAATTCCTGGGTTGATGCTTCTAAATTGTTTATGGCAATTATCTCTGTTGCAAGTATTCAGAACCCTTAGGAATGACTACTTCTCAGAGGTGTCTTTCAGGTTTAGCTGGATTTTGGGTTTTGAGTCTGTTGCAAGAATCCTGCCTCTTGAATTTATTGGGAATAAGAAGTTTCTGCCTACTTGGCTCAGCAGCTCTTTCTTTGATGCTGACCTGTAGTTTTTTGGTTTTTTTTTAAGATCCATAGGCAATCTCAGTCTTGGTATACCAGGAAGAACAACTGGTCAGCACAGTTATATCACCTTGGCTAAAGTAGTACAATCACAATAACAACAGCATCAAATATAGGCTAGAAAATGACAAACTGAGATAACTGTTAATTTGCCACTTTATAGAACCAAATGTTAAAATGAACCTGAAAATTGTATGCAGTAAATAAGATCTTAATATGGCAATTTTACCCTTAGAGGAGAAGATTTAAAAGGGGTTGGAGGGAAAAATGGAGAAATAGATGAAGAGGAAGAGATTAGAAGCAAGACCAGAGGACAAAGGAAGATTTTATGAACTTTGGGAAACTAGTGAAAACAGGAGGGAAAGAGAAAGGAAGAAATAAAAACAAAAACAACAAAAAACCCAGAACAGAACAACAATAAATAAACTAGAAACCATGTTCAAACAATCAAGAAAAATGTAAAACAAGAGCAAGAACCCTAAATGAGGAAAGATGAAAAATAAAATAAAAGAAAAAAGAAAAAAAAGTCCAATTCAAGGTGTGTCTCTGCTGTCACTGCTCCCCGCCTGGGCAGACAGAGTCCAGAGCTGAATTGTTTCATCCCAGCAAGCCAGCTGCAGCTTTATGCTGGGGTAGTGGATAATCCCAGCCTGCCTGAATCTTAAGTTCCACTGAAGTTCAGGCTGGTTTCTGGCTGTGAAGCTGGAATTGGATTTAGTGAGCGTATGACAGTCCATGTTCCTCCTGCTGGCTTGCACTTGGCTCCCTGTTGACTCGAACTCTGCTCCCTGACTTCCTGCTGACTTGAACTTGGCATCCTTACTGAGACACCAGGAGCCACTAGATAAGAGTCAGCCCATAGTTCTCCCTCATCTCTCCTGGGGCGTGTCTGAACCTGAATAACTCACCAGCCACTGCAGTCCGCTGTGTCCACTGCTGTGTTCCACTGGTGCGTTTCTCCGTGCAGGCCTCTGGGATTGCCAGTAGTCACTATCCGTCTGCAAATTCGTCCCTCCATTCCCACTGCAAGCCTAGGCTCTGGGAGAAAGTGCTGCTTGCTACCTCCCTCGTTTTTGTTGAAGTCTCTCTCCTTGCTCTCCCTGTGGACTTGAATTTTTGCTTCAAATCCTTCCTGGGGCCCAGGGACCCACTTCCCTCTCTTTCTTCCTCATGCCGCTGTATTCCAGTGTCAGAACACCAAATCTCAGACAGGCTCTTTCTCTGCTGTTTACCACTCCACCATCTTCCCAGAAATCTCTTTTGGTCATTTTCATTCCTATACATTTTTGTCTCCCTTCCATACATTTCACTTGCTGTAAAATTATTTGTTGAGTGTGTGAATGACCATTCTTGTCTTCCTGCTTACTGGGTTCTCAGTCTTTACTATCTTATCCCTTTACTCCATACTAACGCCCTAGGTGGTCTCTCCAGGTTTGTGTGGGAAACTTATGACTTCAAAACCTGTATGTAAACGTAACCTCAAAATCTATATGTCTAGCTCTATTTCTAATTTTAGGCTTCTATTTAGTCATCAGTCTATCAGGTTGCTGCCTTTAGATATCTTTACCTACTGTCAAATTGAAACCTCCAATTCAAATTCAGTGTGTTCAAAACCAAACCCATTACTGTCTCCAACTATGAACTTGCTCTCTTGTTCTTATTTATTTATTTATTTATTTTGGTACCAGGTATCAAACTTGGGTCCTTGCCCTTGCACAGCAGGTGGAGAAACCACCGAGCTAAATCCCCGGCCCTCTTGTTCTTATTTTTAATGGTATTTTAGCCCACAAAAAGCTGTTGAGGACTCACTGAGGGAGAGATTATATTTTCTGACCAATATATGGAGCTCAGGGGAAAAAAGGTCAAGTTTGAAATAGAACTTCAACCATGAATATAGTTGGAAAGATAAAAATGAGAAGTTGCACGAAAGAGAAAATGCTACTGTGTTTTCTGGATGGGTTGGGTCTTCTGACTTCAAGGTGGCCTCCAGTAATTCCTGCCTCCTGCTACTTACATTCTTGCATGGCTCCAGTCTCCACCCCAACAAGTGGGGTCAACTCATGACCTACAGGACATTGCTGAGATGACGAACTCTGACTCCTGAGGCTCCTTCATAAGCAGTACCGTGGCTTCAGTTCTGTTCTCTCGATCACTAGCTTTGTGGTCAGCTGCCATGGTGTGGGATCCTTACTCATCTCTATGGAGAGGTCCAGGAGTAGAGGGACTGAGGCTTCTAGATGACAGGCCATGTGGGTGAATCTGGCTGAGGATCTTCTAGCCCAGGCAAGTCTTTAGGTCTGTTTTAGTACTGGCCTGTGAGTTAGCTCTGACTTCCTTAGAATCATTCAGCCCAGCCACTCCTGAATTTCTGGCCCATAGAGACTGAAAAATAATAAATCTTTGTTGTGCTAAGCCATTACATTTTGGAGAAATTTGTTACATAGCAATAGGTAACTAAGGCAGAGGCTTTTCATTGTACACATTTTTATGTGTATTGAGCTTTTGAGTCATAGGAGTGTATTCTCTATGTAAATAAACACTGTGAAGGGAGCTGGGAAAATGAAACCTCTGTGTAAATTCTTTCATGGTTTCCCATTATATTTTTATTTAGAACCAAATCCGAATTCTCTGTACTTAACCTGCCCAGTCTATGTGGTCCCCACCTCCCTCTTGTGTCTCCCGCCAGGATACACTTATTGTTGGTTCCTCTCGACTTCTGTGTTCTGACATTTGTGAATTCTAGAACACAGATGATTTATTTGAAGTAAAACTCCAGCTGAATATCCTAAAGCAGCTGTTTAACAAAAAACACATCTCCTGCATAATTCTGGCACAATGGGAAACACACACACACAGTTTTCTATAGTGATAATGTAAAATAAACAGTGCATATTTAGCACGTGCTTTGAAAATTTTAAATAAAAATTGAAACCACTGTTCTCAAGGTAATAAACATATCTTTTGTGGTTCAGGTTTCCCTGTGAGCCCT
The DNA here is from genome assembly GCF_053883595.1 of Heterocephalus glaber. NCBI lineage: Eukaryota > Metazoa > Chordata > Mammalia > Rodentia > Bathyergidae > Heterocephalus > Heterocephalus glaber. The sequence goes on along the minus strand of NW_028258413.1, from coordinate 565,961 downwards.
TTTATAATCCCTTTCTCCTGTCCAACCATGTCTCCAGACAGATTCTAGAACACTCTATGGTGACCAAAGGCTCCATGGACAGTGCTTGTGTAAGTCTCAGGAAGAATGCCCCGTGTTTTCTGCTGAAGTTAATATAGCAGTTGTTTACAGTCAGTGAGCCCTGGAACCTCTGTACATGAAAACAGTTATATCTATTGATAGCCACAGATGAGAGAGCTTGTGAGTTTTAGAGGTCTTCCTTCTGAGTGGCTGAGCGCAATCAGATTCATACCATGGCACAGGGACTGAAATAATAAATAGCAGATCTTCCTCTGCCCCTTGGAAAGTAGCTCCTGAGTGCAAGTAGAAGTTATTTTCCCAGGGTGAGAGATTGGTAGTCTTTGAAGAAGAGAATTTTTTTTTTTTGGTACCAGGATTGAACTTGGGACCTGGTGCTTGCAAGGCAGGTAGCAGAAACATGGAGCTAAATCCTTGGCCCGAAGAAGAGAATTTAAAAAAAAGTTTGATCCTTCCACTTAATTACCCCATCAAAAAAATTTTTTTTTTTTTGCTGTACCGGGGATCGAACTCAGGACCTTGGGCTTTCAAGGCAGGCATGTTGCCAATGAGCTAAATCCCCGGCCCTAGCCCATCAAATTTGACAAAAGTATCCTCTGTCTGTACCCCATCTTTCCTTTTCCTCTTCTCTCTGATTGTTTAGACCAGGGATCAGTAATTTCCCTGTAAATCCCACAGAGATTAATGGAATTAGGGAGGGTCTTATTTAGTCTTGTTCACCTTTACTTGGAGTCCTAGAAGTGAGGGGGAAATGGATAACGTAGGCTTTTCCTAAAGAATAGATCTAATTGTTTGTTTCTTGTTACAAAAGTTTATTGTTAAAAATTAATTGTACAAACCAGGCATGGTGTCACGTGCCTGTAATCCCAGCACTCTGGGAGGCTGAGGCAGGAGGATCATAAGTTGGAGCCCAGCCTGGGCAACTTAGTAACTAAGCATTTAAATGTCTCAAAATAAAAATTAAAAAAGGGGTGAGGAATATAGGTTAGTGCTGAGATCCTGGGTTTAATCCTCAGTACTACCAAAAAACAAAAGAAAACAAAAAATTGTGCAGAAATGATAAAAGATAAAAAGTAAAAATCATGACTCTGATTTTTTTTTCTGGCACCAGGGATTGAACTCAGGACCTTGAACTTATGAGGCAAGCACGGTGCCACTCAGCTAAATCCTCAGCCCTCACAACTCTGATTAATTACACAAATCTTAGTATTTTAGTAAAAAGAGAATCTCTTTCTTATGCATAAAAATGGAAATATGCTCTGCATTTTTGTTTTATTTTACTTATGAACATTTTATATTATGAATATGTGATCAAGTATCTTGTATAGCACAATTTTAATTATGTACCTAATGGCCTTGTTTACTGTTGTCTTATGAATATTTAACTATTTCAGTTGCAGTGAATGAAGAGATTTACCCCCAAGATTTTGACCCTTGAATTTAAAAGATGAAGTCTATATTTAGGGAAAAGTAAATAAAAGTAATGCCCAGCAGTGACAGGGCCAGGGTTGTCAATAAACGAAAGAGGAAAAATAAAACTTTAAGTTTGAAATACTTCTTTGTAGTTTGCAATGTATTTCATACCTTGAATTCTGAATGATCTAGGGTTTCTTTGAGCTTTCTGTACACCTGGATTTGGACAGCTTTGCTCATGTGTGTTGGTGGGAGACTGGTCTGGAGGAAGGAGTTTGGCAGCTGTGTGTGACACTGGGAGCATGGAGAACATGGGTGTAGGACCAGCACCAGATGTGTGGCGTCCAGTTGCAACCTTGGATGTAGGCAAAACGAATTGTCCAGATCAGAATTAAACCAGAGTACTGACTTGAAGGCCAACTTTGTGAAGATGACAAAAGTGAATCAGTTTGAGCTAGAAAACTATAAAAGATTAGGGAGAAATTAAACAAATATTGAAGGACTCTCTGTTCATATCACCTCATATTTCTCCACTACTTTTTTTCTTTTTGTTTTTTTGATACAGAGTCTCACTATGTAGTCCAGGCTGGCCTCGAAGCTCACAGGCCCTTGAACTCACTATGAAGCCCAGGCTGGCCTTGAACTTGTGGTGATCCTCCTGCCTCAGCCTCCTGAGTGCTGGGATTACAGGCATGCACCACCATCTCTGGCTCTCCACTACTTTAAAGAAGCTAAAATTTGTAATAGATTGTTCATTGAGGTCATGGCTTTTGCAAGGAAGAGGACTTGGAACCCCATATAGCAGGTGTACACTTAAAGAAGGACTCTTAGCATTTACTCAGTAAAATGGTGAGAAAGTGCACTTTTAATTAAGTCTAAATGTTTAATTAAGAATATATGTGTTGGGGCCGGGGATTTAGCTCAGTGGTTCTGCCGCCTGCCCTGCAAGCGCAAGGACCTGATTTTGATCCCCGGTACCAAAAAAAAAACAATATATGTGTTTATATAACAGATTCTCAATTCCAACAACATCAGTGTCCACCACCTGACAAATGGATAAAGGAAATGTGACACAATGGGATACTATTCATCCACAACACAAATGAGATCCTGTCATCTGTCACAACGTGAATGGAACGGGAGATCATCATTTTAAGTGGGAAAAGTCAGGCATGGACATGCAAGCACTGCATGATCTCATTCACATGTGGAATCTAGAAGAAACCCCCTTCTAGGAGTTGAGAATAAAATGGTGGTCACCAGAGGCCCAGTGAGGAGGGCTGGGAGGGATGGCATGGTGGCTGCTGGTGGGTACTGAGTTATACTCAGACAGAGCAGGAGGTCCTGGGCCACTCGTCCACAGGTGGGTGACTGCAGATAACAGTGAGATACTGTACTGGACATTTCAAAAGAGAAAACCAGCATCTTCAAGTAACTTTTCTCAAGTTATACAGGCTTATTAACTAAAGTCTGTCTTATTTTTTCTGGTACCAGGGATTGAACTGGGGACCTTGCACTTGTGAGGCAGGTGCAGTGCCACTGAGCTAAATCCCGGGCCTAAAGCCTATATTTTAACAAAAATCAAGATAACTTAATAACTTATTTTTACTTGTTACTTTCAAGATAGTCTTAGCTGTAGTTTTATATATTGCTATTTATATATGCTATACTGACAGCATTTATACACACCTAATAACTCACAGATTACAAAAGCTCATCTATATACATGGGGGGAGCAATTAATTGAATGTTTAATGGCATCATATTCTACAGCTAGAAGGAAACCTAGCGATCATGTAGTTATCAAAGATACTGAAAGTTAAAGGGAGTTGTTCACAGTATATGTAATTTTTTATATAACTGGTGAAAGCTTTTGCAAACAAAAATATATGAGGAAGGATCTTTGCATTACAGAAACAAGAGGTTGCTTTTAAAAAATGTAACTATTCAATCAAAACAGCTCTTTTTGGGGGACAAGTTGCGTAGCTTAAAACATTTCTAAATTGTTTTAATTTTGATGTTTTCTTTGAACCTTACAAAGGGGAAATCTGTTTTCTGACGTCTCCCTCTTTCCACTCTACCCTTAAAGAAACAACCTAGTCATGCTTGAAGAGATAAATCCACCCTTTGGTCCACTCGATTCTTCCAGGATGGCATCGGCACCATCTCTGCTTGCTGTGATTATGGTTAATCCATTGCCTACAACAGGACACAATTTTGGTCCAAGTTGGATGACAAAGTCTTTTCAGACAGAAAAAGCCGTTGTCAGCTGTTGTTTTGGTATCAACATGAATCATGCCAGGACAGCCAAACAAAGACAGGATGATGCAGGGTGGTCAACCTCAGTAATGCTGGTGGATTTTCTGTTGGGCTTGTTCGTGGTGATGGAGAAAAGAATTCGGAGCATAAGACCCACCTTCTGTTTGGCTCCTTTGTATGCATTTATCACCTGGTATCAAGTGGTGTCAGGACACCATGAGTTATAATCCCAGCTTCTCTGTGAGCGACATGTTTCTCTTTTCTTTCAAAATCTCAATTTTGAAAGTTTTCCTTAAGATGAGTTCCTTTCCAGTTTTTAAAGCTTGTTTGGTAGAAACTATTCCACTTTAGTAGTTCTTGAAGTGTATGAGGCTTATGCTGTTCAGTTGCTCATTCAGTGAGATCGCCTTGAAATTCACTTCCGTGTGTGTCCACACCTCTGCCTGGATCCCACTGAGTACAATGGAGACTGGTAACTCCTTAGAGAGGTGTGAGCGTAGACTACAATAAGCATTTATCTCAGCACTGTTTTAGATTCTTCACTTCAGGCTTTTTTTCTTTTGCTATTATATTTTATACAGTTTTTGTCCCCCGTCCCTTTGCTGGCTTCTCCATTTGTTTCTTTTTTCCTTTAAAAAAAAAAGTTGACCAATTATATCTACTTTCCAAAGTTAATGTGAGTGGCCTGGGAATGTAGCTCAGTGGCACAGTGCCTGCTTGGCAAGCGCAAGGTCCTGAGTTCAGTCCCCAGGGCCGGAAAAAACAACAACAAAAACAAAGTTAATGTGAGAAAGGAAAGCAAAACATGCTGCTCTGTGAGCAAAGCATGTTACCATCCAATAGGTTTATGCTTTAATTTTATCCTTGAAAAGAGCTGAGTTTACAGCCCTGATTTCATGCCTCAGCTGTGTGGGAATTGCTCAGTCCACAGGGTGCTGCTCAGTTACTTAACTGAAAGGAGTTTGCGATTAAGGAAGCCGGCCACCCTGTGATGTCAGCCAGTGCCTTGACTCCAAGGAGCCAGAGTTGCAGGCCCTGGGGGCTCTGAGTGCTCTTAGCTGAGTGCAGTTACAAACTTCTTTCTCCTCTTTGCAGCCTCTAAGAAAAATACATCATTCTTTGGCATCTTGCCTCTTTGCAGTCCAGCAGAGAGAGGCTGTGACTTACACAAAAGGCGAGGACACTCAAACAGGCTTAGGGAATGGGAAACTAGCGAGAGTTAGGGCTTGGAGGACAACTGGACCCCTTCCTCTCTCACCTTCTCTTCCTCTGAAGACAGCACAGGAGGTACAGACTCAAGATTACTTGCCAGACAGTTTTTGTTCTTTCACAATGAGAGAGAAGGCTCTGAGATTTCCTTTCCTGTTCCTTCAAGATGAGCCTTGAAATCTCGCTCCCTAGTTCTTAGTCCCTAGTTCTTGAAGAACCAGATTCTAGAATAAAAATAAGTATCCAAGACCACTTTGATGCTGCTACTTCCGCTGCCACGTGCAGCCACCTATAATGATTGGATCCTTGGGCCATCTAGTTCCCCGTGCTGTAACTGTGAAGGGTAAGGGTCGTAGTGGGAATGCATGATACATTTCCATTGGCCATGTCTTACTAGATACCTAGACAAAGACTACTTAAACCTTCTTAGAGCTTATTTTATAACAATAGAAAGATGATGTGCAGTACTAGGAAGATTGTCGATTGTCTTTTAAAGAATAAGTGAATGGGGCCCGGGATTTAGCACAGTGGTTCTGGTGCCTGCCTCGAAAGTGCAAGGTCCTGAGTTTGATCCCTGGTATCAAAAAAAAAGAATAAGCGAACATCTATCTTTTTGAGATGTTATGTTCAAGGTATAAAGTTACTGCTCCAGGTATTTTTTCTATGCAATCTAATATATGAGGCTAATTGAGTCACAAGAAGGTGATTCGCCTCATGTTTTGTAGCCATAGCAGATCATTATCTAAATCAAGGCCTGTTGGCTCCTTTTGTTTTTTCTTCTCTTCCAATTCCCTTTGTGTCTCAGAGAATACATTATAGAATTATTTGGCTGGATTGTAATGAATCTACAAAATTAATAATCTTGTGCCATTCTGTATTTCAGCTATGTCCAATCAACAGTTACACTTTTATTGAAAGTTGGCTGGCAATGTAATTTATTCTTCAAAATAGTCCTTTTGAGAGGGAAGGGGTGTGTTATGAATTATGCTGGAAAACAGTTTATACTATAATTATTTGAGGCAAATTGAGATGTATATATCCCCTAATTATTTCAAACAGCTAAACATAGTTTAGTTTAGTAGTTAGGAGTAGTGGCTTTGGACAGAGTGAAGTTTAAATGCTGATTCTGCTATTTTCCAGTTATATAACTTGTGAAAAATACTGTGCTTCAGGTTTCCTCATTTATAAAGCAGTGTTTTGGTTGGGTTCCAGTAGGACCCCGAAAAGGCACATGTACTGAAGACTTGGGAAGTAACTGGATCACAAAGGCTTTATCAGTGGGTTAATTCACTGATGAGATCATAACTTGATAGATAGCATTATTGGACAGGTGATGCAGACAGGAGGTGAGAGGGAGTGGACCATTGTGGAGTGGCCTTGAGAATCCTTCCTTTCAGTGTTCTCCTACTCTTTGCTCTTCCGGTTACCATGACGTGAGCAGTTCTCCCTCATAAGATGATATTTCTGCCTCTGCCCAGGCCTAAAAGCAATGGAGCCAGCTAATCATGCACTGAACCCTCAGAAATGATGAGCCAAAGAAGTCGTTCTTTTCTTTACATTGTTTTCTCTGGCATTTGGTTACAGTGACAGAAAGCTGACTATAGAGAGAACAGGAATAGCATTAGTGCCCATTTTATAGGGTTAATTGTATTTTTACACAAGGAACTACCTATATAGCATTAGAAAAGAGTACATGCTTGATAAGTATTTACTATTACACATTGATAAAATGACTCCTGTAGTTATGTTCTGAGGACATCCAAAGTCTCACGAGAAGATAAATACAATTTCATTTCTACAGTAGGCCTTTAGAATTAAAGACTTAGTTTTCTGAGAGTGTAACATATTAAATTCTTTTTTTTAAAGCAAAATATTTATTGGTACATTTTAGATACTGTAATGATAACATTCATCATAGGAAATTTGTGCCTGAACATGATACATCTTGTTGGTGCCTTTTTCCCATTTCTCCCCCACCTTTTGACCCCTCTCTCCATCTTTTTCCCCTCTGGTACCAGGAATCAAACTCAGGACTCTGTGCTTGCCAGGCTGGCATGGTGCCACTGTGTTACATCCCTGGCTTCCTCTCCTTATTTACAAAAGCTTTGTTTCCATTTTTAACTTCTGTTCTTTTTTTCTTGTTCCTTCTTTCCTTCCCTCCTCCCCCTCCCTTGGTTTTCTTCTCATTTGAACATTTTCTTCCTATTTCCTAATATCTTTTATACATTTTAGTCCTTACTTCCACTTTCAGTTTCTCACACCAGATAAACAATGTGGTATTTAAGCACACGTGCCTCATGTATCTCACTTAAGAGTATGGTCTCCTTCAACCCACAGTGTGGGAAAAAATCTTCACCTGCTTTTCCTCAGACAAAGGTCTACTATCTTGAATCTATAAAGAACTTAAAAAGATCAGACCTCCCAGATTTAAAGACCCAATCCGAAAATGGGCATCTGAAATGAACAGACATTTCTCACACAAAGAAGTAGAAATAGCAAATAAATACATGAAAAAATGTTCAACATCACTGGTCATTCGAGAGATGCAAATGAAAACAATGCTGAGATTCCATCTCATCCAGAAAGAATGGCTGCTATCATGAAATCAACCAGTAAGAAATGCTGGCGGGGCTGTGGGGAAAGAGGAAGTGTAGACTGGTGCAGCACTGTGGAAATCAGTATGGAGATACCTCAAAGAACTAGGGCTAGAGGTCCCATTTGACCCTGCTATTCCACTGCTGGGGATCTTCCCCAAAGAATTCAAAGAATCATACCACAGTGATATATGTGCACCCATGTTCATAGCAGCACAATTTGTGATAGCTAAAGCTTGGAAACAGCCCAAATGCCCATCAACTGGAGACTGGATAAAGAAAATGTGTTTTTTTAATAAAATGGAGTACTACTCAGCCATAAAAAACGAGAAATCAGAGACATAGCTACGTGGATGCACAGTGAGGTGATACTCTTTAAGTGAAATAAATAGGACACACATGTATAAATACCAAATAGTTTCTCTGGTGTGAGAAACTGAAAGTGTAAATAAGGACTAAAATGTATAATAGGTAATGTGAAATAGGAAGAAAAGGGGCAAAGGGGAAGGAAGTGGGAGGGCTAGGGGAAAGGACAGAAGGGAATGGGATTAATATGAGAAAATGGAAAAATAGGAACAAAATCTTTGTAAATAGGGAGGAATGAAGGGGTTGAAAGGAGGGCTGGGCAAGGGTGAAAAATAAGAACCAAGAGAGACTATGTAAAGGTGCAAATTTCCAATGATGAATGTCATTATATTGTATACCTAAAATGTACCAATGATTAGAATGAATAGTCGATAATGCAAAATAGGAAGAAAAGGTCCAAAGGGGTAGGGGTAGTGGGAGGGGCAGGGGAAAGGGAAGAAGGGAAAGGAAAAATGCTGAGAAATGGAAAAAATGGAAATAAAGTCTTTTCCACAGTGGTTGCACCAGTCTGCACTCCCACAGCCCCACTAGCATTTGTTATTGGTTGATTTTTTGATGACAGCCATTGTTTCTGGAGTGAGATGGAACCTTGATGTTGTTTTAATTTGCATCTCTTGAATGACCAGTGATGCTGAACATTTTTTTTTTTGGAACATTTTTAATATATTTGTTTGCTGTTTCTACTTCTTCATCTGAGAAGTGTCTGTTCATTTCAGCTGCCCATTTTTGGTTTGGGTTTATAAATTTGAGGATCTGATTGTTTTGTTTTGGGTTGTTTTTCTTTTTGGTACTGGGGATCGGACTTGGGTCCTTGCACTTGTGAGGCAGGTGGTGAAACCACTGAGCTGAATCCCCAGCCCTTTGTTTTGAATTCTTTATATATTCTAGATAGTAGTCCTTTGTCTGAGGAACAGCTGGCAAAAAATTTTTCCTACACCCTGGGTTGTCTTTTTGCTCAGTGGATTCTCTTGCTGGGCAAAAGCTTTTTAATAAGAGATTCTCAGTTATTGATTCTTTGTGACATTTCCTGTGCAATTGGGGCTTTGGTCACAAAGTCTTTGCTTACACCAATGTCTTCAAGAGTTCCACCTAGTCTATCTCCCAGCAGACTTAGTTTTAATATTTAGATCTTCGGGGCCGAGGATTTAGCTCAGTGGTTTTGCCGCCTGCTGTGCAAGCGCAAGGATCCGAGTTCCATCTTTGGTACCAAAAAAAAGATCTTTGATCCAGTTTTATTTTAGTTTAGTGCATGGTGAAAGATATGGGTCTAGTTTTAATCTTCAGCATTTGGAAAGCCAGTTTTTCCAGCACCATTTATTAAAGAGGCTATCTTTCCTCCAGTGAGAGTGTTTGGCTCCTTTGTCGAAGATGAGGTGGCTGAGTGTGTCTGGAGTTGTTCCTGCATCTTCTAATCTGTTCCACTGGTCTTCAGATCTGTTCTTTTGCCAGTGCCGTGCTGTTTTTATCACAGCAGCTTTGTAGTATAATTTCAAGTCAGGGATTGTGATGCCCCTCCTACCTTGCCTTTGTGCCCAGGATTGCCTTTGTTATTCTTGATCTCTTCTGAGTCCAAGTGAATTTTAGGATTGTTTTTCTAATTCGTTTTTTTTTCTTTTTTGGTACTGGGGATTGAACTCAGGACCTTGCGATTGCCAGGCAGGTGCAGCACTACTGAGCTACATCCCTGGGCCCTATTTTCTCTAATTCTGTGAGATAGCTGTTGGAATTTTGATCGGAATTGCATTAAATTTGTATAACAATTTTGGAAGTATGGCCATTTTTACTGTGTTGGTTCTTCCTACCCAGGAACAAGGGGTATCTTTCCATTTTCTGATATCCTCTTCGATCTCCATTTTTGAGAGTATTGTAGTTTTTCATGTAAAGGTCTTTTACTTCCTTTGTTAGATTGATTTCTGGGTGTTTCATTTTTTTAGCTGCTATTGTGAAAGGTGTTGTTTCCCTAATTTCTCTCTCAGTGAGTTTATTATTTGTGTACTGGAATGCTATTGATTTTTGAGTGTTAACTTTGTATCCAGCTACACTACTGAATTTTGTTATTAAATCTAGAAGACTTTGGTGGAGCTGTTGGGGTCTTCTGTGTAGAGTATCATGTCATCTACAAATAATGATAATTTAACTTCTTCCTTTCCTACCCTTATTCCTTTTATTTCTTTCTCTTGTCTAGTTGCTCTGGCTAATGTTTCCAGAACTATACTGAACAGGAGTTGTGATAGTGGACATCCTTGTCTTGTTCCTGATTTTAGAGTGAAAGCTTTCAGTTTTTGTCCATTTAGTATGATGTTGGCTGTTGGTTTGTCATAGATGGCTTTTATGAGATCGAGATAAAGACCATCTATTCCAATTTTCTGTAGGGTTTTTGTCAGGAATGGGTGTTGGACCTTGTCAAACACTTTTTCTGCATGTATTGTGAGGATTATATGTTTTTGTCCTTGGCTCTGTTACTATAGTGTATTACATTTACTGATTTGCATATGTTGAACCATCCCTGCATCCCTAGAATGAATCCTACTTGGTCACAGTGGATAAGCTTCTTGATAATTTGCTGCATTCTGTCTGCCAGTACCTTATTGAGGATTTTTGCATCAGTGTTCATTATGGAGATTGGCCTGTAGCCTTCTTTTTCGGTTGGATCCTTCTCTGGTTTTGGTATCAGGGTGGTGCTTGCTTCCAGGATGAGTTTGGGAGTAATGCTTCCCTTTCAGTTTCATCTCAGGGTTTGAGGAGTAGCGGCATTAGTTCTGCTCTCAATTTCCTGTAGAATCAGCAGTGAATCCATCAGGGCCTGGGCTTTGCTTTGTTGGTAGGTTTTTAATGACATCTTCAATTTCATTGGCTGATATTGGTTTATTTAAAATTTTTACATCTTCTTAAACCAGATTCTGTTTTGCTAATTCATATGTATCTAGGAATCTGCCCATTTCTTCTGTGTCTACCATCTCATTAGAACACAGGTTCTTGGGCTGGGGATTTAGCTCAGTGGTGCTGCTGCGTGCCTCGCAAGCACAAGGTCCTGAATTTGATCCCTGGTACCAAAAAAAAAAATTACAGGTTCTTGAAATAGGTATTGATGATCTTCTGTATTTCTGCAGGATCTGTTGTTCTGTTGTGATTTCACACTTTTCATTCCTAACTGCATGGATTTGAGTCCTTTCTTTTTTTGATAAGATTGGCTAAAGGTTTGTCAATTTTATTTAATCTCTCAAAGAATGAACTCTTCATTTCATTGATTCTTTGTATTTTACCTTAGTCTCCCTTGCAGTAATTTCAGCTATAATTTTTATAATTTTCCCCCTTGTACAAGCTTTGGGGCTTGACTTGCTCTTCCTTTCCTAGATACTTTAGATTCAATATTAGGTTGTTTGTTTGAGCTCATTCTGTTTGTTTGTTTTTTGGTACTGGGGATCGAACTAGGACCTTGCACTTGCGAGTCAGTCACGGTGCCACTGAGCTAAATCCCCGGTACTCTGTTTTTCTGATATGGGTATTCAGTGGTAAAAATTTCCCTTGTAGGGTGCTTTCATTGCATTCCATAAGTTCTGGTATGTTGTATTGTCATTATCATTTAATTGTAGAAACTGTCTAATTTCTTCTTTAATTTCATCTGTGACCCATTGGTTGCTCAGGAGGGTGTTTTTTAATTTCCATGTATTTATGAAGTTCTTGTGGTTTCTTTTGCCATTGATTTGCAATTTTATTGCAGTATGGTCTGACTATATGCATGGGGTAATTTCAATTAGCAATATTCGTGCCTCAGATACACCTCATTGGCTACGATACTGCCACTGTGCAAAGCTGTATGGAGTAATTTCAGTCCCTTTGCATTTACTTAAGCATGGTCTATGGGCTGGTTTGTGGTCTGTTTTGGAGAACATCCTGTATACACCTGAGAAGAATGTGTATTCTGATGTTGTGGGGTGGAACGCTCTGTAGACATCTATTAAGTCCTTTTCTAAAGTTTGGTTCATTTCCAATTTTTTTTTTGTCTAGATGATGTCTATTTATGACAGTGGGATATTGAGGCTCTCCATTATAATTGTATTAGTGCTTATTTGATTTTTCATGTCCACTAATATTTGTTTTATATAGTTGGTTACACTACTCTTTGGTACATGTATATTTATGGTTGTTATCTTGTCCTCTTGGATTGTTCCCTTTACAAGGGTTTTAGTAACCTTCTCTGTCTCTTAATCAGTCTTTACTTAAAATTTACTTTGTAGGGGCTGGGGATTTAGCTCAGTGGTACCACCACCTGCCTCACAAGTGCAAGGTCCTGAGTTCAATCCCTGGTACCAAAAAAAAAAAAATTCACTTTGTATGCAAGTACAATAGCTACCCCTGCTTTTCTCTGTGTTCCTGACACCTGGTGTGTTGCTTTCCATCCTTTGACTTTCAGTCTATGAATTTATTTATCGTTTTGGTACCCAGGATCGAACTCGGGTCCTTGCCCTTGGGAGGGAGGTGGCAGAACCACTGAGCTAAATCCCCGGCCCTATGAATTTATTTTTGAATGAAATGTGTTTCTTTCTTTTTTCTTTTTCTTTGAAAGAAAGAAATTTTGAAAGACAGTTTTGGAGGGTATATCAGTCTGGGTTGGAGGTTGTTTTCCTTTAGGGCTGGAAATACTTCACTCCAAGCTGTCCTTGACTTGAGGGTTTGTGTTGAGCAGTCTGCTGTGATTCTGATGGGCTTTTCTTTGTATGTGATTTGTTTCTTTCTCTAACAGCTTTTTCTTTTTGGTACTAGGGATTGAACTTGGGACCTTATGCTTGTGAGGCAGGTGGTGGAACTGAATCCCTGGCCCTCTAACAGCTTTTAATATTCTGTTCTCGTGTTGAATTTCTGAAATCTTGACTGTTAGGTCCCTTGGGGAAGATTTTTTTTTTTTTACTATGGCTAATTGGAATTCTATATGCCTGAGTTATATTTATGTCAAATTTTTTTGTCTGTTTGTGAAGTTTTCTCCCATTATTTCTTTGAACAGGTTTTTATGTCCTTTGTGCTATGTACTGCTTTTTCATTGATGCCAATCAATGTCATTATTTTTCTTTGCATCATCTAACAGCTGCTTCATTGTTTTTTTTTGTAGTGTCTTGATATTTTTAAGGAATCTGTTTTTTCATGATCGCTAATGGCAGTCCTGTGTTTCATATCTGATATTCTGTCTTCATATTGGGTCATTCTTCTTTGAATACTTTCAGTGGAATTTTTATTTCCTGGCCACCTGTTTGAATTTGTTTCATGGATTCCATTTCTTTCCTATGCTGGGCATTCATGGTTTTCATCATTTTCTTGAGCTCCTCTGTTTCTTTTTAATTTGTGTTTGTTCTAGAGTCACTAAACATGTCTTTTATTATGGTCAGCATGTCTGGAGTTTTCTGAGAAATTATTTTTGCTTTGATTTTTTTTTTTGTAGCATCTTATTCATCTGCTTTGTTACTTCTGCTGTTATCACTTCAGAGAGTCCAGGTTGGTGGCTTTCAGATTATTTTACTTCTTTGCCTCTTGGGTTTGCCTTTCATGAGCTACGTGTCAGGGGGGTGGGTTACATCTTGTTTAACTGTCTTTTCATTTTTTATTTTTTTAGTTCTGTTCCTTGCTTGATGCTTGTAAATTGCTTGTTGTAAGTAGCTTCATCACAAGTGTTCAGAACCCTTAGGAAATGAGTACTTCTCAGAGATTTCTTACAGGTGGAGCTGGATTTTGCCTGTTGAGTCTGTTGCTAGATCCTATCTCTTCAATTTATTGGGCATGAGAAGTTGCTGCCTATTTGGCCTAGCCCCTGTTTATTTGCCAGTTTCCTATAAAATTGTTTATGACCCTTAAGCAGTCTCAATTTTGGTATACCAGGAAGAACAACTGATTAGCACAATTATCTCACCTTGGCCAAAGTAGTACAATCAGCAATAACAATAGCATCAAATACAGCCTAGAAAATGACAAAGTGTGGCAACTATTAATTTGCCACCTTTAACCTTATGAACTGTGTTCATAGAACAAAATCTAAACTGAATCCAAAAGTTGTATGCAGTAAATAAGCCCTCAATATGGTGATTTTACCCTTAGGGGAGAAGATTTAAAATGGGATAGTGGGGAAAAAATAGAGAAATAAAAGAATAGGAAGAGAGAGATTAGAAGCAAAGGTGAAGGACAATAGAAGATCATGCAAACTTTGGGAAACTGGTAAAGAAACCGAGAGAGAGAGAGAAGGAAGAAGTAAAAAGTACAGAACACAACAACAACCAGAAAAAACCTAGAAACTGTGTTCACATTCATATGAAGACAAAAACAAAGAATCCAGAAAAAACAAAACAAAAACAAAAACCAGAAAAAAGGAGAGAGAAAAGTAGAAAATAGAGAAAAAAGAAAAAAACTGTGCAATTCAAGGTATGTCTCTGTTGTCACTGGTACGTAATGTGGGCAGACAGTCCAGATCCATACTGATCAGTCCCAGCAAGCCAGCCATTGATTTATGGTGGGTAGTGGATAATCCCAGCAAGCCTGTCCCTTTAATTCTGTTGAAGTTCAGGCTGGTTTCTGGCTATGGTGTTGGAACCAGATTTGTTGGGTCTGCAACCCTCTGTGTTCCTCCCACTGGGTCAACCTCAACTGTTCAAGTTGCCAGTGTCAGGTTGGCTCCCTGCCCTCCTGCTGACTTGAACTTGACATCATCACCGTGAGACTGGGAGCAGCTAGATGGAGTCGGCCCATGGCTCTTCTGAGTTCCAGGCTCAGTTGGCCCCACTCCCGGATGGCTGCTGGCCAATCACCTGGTCCCAGGGGACACCTGAACATTAATAACTCACCAGTCACCACAGTCCACTGTTTCCAGTGCTCTGTTACAGTGCTGTGTTTCTCTGCAGAGGCCTCTGGGGTCGTCAGTAGTGACAGTGTCTCTGCAGGTGTCAGCTGCCCTTCCCACACAATGAGTCCAGGCTCAGGGAGAGGGCACTGCCTGCCACCTCCCCCTCTCGCTGAAGTCTCTCTCTTTGCTCTCCCCATGGGAGTCAGTTCTCTGTTCAGATCATTCCTGGGTCCTGGTAGCCCACCTCTGTCCTCATGCCGCTATATTCTAGTGTCTGGACATCAAATCAAGAGAGGCTGTTTCTGTGCTGCTCACCACTCCACCATTTTCTCAGAGGTCTCTCAACATGGAATTCTTAGCAAATACTCCTTATTTAAGTGAATGAAATAAGCTGTGGCAGAGGAATGAGATGGAGGAGCATCCATTGTCCCAAGGGTAGTGTGTACTTCAAGGAGATACGAGAGAATAGAGGCCGGAGAGGCAGGCTTTGCTGGGATGGAAGAAACGAGTGGCGGAGTCTGGTGGAGTGTAGTTGTTGTAGACAGCTCGGGTCCACTGTAGGTCTAGATTCTAGGTGGAAAGAAGTGGTGGAATTGACAAGGCCCCTAGAAGATGCTGATTGCCCAGAGTTTATCAGCAGTGTGTGCTGGAGAAGGGAAAGGCTTTGGCACAGCAGGCTTATTGGCTAGTGGAGTTAGATCTCCTGTGTTAATCTTGGGCAGCTCCCTTGGTCAGGTGGCCTCGATTTCTTGCTGGTGAACTAGGAATGATAATATTTACTGGGTCTCTTACAAGGATTAGAATGATGGACATGTGTGTGTGCACACATAGTGTCTTGCTCATAGTAGAAACTCAACAAATGATAGCTTTATCATTAAAGATCACAGCATCTACTAGACTCAGAGTTTTGAACTTGAGAGCTTGAGAGCCCTTTGTGAATGTAAAACACTTGATAAAGATCCAGCACTTGCTCTGAACACTGGCACCAACCTAACCTCAAGCCCTGGGCTTTGTGTGTGCTGCTCTTAGGACAGAGAAGTGTCTTTTTAAAAAAAAATTTTTTTTTCCTGTACCAGAGATCGAACTCAGGACCTTGAGCTTTTGAGGCAGGCATGGTGCCACTGAACTAAATCCCTGGCCCCAGAGTAGTGTCTTATTCACAGCCATAATGACAGAGAGGAGATCAAAGTTGTGACTGATACATATGCTAAGAGGTGTTGAGGTTAAACTTCAGAGTACAACTGTTCTATTTGTTCCTGTATTAGTTCATCTTTTTGAGTCCTGAGGTCATAGAATATAGGAGTTTTAGTAGTTTTATGAATAATAATGATTTCTACAAAACCAGTTTGCCTCCACATTTTTTGCTACTTTAGTTGTTGGTCGGGTGTCTTCTTTTAGGATGAGGAAAGAGTAAATTTTCATGCATTTATCTATTTTAAAAATAACTTTATTTATTTATTTAGGTACCAGGGATCGAACTCAGGACCTTGCACGTGCGAGGCAGGTGCGGTGCCACTGAGCTAAATCCCCGCCCCCTTACTTATTGTTTAAAGTGAGTCCTTTATTTTAATTTGTTTGAATTTTTTTTTTTTTTTTGGATTTTGTTTGTGGTTTTTTTTTTTTTTGTACCGGGGATTGAACTTGGGTCTGTGTGCTTGCAAGGCAGGTGACAGAACCACGAGCTAAATCCCCAGCCTTGTTTGTGTTTTTAGACAAAGTTTTGCTGTGTAGCCCAGGCTGGCCTCAAACTCCCAGTCCTCTTGCCACCTCAGCCTCCCAAGTGCTGGGATTACAGGCATGCACCACCATGCCTGGCATGAATACTTTATTAAAACAGATAATAAAGACAGAAAATGGTTATTTCAACCATATTTTAGGTAATTAAACAATTAAAAATATATTTTAAAAAACCCATTCTGTTATTTAATTCTGATCTTATGAACGGTCTTGAGAATGTTAACTTTCTTTTTCTGATGTATAAGGGAGAATCACTGAGTGCTGCATCATATAATGATTAACTGGATTAATAGGATAAAGCTTAGATAGTGCTAAGAAAAATGTACTCTATATGCAGGGGTGAGATGTTAGTATTATTATCATGAATATGCATGACCTTAAATCTTAACTTACCACGAAGAACCTTAGGAAAAACTCGTGATAATGACCATTTATCAATCTATTTTGCACACATTCTCTGTTCTATAATGAACTTGCAAGTTTCTCATATCTTTATTTTAGAGATGACAGAAACCTCCAGAGAGGTTTCACTTATTCTGAGTTCTACAGCCTGGAAATGGCAAAATCAGGATTCAACTGTTGCCTTGTACAATTTCCACTGTGCCGTTGATGATGCACTCATGACTATGTAGGAGCATAATCACTTTCCTTCCTCCCTCCCCCCCCACCTCCCTTTCTTCTTCTCCTCCTTCTCCTTCTTCTTCTCTCTCTGTCTTTCCCTCTCCCTCTCCCTCCTCTCTCCTCTCTCTCTCCTTTCTCTCTCGAAAACCAGACCAAATCTGCCTGAGAAATTCAGTCTCAGAAGCAAGGAGGATGCCATGCATTCATTTTGGTAGAAACTCTCTATCTCTTAGGCTTTTCTTTGTAAGGAGATGAAAATTATTGACTGATGTAAAATTTTATATATGTATACAAGATATAGGTATGAAAGTGCTTTACAAATATGTGTGGACTCTGTCCTTGTACTATGTAAGAATTGACTGTAATAGGCTGGGTGTGGTGGCACATGCTGTAATCCCAGCACTTGGAAGGCTGAGGCAAGAGGATTGCTGCAAGTTTAAGGCCAGTCTGTGCTACAGGGTGAGTTCAAAGCCAGCCTGGGATACATAGTGAGACCCTGTCTCAAACACTGCCCTCCCTGTAATAGGGAAGCTATAGATCTGGAAACACAATATTATGAAGAACTGAACATTTTTCAAGGTGTGCTACAAAATGCTCTACAATTTCCTAAGAGTTAGATTTAGAAAACACAATAAAACTCAGAGATCTATGGATCCATGTCATTCATTCTCAGAGGCATGATTCTCCCTTGGATTGAGTAAATTCTGGAACTTGCTGCCTGAATTTTCCCAGCACCCTGGCTCTGCCAGCTCAGTTTCACAGCAGTGGAAACAAGAGAGGAGTGTTGTTTTTTGTTTGGCTTTTTTTTTTGAGACAGTGTCTCACTGTCTTTCAAGCTGGCCTTGAATTTACTATATAGCCCAGGCTGACCTTAAACTCATGACAGTCCTCCTTCCTCAGCCTCTCAGGTGCTGCGATTACAGGACTTCACCACGGCCAGTTTGAAGCATGCTATAGTACAGCAGACCTCATAGACATGACAGAGCTTCAAGGTCTGAAGACCCCCTTGGAGGGTCAGTGCTCTTTTCCCCTGTCTTTGCCTGTGACTCGGAAGTGATCAGATTTCTGGTAATCCTCTCACTGATGGCTGGGTTAATGGGCAGACATCACTGAGGCCACTGGGCTGCTTGTGAGCTCCATGCAGTAATGCAGTGCCTCTCCCAACAAAGTTGCTTAGAACTGCAGCATGAATGAGCTGGGCAGTGGCTTACGGGGAATTTTGTTATTCTTAATGGCTTTAAACATTTTTATAGTGGAAATTTTTATTGTGATAAGCACTAAACCACTTAGTGTTGTCGCTCCCGTACTCCATCTGCCTACATAATAATACAGATGGCACCAGAGAGGGGAACATTACCTTAATACCAGGGTGGATGACGTCAATACAGTACTTGGGGAGAACTCGCTATGCTTGCCAGAAAGCCTTTTTTCGGCCCTTTCCTAGACTTGGATGAGCGTGCCTATTTTCAGTTTAAAAGAAAAAACAATCTTTCAAAGCAGAATTTCCAAAAGGAATTTCCCCTCATTCGTGACAATCAGGATTACCGTCCCCAGCATTTGGCCCTGTTTTAGGTGCAGAATCCGTGGTTTGGTCTCAAGGGTGGCAGAACGGTACCACTGCCTGTCCTGCGGGGAGTTAGGCCATTTCCTTCACGCCACCTCGGTCACAGTTTCACCATGATGCTGTCCCAGAGCCGGCAGACGCGCATTTTCAGACGAGGGACGTCGTCGCCACAGGAGCCAGGAGGAGCACAGGCAACTGCAGTCCATGGGTTGGCTACTTGAAATTCTGCCTGATGCCCCCTAAAATTTGTCCCCAGTTTGTTGATTCTCCAAAATATTTATAAATCCCCAAATCAAAATGTGAAAAAGCAGCTTAAAATCATTCTTTTGTTTGACAGTAGTTTGAACACTGTCCAGCCCTGTGCGTGTGGTCGGAGCAAATGGATCCACGCTGTCTGTGGTTCGGGATGACGCTTGGGCCTCTGCCAGCCCCCGACTGTAGCTGGGAGCCCAGCGCGCTTGGCCTCTCAGGTGGCACAAAGGACACATTTGTTCCCATTCTCTCACCTCCCGGCTGAGTCTAGGAGAAGAACAGCAGCTCCCTTTGGGACCCTTGGAAGGGCAGCGGGGAGCTGGACTGGGAGCAAATCTCGGGCTAATTTATGTCCTCAGTTATTTAGGGCTGAGCTCTTAAGAGTGTTCTCAGCTGCAGGGGAGGGAGCTGCAGTGTGCTCTTATAAGTTGCATCTTCCATTCATGACAAAGACTGTGAGCACTCAGTTTCCAATCATCATTTCTGCTGTTGCCAGCCTAAGACCTTGGGGCTCCTCATGTACTCAGCCTTGTAGTCACGATCGTGACCACTGGACCCTCCCCCCTCAAAGCAGGGCTCCTCCAAGTGAGGTGTCCACCCTGGAGTCCTGAGACCAAGCCAGCGAGAGGATGCATGGTGCATGGCTCCAGCGAGAGGATGCATGATGACCTGGCCCCATGGACAGCTGGGCCGGTGGCATCGTGGGAAGAAAGCGCCTCCAAGTGGGATTCTGTTCATCCCTCCCTGGTCCCAGTGCTGCTTTCTGTCTCTTTTCTCACTGCAGACCTGACCTGTCTTACTTTTCTCAATGCTAGATGCCTTCTCTGAGAATCAGTCACTGAGGAAGCAATAAATCCTCATGTAGGCAAAAGTCAAACTGTCTCCAAGCCTTTGTGTGGCTGAGCTATTGTGAATTGTAGTGCTATAATCCTGATATGCATGGGTCACTATAATATGATGTCTGACTTTATTTGTTGAAACAGGGTTTCAGTGTGTTGCCCAGAATGGCCCCAAACTCCTGGGCTCGGCTGATCCTCCTGCCCCAGTGCCCCAAATAGCTGGGACTATAGGCGTAGGCTACACTGCACCTGACTCATTTGGTTACTTTGTTTCATCTATCTCCCACTTCATAATTTTTATTTTGTTTTGCTATCATATTTTAAAGTAGACACCAGATATTATATCATTTCATAATATTTTGTTATGCCTCTGATTGGTAAGACCATCCAAAGAAATACCCACAAGTCATTATTCTACTTCCTTTAAATAATTTAATAACAAGTATTATATTTAATACTCATGGTTCCCTTTAATTATGTGCTTTCCAACTAGATTGGAAGACAGTTAAATAGTGTTTTATATGTACCCCGTTCGAGTCATTTTAGGGGGCTTTAGTGCCATCACTCGAAGCCCTCTATGCAGTTCTCTATAAATCCACAGCCATTTGTTCCTACACTGTTTTAGTAGTTGTGCCTGGACGATGGTAGGGTAAGAGTGAGACACACATTCTAGGAAATGGGTAGGACAGGAGGAAAAGCAAATGTACCTTTGGTTCATGTTTAAATAATTGTTAAAATAAGGAGAAAAACTAGGTTGAAATTAGTAGGTCTTCATTTTCCTGGAGTTTTACATTCAGTTCAGAGAGGAAAGAAAGATTGAGATTTGGTGCTGAAAGTATTTCCTGGTTAATATTTTATTTGCTGCAAATAGTTTTCAGTGTTGTTTCTTTGCCAAACCTAAAGTAAAATCTCTGTGGTAAAAAAATAAAAATCAAGAGATTGTGAAATACTTGACAATGGAAAGCTCCACACAGTCAGAGACCAGGAGAATTAGGTCCAGTAGTAAATCAGAAGGAGTCCAAGGAAGAGCATTTTAAAAAGAGCTGAGTGCAAGACCCGGCATGTGAGAGAAAGAGAGAC
Organism: Heterocephalus glaber; assembly: GCF_053883595.1. NCBI lineage: Eukaryota > Metazoa > Chordata > Mammalia > Rodentia > Bathyergidae > Heterocephalus > Heterocephalus glaber. The sequence continues at coordinate 545,147 of NW_028258413.1, read as the reverse complement.
AGAGACAGACAGATGATTTGCTCAGAAAAGAATAAACACAAAGCAGAGGCTCAGGAACTGTTTTCCACTGCAGAGTGTGCTTGTGCCTCTGGCATCTCTGGAAACTGGGCTGGAATGGAAAGTGCTCACCGCGTGCTCTAGATGCCCTTAGGACTCTGCTGGGCCCTGGGATGGTGCTTGTCGTGTTGTGTCCGCGGCCTGTGAGTTGAGAATCCGGTCCTGTGAGTGCATCCACTGACACGGGCACTGTTAATCTGCTGCCATATGGTTGCCCTGTGCCTGGACTAGCTGAGCAGTTTTTGTGGATGTGTTTAATTGTTTGGCCCTGGAAGCTGTGCCCTTCTTTCCCTATGCTTGTTCCTCCCGTGGAGACTAACGATGCTTAGCTACTGTCCATTCTGAATTGGTCCCAAGTCCCTGAGAAAGCTGTGCACCACAGACAGTGAACCGTGGGGAGGAGGTTCTTTTCAGAGACATATTTTGCTAGCTGTGTGAGCCATGAGCACATACGCAGTTCCAGGGGATGTAAAACAGCGGCTGTGATTTAAGTTTCTGCGTAGCTATTTATAATCTGAGTGACTCCTAGTAAGAGTGTGACTGGGGACCCTACAGCTGTTGAAACTGTAATCTGTTTAAAACACTGATCCATGTTGCAATGTGTATTGATTACACTCCTTGTGTGGAGTTGGCATACATCCGTTTCACTGCTCTCCATCCCCTTCCTCTCCTCTCCCCCATCTCTTGCCCCCTTCCCATTTGAGAAAGATCTGTCTCCTTCCTATTGTCTCTTATTTTGCTCCTTACTTATAATTTGCTTTCTCATATAAGAGAAACCGTGCAGTATTTAGGCTTGTGTGTCTGATTTATCTCACGGTGCATCCATTCTCCTACAGATGACTCAAGTTTATCCTTCTTTATGGCAGAGTAGTGCTCCACTGTGTATAAATGCCACAATTTCTTTATCCATTCATCTGTTGATGGACAACTATAATCTTTTAATCTAGACATAAAGGGATGAAATAACATAAGGGCAAGAAAGACAGTTTGTGAAAAGTATAACACCTTTAAAAATTATACTGGGTGGAACTCAGGACTCAAGTTAAAATAAAATCATCCTTAGTAATGATTAATCACACAGAATAAATCTCCATTCTGTGTGAGATGAATAGGGACTCGAAGCTGTTGGGGGAATCTCTAACCCTTCAGAGTTTGAGTCCTTCATGCTCCATAAACATTCATGGGCTTGGGCCAGGGATGTATCTCAGTGATTCTGCTGCCTGGCTCTCAAGTGCAAGGTCTTGAGTTCGATCCCTGGTACCAAAAACAAAAACAAAAAAAATTCATGAGCTTAATTGACAGTGAATAACTGGTAAATTTCCAATATTCTTTCAAGAGTTGCAGAAAATAAAGTGGAAATATTATATTACTTTAATGGTTTGATGATTATCTGAGGCTAAATCACATTTCATGAGAATATACTATGAATAAAATCACAAGGAGTCAGCAAAATCTGATACAGTATATCCAGACTTTGGCATTATGATTTTATCCAATCTCCTTCTGTCAAGTAATATGTAAATAAACCAAATGATTTTTGAATTGACTCTTGCACATACAATGCCCAGGGAAGTTACTTAGCCTTTGTGGTGATTAGTTTTTGTATCCGTAAGAGAGTTAGCAATTCCTGTCTTACAAGATGTCATGAGGAATAAGTCTGGATTCTGTGTGAGATGGCCAGGACAGCTTCTGACACCGTGGGGCTGTGTGGTAAATGGCAGTTACAGAGGAGGAAGTGAAGACGGGCCATGTGCATCTCCATTTCTTAGCTTCTGTTGTTGACTGTTGGATGAAAAGGCTTTCCAGTCTTGTATGCTATGGTTAGGGTTACAGCTGATACTTCTGTGCAGACTTAGACTGACCATGAGAGCCTCAGGATTCTTTCTTATAAGGGTCATGAATGTCACCGTTGAAGGGGTACAAATGAACATGAAGAGATTTTAAAACTAACTTTGGATATTGTGCAATGGAAAGGCTGTCTTCATTTGCTTAGATTATGGTCTATGCATATTTTCTGGAATGCTAGAGGAAATACTAAAAAAGGGGTAGAGTATTTGTAAATATACCATGGCCAAAATCCATGAAGACAGTAAAAACAGGTTCCAAAATAAATTTATATAATTTGTACATATAAAAAGCAATTCTGGAATTTCTTGTGTGGCTTGGTTATCCCACTGCATTGTATTTTTTCTTTACACACTTCCTTTTTTATCTTTAATGAGAAGGCATAATGGGACACTCAGATACAATTCCTGAAGAAACTTTAATGAAGACATAATTTAAAGAGAAGTGAGTCAGATTAAAGAGCCATGGGGGTGATGAGTACCATGGAAGGACCATAGTCACCCTTAGGCTGGACTGGAGGCACCACCACCCAGCAAACTATGTTACCAGGGTACAATAGGGGCATCTGGTAGCAGCTGTGGTAACGGGTATGTGTCTACCACCAGAACCATGCTGGACAGGGTTCAGGGGACCAGGGAGAACCATCTCGTCCCTCTTCCAGCTGGCCAGGCCCACTGGGTTGAGGAGCTTGGGGGTGCATCTATAGAAATCAGCCCGAAAGAGAGCAGGACAGAGAAGGAAAAGATGCAGATGGGAAGGGATTTCTTGGGCAGGGATGCTAGAAAATAACTGGTAATGCAATTATTGATTTTTATTAAAAACTTTAAAAAGTGACTGGAGACATGAAGGTGGGATCAGGTGTGTGCATGTACAGAGGGAGGTACAGCGTGAGGTTTGTTCTGACTGCATGAACAAAAGGAGGCAGTGATCATTTATGTTGGAAAAGGTCTTCGGGTTAGAGAGATGGCTGACACTTTTCAGTGACAGCTTCAAGATTATCGGCAATTTACATTAGATTTAAAAGTCAATTTGAAGAGACTGTTTCCCAGTCATTCCAAGTGAAAAAGATACCTTATTATGAAAGGCTGGATCTTAAAGGGGAGAAAGGAGGACGATGGAAGACAAGGCGGCATAATGGGGAGGACATTGACTTAGTATTAGACAGACAGTGGCATGAATGCTGGGTAACCATTCATTGGTGTTGGGACCCAGCGTGACGTAGACTCTGGGCCTGTTCCTCATGGACTGGATGTGCATGATGTCTCATGGCTATTGTGATAGTAAATGAGTTAATCGATGTGAAATGCTTAAAATTTAGTCTCAGCAGACAAAGCCTGTTGTCAATAAATAATATGGACTGTTTTTTGAGACAGGGTCTTGTATGGAGTTCAGGCTGGCCTTGAACTCACTATGTAGTTGTGGCTGGCCTTGAACTCACAGTGATCCTGCTGCCTCAGCCTCCCAAGTGCCGGAATTATAGGCGTGCACCACCATGTCTGGCAATACCTACCAATTTTTGAGAGCCAGATGTATGGCAGGCACGTTCTACTTACTACCTTTAGTCCTTCAGGAGACTTCATTTCATGGAGAGAAATGATGCTCAGAGTTCACAGTTTGTGCAAGGCTTGTAGTTAGCAAGTGGCAAGGCCAGGCCACTTAGGCCCCAAAGCTAACGTTTTCTGTTAAAGCACAGTGCATGTTCTTCTTTTCTCTCAAATGGCAAACATGGTTAAAATAGCTTTCTGGGAAAACTCAGCATAGGATTGTGTAGTAAGTTTCCTTTGAAAATCTCCTTGGGGAAAGTATTGAGGTTGAGAAATAGAGGCTCCTAACACAGAGGTATGAAACATTTGAATGTCATGTGCCAAGCAGTGCAGTTTCCAAATGGGCCCACATGCTGTAGTCAGAGGCTGCCTGCCTTTGCAGCATGGCTCAGCGGTCATCTGAATCACCTTATCTCCTCCTGCCGTCTACAGCCTACCACTGTCTGCCCAATTTCATGGACTTGGTAATAACGGGGCACTCAGGAGGGATCCTGCACTTCCTTAGAGCTGTAAATCATTATGTACTCAGAGAAATAGAAAAATACTGGTCTATCAACTTTTAAAAGAAACGAAAACCAAAATAAAAGTGCAGAGATTAGCAGTAGTAATATACATCAGAGAGGAAGTATAATAAAATTTTGCTGACAATTGCAAGAAAAAAACATTAATATTACACAGGATATGTATGGACTAAACAAAGAAAATTGGATTTTTTTTGGGTTGAGGTGATAAAAGGAAGATTAAAATAAGAAATGGATGAGACAACTACTGTTGGTATGTCACTTCCTGTCAAGTCTACTTATGTACTGAATGTGATCCTAATTAAGTCTGATTAGACTTTAATCGCTAAACTCAACTAAGTGTGTGTGGGGAAATGGAAGGGTACCATGAAAAAACAAAAGAACAATGATGAACAATATATCCCACAGGAATCGGGACACACATAGGTCAGCAAAGATTAGTACTATGGATAAATGGAACTGAACAAGACAAAGACTTGTATTTGAAATATATTTATTGAAGTTTGAAAAAATTAAATTATCATTACTAAGATAACTCAGTAAATTAGGAATCAGGAGCTCAGGATACACATTTACAGACCTTAGAAGTCATCATGAACTCTAAACTGTACCATGTACAGTTTAAACTGTACAACATGGCATGTGCAGTGTGTTCGACATGCTAAGTGCAAGTGGATAGTCATATTAATACTAGGCCTGTGCTCCCAGGGTTACCAAGTACAGATTCACACTCACAGACTTAAAGGAGAAAAGCATGAATGCATAAGAGCAGCATTGAATTCATGTAGTGAAATGAGAGATTTTTGTTCTTTCTAAAGTTCTTTTAGTGTTTTTAGAATGGGTGGACAATTGAGATTTTAATACAGGGTATGTGAACATACAAGTGGAAGTATAGAGCAGTGGTGCCAAACCTGTGCTCAAATGCTGCAGCGGCACGTGGACCCTCTCTGTTGGCACGCAAGCCAAGGCGCCCCAGAAGCCAAGCATCAGGTATTCAGGTTTAATTGTAGTGCTGGCACTTTGCAATGCATCAGTGGGTTTTGGGTTGCAGTTTGGGCACTCAGTCTCTAAAAAGTTCATTGTCACTGGTATAGAATATGAGGTGTCAATTGAGTTTATTGGCTGCATGTTGCTTGGCATAATAAAACTGAGCCAATAAAAACAATTCTCAGCCAGGCATGGTGGTGCACGTCTGTAATTCCCGCACTCGGGAAGCTGAGACAGGAGGATTGGCACAAGTTCAAGCCAGACTGAGCGGCTATATAGTGAGTTCATGGCCAGCCAGAACTACATAGTAAGACCCTGTCTCAAAAAACAAAACCAAAAAACCCCAGAAGAAAACAGACAAAAAACCCAAACAGTTATCATAGGTGGACACAAAATTTTTTTCTTGTTCACAATTCTCGACCATCTGAAATGTAGCACTCTTGCTTAATAGACCCCTAAGGTTGACGGGAAATTCTCATATTGTCTTAAGTCTATTCCTCTTACATATTAATTTGGTATTTTTCATCTTTTCACACATTATGTTTTGCCTACTATTCTGAGCTGTTGAAATATTTAAATATTTTTGTGTTTTGTTCTTTTGCATTTATAATAGTGACGTTTACAGAAAGAATTCTGTCAGAGCACAATACACACTTATTTTTAGTTGAAATTTAAAAGCTGTTCTTAATGATCAATGTAAGTGATTTCAAACTTCTAATATTTCCTTTTTTGTTTTTTTCTTTTAGGTAAGTAATTGAACAGGAACATGAAGAGTTGATATTTCAAATGACAGCCATGTTGCAAAAGGTACTTTTGGTATTTTAGTGTTATTTTGAAGGAATCTTAGCAAAAGACACTGATGTTAGAATGTAACAGTGTTATTTTGGTGAAAAAAAATCTTGTGGAAACAGATTTAAGGACATGATAACATTAACAAGTTTTTAATTATAATGAATGTAATATATGATAATTTTTTTCTGTAATCTGGGAAATTATTATCAGCATTATTTGGGAATGGAAAGATAAATTGGTCTTTTTACCCCTCGAGATGTTCATTAGTGGGAAAAGTGGAGGAAAATAAATTTGAATGCAGTAGAATAAACACATTGAGATTGGTTCATCGAAGCCATCTGCTTCTCTAATAGCTACAGTTTTTTATGTGGTCCAGATAGTATCTTTAGAATTACTGTAAAATTCATCACTCCAAGGTTGTCAAAAAGATGATTTGGTACTGTGTAATTCCAATAGATTATAACCAGGAGAAGAATTCTCCAGAATTTTATGTAAAGGTGAAGGGGGAAGAGGGCAATGTTATATTTTAAGAGAGGTATAGAATATAAAAATTCTTAGTTCTGTATATATTGTTATGTGATTTGTAGAAATCTGTTTGTGTTTTAAGTCATAGTCTTATTTAAGAGACTCTTCTTCTGTATAAGTAAACTTTTAAGATATGGTAGACAGCATCTCTTCTGGTTACAGAGGAAATAATAACTTTACGTACTGCTGGACTGGTTCTGTGAGACCGTTAACATTGGCAATCACTGAAAGATCAGTGACATTTTGGGTGTAATGAGTCATATATTGTCCCTTTACAGTGAATTGATAACCCAAGGAACAGAAAACATACGGGAATACTGAAAGAGGACAAATCAACTCAATCCTCTTATATCACCACAAATTTTAAAGAATTGCTAATTTTGCTTAGAAATTTCAGAGAATGCAGAGTCTGAACATGTTTCTTGTTAATGGCGATGCAGAGGAAGAGAAGGCATGGAGGGTTTGAGTTTCTGAGAAGGGAGGAGGTGATGGAGTCCAGGCAGAGGGATCGCCCGGCCGGGGATGGACACTTCAGCAGAACTCGGAAATCACATCAGCTGTGTACCATGATGGGCAAGCTTGGAGAGGCTGAGGAGACATCAGATAGATTTTGTATTCTGTACAAAGGTGTGCACAGAGTAGTTAGGATTTGAGGAGAGAGGAAAGGCTTGAAATAGTATTTGTGGAAAGTAGAAGAAGGTTGCGATGAGGACAGTACTAGCCCAGCCAGGTACTAATGACCAGGGATTTGCAGTGTCACCAATCTCCTTGAATTTCTAAATGTATTCGGTACATGAATGTTGCTTTCTAAAAATCAGAAGTCAGAGATACTCTGCTTAAGGGAGAGAGTAAGAGAGATTTGACTGTTTTTTCCTAAAGTCCTCAGTTTTGGTGCTGTCTTTGATGCAGCAGTTTTGTGGGAAATTCAAGACTACTTTGACTTGGAAGAAAAGGTAACATTTGAAATCAGAAGCTACTGCCCTGCTCGCTTCCCACGAAGTTAAGTACCTCCAGTGACTCGGGAGGAAGTGACTGGGGGTCCATGAGGGATTGCTTCTTAGAACCTGCTAACTGCCTGGTTCTTTGCCTCCACAACCTCCTCTAAGTACTCTGGTGCTTCCACACCTCTGCAGGCCTCAGGCCAGTTGGGGATTCATGCTGCCAAAAGGTTTGAATATTGAGATCAGATGGGAAGATCTCAGGCTGCCTGAGGACTCCCTGTGGTGTCCCCAACTTTGGAATTACGGCCATTGGTGGGGGTGGGCTTTGCCTTTCGTTCAAGCTCTGTTTCCTGTGGACAAGGCTCTGGGTTCTGGCTGGTGTTCCTGACATCTACCCAGGCACATCCCTGAGCCACACAGTGAGGTCTCTGTCTACTGGAATGTGAAATCTTGTGCTAGTTGAATGGAAGCAGGTAGCAAAAGGAAAAAAAGACTGGGCTCGAACTGTGAATCTCTTGCCTCAGCCTCCCAAAGTGCTGCGATTACAGGCAGTGCACCACTACACCTGGCTAATGTTCTTTTTTGGGTAAATTGGAAAGATTATTTTCCCAACTAATATGAACCACAGCTGCCCCCTAATGATGCCCTTGGAGGGGGAGCAGATGAGGAGAGGGGCCTTTGCCTGATCAGTGACCAAGCTCACAGAAAAGATCTCGACCTCGGCAGTGTGCATCTAGCCTGTTTGTTTTGCTCTTATCAGCTAGGATTGCTCAGTGGTGCAGAGCAGACGTTGTTAAATACAGCTTTTAGAAATGCTTCTGTGCTCCTCACATGATAGTGTGAGTTGCAGGTCTTACAGGAAGGGGCTCGGGCTGGACAAGCTTCACTCAGCCCCGAAGGGAAGCCTCCGAGAAGGGTGCCGAGGTGTTTGCTGCAGGGGTCTGGGGAGCAAATGGGTCTTCTTGCATTGCTCAGCCTAGGGTCAGTGAGGGGGTCTGGTGGCCAGCAGAGCGAAAGTAAGCTCCACAAACGCTGGAAAGGAACCTGCAGAAGCACTGAATGCTCGGCGCAGATCCAAGGCCTGGAGATGTGCAAGCGTGCAGATGTCTGCACCGTGCCCTGGGGGAGCCCAGCAGCCGCCGAGAAGCTCGTCAATCCTTTGTCTTCCCTACCCCAGAAGGAAGGTGTTTGGAAGACGATTAGATGTTAAGAGGTTGTAGAGGCAATGTTGGAAGAATGTGGGGAGAACAAACCTACGTTTAGCTTTCTTTTCAGAAGTTTTTTTATGCCCATTTGTGTCCCTGAAATAATTGATCGTAATTGACAGACACCCAGGCCAAATGGTTTACCACTTGAAGTGAAGGCTTTTGTTATTTGCTCTGTAAATTACAAATCTGATTTCTGTGCCTTTTGCTTTTCTTGTGACATTGCCATACATTATAATATTATTAATCAATGCAATTAGTTTTTAGTTTGTTTTTTTTTTAATACTGGAAATCAAATCAGGAACTTGGGCTTGCCAGGCAGGTGTGTTGCCACTGAGCAAATGCAGTTGGTTTTTTTTTTTTTTTTTTGGGTACCGGGGATCCAACTCTTGTTGCTGATTAGATTATTTGCATTACAGAAAAGCCATGCAGGAGTATAAGATGAGTATATCTCTATAAAAATATTTTCTGAAAAACAGCAGCAGCATATGCAAAAATGTGCGATATACATCAATACTAATATACCATACATGTCTTATATATTTATGTGAATATATGTGCATGAGGTGGTGTTAGGATTTTTCAGACAGAATTATTATAGCAACTTCAAGCAGTTTAACAAGTGTCTTTTAAGTTCACATACACATATTTTAAGTATTTTATATTTTAAAATACAAAATAGGAGAAAGGATTTACTTACTTGAATTGTATGTAAAAATCTTGTTACATTTGGGATACTACAAAAGCCAATGGGCTTAAATAGAAAAATACTCACTTTTAAGAGTGGACCAGTGGGAAGAGAGTTGTTGAACAGGATGAACACACTATGTCCTGGGTCAGCATACGGCTGAATTAAAAAAGAAGAAAGGGGCCAAGCGTGGTGGCAAATGCCTGTAATCTCAGCATTTGGGAGGCTGAGGCAGGAGGATTGGTGCGATTCCAAGTCAGCTAGACTACATAATGAGTTTAAGACCAGCCTGAACTATATAGTGAGACCATATCTCAAAAAAAAAAGGAGTAGAACACATTATGTCCATTCCTGTCGTGAATATCTGTGTGTATTCACAGAAAATATTGAAAGGGTACTGAACTGTAAATGGCAGTTTGTTTGAGTAAATAGGACTGTAATTCTGGATGCATTTTCAATGAGCATGTATTATAATTAATCAATCTCTCTCACTTTTTTAAAGGAATGATATTATGGAAAGAATAGTCCTGACTTTGCTGTTGACTAACTGTGGAATCATTGATGAATAAATTAATTTGTTCAGTTTACACCAATATTATGAAAATCATTTGAAATTGTGGATGAAGAAGAGAAGATTAACTTAAAAAAAAAAGAACACAGGTGACTAGAATACAGCAGTTCCATTGAGAACATTGGGTCAAGCTCTTCTTCTTTAGACATGGTTGACTTCACAGATCTACAGGACTGAGGGTGTTAGGAGAGCAGCCCTAACATATAGCCCTTCTATTTGTAAATGTTGCTTCAAAAGGACTGAAATTAGGGAGCCACAGGACACACACATTGTAGAAAAGATTATATATTATGGAGTACAGAGTATATCATTAGTCATTGTTACTAAGTAGAAAAAAATTAGCAATTTAGATTTCTTTTTTCTCACAACATATGTAGAGTTCTGGACTGGTTCCACTACTTACTATGACTACCTTAAAATTCCAGATTGTCTATATCCTTCAGGAACATGGCTAATTTTAATTCTCATACAGTGTCAGGTATGCATAAGTTCTTATCCTTGTGCTTCCTAGAATATATAAAATGTGTGTGAGAAATGCTTGAGAGTAGGAGTGTTTCACATTTTGGATTCTTTTGGATTTTGAACATCTATCTTCAAGGTGGGACCCAAGTCTAAATACAACATTCATTTTTTTGGTGTAAGCATGCAGCCTTATTCTTTTTTTCAATTCTTATTTGTATTAGTCCATGTTTGCAGCACATAATGATTGCAGCCATCGTGGAGAGTTGGTGCTTGGACATACACATCTTCATCCTTTTTCTGTCCCCTTCCCATTTGCAAAAGCTCCAGCCCCGTTTCCTTAGGTCTCACATGTGCCCTATACACATGCTCTGAAGGTAATTTTGTACAATGCTTTGAATAATTTTGTGCATGAATCAGTTTCATGATGTGGAATTTTCCATCTGTGTCATCAAATCAGCATTCGAACACTTCCTGATTTTGGAGCATTTCAGATTTTAGAGTTTTGGGTCAGAGATGTCCAACCTGTGTTCCAGGTAAAAGCCCTTTGCCAAGTTTGTTGAGCTAGTATCTGAAGAGTGATTTCAACTTTGCTGCTCTTTGGCTTACATTTAGTTTGCATTTTATATTTACTTATTATTATTTTTTGGTACCAGGGATCCAACTTGGGACCTTGCGCTTGCGGGGCAGGTGGCAGAAGCACTGAGCTAAATCCCCAGCATCTATATTTACTTATTTAATTATCTTTAGTACAGTTGACAAAAATCATATGTAAAGTGTACGGCATCATGTTTTGAGGTACAAATGCATGTGAAATTATTACTACAATCAAGCTAATGTATCTATCACCTCACATATTTAGCAATTGTTAATTTTCTCTGCTTAGAAACAGTTTATAATAGCACAATTCAAAAATGCATGCTCTCAAAACGGAAAATGTCTTCAGCATCACACGCAGATTATAGCAGTTAAGTGAGCAGTGTTCTATGATCTCTTGCTATTTCTATACCTGAACACATTTTTAAAAGTAAAGAATTGGCAATGCCGTATATAATGCTTTGTAGGCATCTATTTTATGTAGCAGTGTAGTAGGCACCTTTTCACCTCAATTGAGATCAGTATCATGATCTTTGGATGATATAATTCTCAACTCTTTTTTCCATCCCTTCTCTTACCCTCCATTATATTCTCTTTCCTGCTTGCCTCCTTATTCCTTTCCTTTTGTCTAATAATTGTCTCCCTTCTATGTACTTTCATGTTATCTTTTTAGATTCCACATATTAGGGAGAAACAAGCAATATGTATTTGTCTTTCTGAGTCTGGCTTATTACACTTAACATGATGATCTCCAGTGACATTGTATTTTTACTTCCATTATTTTCTGCTTAATGAAATCTGCAGGAGACACACTGGAAAACTTGTAGGCTGTCAACTGGGTGAAAAATTGAATGAACAAAACTCCATTAACGAGATTAAAAGGGAGAATAAGAAAAGATGAAATACTAGCAAACATAAAATGTTACAGAAGCACCAATACAATACAAATTTAAAAATTTATATTTTGTGGAAACTAGCAGTATAGATATTAGATATGTGGGCCAAGAAGGGATTGGGGTGGGCACTGTCATTTTCGATGGGGAGACTTGCTTCAGTCAGTGCTGACCAGAGTTTGATGCACCAGAGAGCAAACCTGGAGCCAGAGACCTGGAGGACCCAGTTGAGGGCGCGGCAGAGTCCCCTGCAAGTCCTGTGGAGGATCTGCCCTGGGAAGGCCCAAGGCCAGTGGTGGAAGCCAGAAAGCCTGCGCCGGCGGGGTGAACGGTCTGTGCCAAGGGCTGAGATCTGCACTGGGGCCAGGAGGCGAAGGTGAGGATTGAAGCTCTCTCGAAGGAAGACAGCAGCCAGAGCTCCTTTGAAGAAAAACCACTGAAAAGCAGCTTCTTCAGGAAAATCAGCAGCATGCAACGTTCCCTTCTCACTCTCCTTTTACGCCATTCTGGCAGCAATCCTCAGGTGGGTCTTCCACGCCCAGAACCATGCTGACCCGGTCCAGCTGAGAGACCCTGCTCGAGCTGACCATTAATCAGTCTACCACAGAACATTAGATCATCAGCAATTAAACATATAGAGATTAATGGGTTAAACTACTCATGGTTGGTTCTAGATCCAAGCCCTCCCTATTCTTGACGGATTTTTGTGTAATTGTTTGGAAATGTGTTCTCGGCTGACCCTCGTGTGTATTTAGCTGAGTGATTGATTAATCTTGTGTGATGATCTTGTGTTTGCGTTCAAGATTCATATACATATTTGTATTTTGTCAGTGACCCAGAAGTGAACTGTCTCCTTCCAGCTGTAAATCTGTCTTAGTAAAGCACTTTACAAAATATCCTACCTTAGGTGTTAGGTCTCAGCATCTACCAAGAACCACTGGTTTTATCATGGGACTCTTGAGCAGAAAATTAATATTATTTTTAGTGTGGTAAAAAATGTAACAATAATATGTTTTAAAACAAAATATAGCACTATGTTTTTTCCTTATTGCCAGTGACACTAGAGAGAAGCTTAGAGGGGCTCTATATAATTTGCTTCATCAGGTCATTTAGATAAAAAGGAAGAAATTGATATATAAGTCGAATAGTCAGATAATTATTTGAGTTAGCTAGAAAAAGTTTGTTTCTGAAGTCAGTTAACTAAAAGAATACTTATTTAATTAACTGTCTTGCTCACAACGATGTCTTCTTGACCAGGAAATGTGGGCATGGCATCTAAGGACTGCACATACACAATACTCAATAGTTCCCAAAGTGTCCCCCTTTTTGATGAGTGTTATTAAGTGACATAAATTGGAAAAAAAGGAGAAACCTGCTATTGGGGCCCTATTAATCCCAAACATGCTTACTTTCTATGAGCATATGACCAAAATATCTGATATTCTGGTAAAAATATACTGCCTTGTAAGTCATTAATTTTCACTTCAGAGTTTTCAAGCAACATTCTACTGGTATAATATTTAGTGTAAGAAAAACTATCTAGTTGCCAGTTTTTGGAAGGAGAAGGAATATATTGTGATTTGCTTTCTATCCCTCCCATTTCCTCCCGTGAAAAAGGTGCTTGTATTTATTTATGTAATTTAATTAATTAATTAATTTTTTTTGTGCTGGGGATCGAAGAACTGGGGTCCTTCCGCTTGTGAAGCAGGAGGCAGAACCACTGAGCTAAATCCCCATCCTGGTGCTTGTATTTAAAATGGGAACTCCCAAAGGACAAAAGATGTATTTCAAGAAAAGTACCCTAGAAGACTAGGGTAATTGTTCAGGGGCAGAGTGTGTAGTATTCAGAAAGTCCTAGGTTCAATCTCTAGCACCACAAAAATAAAATAAAAGTAACATGGAAAATATTACACAGTTAAGAAAGCTGTATAGTGCATAGCTCATACTATGGTTTCTAGAAGACTCAATTTGTGAGCAGTCTAGTTTATTTTAATGTTAGCAAGAGCAAGTCAGTGTTTTGAGTAAAAGGGAAGGGCAGGGGTCAGGGATTTAGCTCTGTGGTTTTGCTGCCTGCTGTGCAAGCGCCAGGACTGGAGTTCGATCCCTGGGGAACCAAAAAAAGAAACATTAGTATAATGAAGGAAACATTCTCTCTATTCTTTTTCCCCACCTGCTGCACAAGTGCAAGGACCCGAGTTTGATCCCTGGTACAAAAAAAAAAAAAAAATAGAAGGGAAGGGCAGTAGAAATATGTGTTTACAAATTCAATAATTTCTAGAAATGACCACATCTAGTGAAAATGATATTGTAGAAAAAAAGAAAAGAAAGAAGAACACCATCCTGAAAATCCAGTAGAGTCTCTAAGCTTTTCTCAAAACCTATAATTTTCTAGTGTGATGTTAATCAATGATTGGAATAAAATACATTGCCTATGTCTAGGATGCCAGTATAACAGTACAATAACTAGTATTAGCTTGGGCTGGGTATTTAGCTCCGTGGCACCACGCCTGCCTTGCAAGTGCAAGGTCCTGAATTCGACCCCTGATAGCAAAAAAGAAAAAAAAAAAAGAACTAGTATTAGTTTGTGTGTTGAGAGTACTTTACAAGGTTCATATCTTTTGTTGATAGTCTCATTCTAGCTGTCCAAATTATTTCATAATATTAGAATAGTGCTATATTAAATAATGGTTGAATATTTAATATTTATATAAAAGCCCAGTAGTTGGCACTTCAGTATGCTTCTGTACTATTAAAATGAAGTTTATGGGGGCCAGGGATTTACCTCAGTAGTACCGCTGCCTGCCTCCCAAGTGTGAGGTCCTGAGTTCAATCCCTGGTACCCCCCCCCATGAAGTTTATCAAGAAGGGTTTTGACTTATATAGTTCTTTTCCTGTGGAATGGGGTAGAGAAAACTATCATTTTCACTTTCTAAGCAATGTAATTAGGACACTAAGAAAATAAGAGATTTATTCATTACATCATTAATGAAAGATTTTAACAGTAAATAAAATCTCCATCATTTTGAGAACAAAAGAGACAGAAAGAAAGGGAGAGGGAAAGAATGAGAATGTGAGACTTGCCAGTATATTATATGAGAACTTTTCCAAGTAAATATTAGTCCTATTTGCGTACTATATTTAAACATTGGAAAATAGATTTTACTTTGTCCCTTTTACAGACATATCCTAAATTTAGGGTTAGGGTTAGGGTTAGAGTTAGGGTTAGGAAAAAGTCCCAGCACATGGGTCTTCATGTTGGGAAGGATCAGCACCCGCTGTCTCCTAAGATTCAGAGCTGGAAGAGTCAGTCCTAGCTCAGAGATTTTAGATTCAGATCCTCCATCTCAGTCTTCGTTGTCGTCAAAGGTGAGAGCATGCTGTTTCTTGCCTGGGGCAGGGATCTGTTGGGCATACACAGGGGAACGTGGGAGTCTGAAGATGTGAATCCATTTTCAGAAAGCTCAGTGAAGAGGGTATAATAATGTTAATGGCAAGTGATGGCAGAGGCCCCTTGTCTGCTGGTCTCTTCTCAGTAATTACTGGAAAATACATCTGGACTCGTTTGCAGCTAAATTTAGGGTTTATATTTAAATTTAGGGTCTGCTTTTCTCTAAATTACAACTATAACTTCTACAGAATTAAATTGAGTTACAAGAAATTAATTTTGATTTCTCTGCTGGTTATTATTGTCCTTTCTATTTGCCTGTATATTTTTTTAGAACAGGGACTTTGTTTTCCTAACCTCAGAATCCTCAGCACCTTGAAGCTCAGGACAGGAACACAGTGAACACACTGGAATAAACAGATACATGGTAAATTCAAAAGTCAACTTGATCTAAAGAAATCTCCATCAGGAGCATAAGACCTAACAGGAAAATAAGGCTCAAGGAGATTTTCTTTAGGTCTTTTATTGTTAGGTCTTCAGATTTTCTTTATATACAGTAAGTTTCTAGGAAAAGTACAGAATGGAGTGTTTTGAATAATATTTGGAGTTTTAAAAACTACTAATGAGACTGTGAATTATTTTTGTTTGTGTTGGGGTTTGGTCTTGTGTGTGCTTTCGTGATGGAGATTTCACAGTTTTGTTTCTGGGCACAGGAGTTTATACTTAAGTGTAAGTATAAACAGTGAAACTTTTGCCTGTTAGCACAGAGTTTTGTACCAGGAACATTGAAAATGAACATGTGCAATTTTTTTCTTTCTTGTGTAACTTTTTGGTGTAAATTGTCTGAAATTCTACAATGAAAAAAACCAATGTGGAGTTTCAGTAATGTAAAAAGCTGTTGTTAAACTACATAGTAGCTATATTTGTTTTAGAGCTCAAACAGCACTTTTTAACTTGTGCATTCTGGATATTGTAATTCCTGATTTAGTGAGCCAGTTATAGGATTTTTGTGTTCTGATATGGCTCAGAAAAGGAAATGGGGCAACATACAACTTAATAATTTATGGTTATAAATGATAAAAGTCTGTCTTTTTTGGTTATTGAAAGTTAATGCACAGGTCATAAGAAACCTTTACTCTGTGTGTTGCCCACAGAAAGAAATGGCATTAGCAATAGTTTCAACTGTTTCCAACTTCACCCCTGCCCTGGTACTGGGGATTGAACCCTGGCTTTCACTCTAAGCTACATCCCCAGAAATTTTATTTAATTTTTTTTGAGATAGGGTCTTACTAAGTCACTAAGTTTTCTGGACTGGACTTGATCTTGCAATCCTCCTGCTTCAGACTCCCTGAGTGCTGGAATACCAAACATATGTTCCTATGTATTGTTACATAAAATTTGAACGGTAGTGCCAACATGAGTGGGGTATTCTGACTCTGTGGGTCAGTAAAATTATAGGAGAACTACATATTAACCAGAAGGCTTTTCCATAAGCATGCAACCAGAACAGGGGGAGATAATTATATAATTTAATTCAACCCAACATCGCCAGACACCGTCTGCCTAAAAAGGATTTTCTGGTCACCAGGATTGGAATGTGTCTTAGTCACATTCTTTTCTGAGACAAAATACCCAAAACCTACCACTTAAAAGGGGAGAGGTTTATTTTGGCTCACAGTTGCAGCCCATGGTCGGTTGGCTCCAAGGCACAAAGAGCAAGGTGGAAGGGCCTGGTGAAGGAGAGCTGCGTGCAGCATGGAGAGAATGAAGCAGGGAAAGGAGGAACAAGGGAGAGAGATAAATGCTTCCAGGTCATGAGCCCAGTGACTGGCTCTTCCCGACAGGGCCTACCTCGCACCAGCACATTCAGCTCTGCCACTGGTGAGTGCAGAGCTCCCATGATCCTCTCACCAACCTCTGAACACCTGAGGCCTTTTGGGGACATTGTAGATCTACATCTGAACAGCAGCTTGGAGAGCTAGGGCCTGTGTGTCACCTCCCCTACTTGGATTGGTACTGTCAACTTGATTATGATTCTCTTCTGATTCTTCCCTACCTCTAAGGCTTTGCCCTGTGCTTCCAGTGAGAACGTTCTTCTAACCAGTGACATATTCAAAAGGTAAATATGTTTACTTCCAGGGCCATTTCAGCCTGTTGGAGGTGGCTGCCTGGAGCAGTCTTGAGAAGAGCTCAGCTCTCCCCAGCTCTGCACAGGGGTGCCCTGAGGGATTGAGTTCTCCCTGGCCCAGGGAGAGTGGATGATGCTAGTTCTGTGCTTTTGCCATCCCTGTATGAATAATTCAGATTTTGTAGACCACCTGAAAGAGCATAAGCAGGAAAAGACATCATCAGATTTTCATCTAAGGAGGAGATGACCAGGCCCTCTGCCCAGATTTGTCATGCCAGTGTTGCTCAGAACTGTAGCTGTGTGAAGGTACCTGGGAACATGGCAGGCATCTCTCTTCCTATATCACTTTCACCATGGCTGCTGGACTTACTGTCTGAGTGAATATTATTTTTAAAGAGTAGAGAGAAACATTCAGAAAACTTGGCTTGGTTTAATCAAGTCTCCACCCCAATTATAAGGTGGGAGATGCTTAGTAGCAATAATGGAAAGATGAAGGTATCCTACCGTATGAGTGAAGTCTGGTCTGTCTGTGGCTTTTTATTCTGAGTTGTCTGGTGTTATTCAGGCCATCTCGCTAAGTGCTTTTAATGCTTACAATTGTGCTTTCACATCCACATCAGAAGATTTATCGTTTTGTTTGTAGCTTTATTTCACCAGTAAGTAGAATCAATTTGATAAAAGGTTGCTGTTTAATGGCCATACTCATTTTCATCAGCTTTGCTCTGGATGGGGTTGGATATCCTGAGCATAGCGTGAGTTCAGAGCTTGGCTCAATAAGAGGGTGAGGACAGTATCTTTCTTCTTTGTATATGTGTGTGTGTGTGTGTCTGTGTGTGTGCATTTGTACAGATGTGCGGTGCTGGGGATTGGACCCAAGACTGCTCACGCTAAGCGCAAGCTCTGCTATGGCATTACATCTCCCTCAACCTGTCCTTTTTTTTTTTTGGTACCGGGGATCGAACTTGGGTCCTTGTGCTTGCGCAGCAGGCGGCAAAACCACCGAGCTAAATCCCTGACCCAACCTATCTATTCTTGAAGGCAGCATCCTTAACAATTTTTGGAGTATATTTTATAAGGAACCAACAAATCAAATGATTTGCTTGAGTTTAGAAGCAAAATACTTAAATTTAACACTTAAGCCAGGCTTGTTTTAGCTATAAAGCCTATGTCATTATACCACACAGGGACATATATGAGAGAATATAATTTTTTAAATGCAACAAGTGGAATTTTTATTGTTGCTGCTTCAAAAAAATTTTGTAGGGTATAAATCAATCAATACTATTTTCTTGACTCAAAACCTCTTCACCTGAAGATGACACAAAGTCTAATAAATAAAATTAAGGCACCACAGTAACATTAATGACATTGTTTGCTATTTTCTTAGGATTTTGAATTTTTTCCTTAAATATTTTGCATGTTTTTGGCATTTCACCAGAGCTAATGGTTTTAGATCATAAATTATTTTTTGTATGCTTTAATTTTCACGTATTCTCAGTTTTTGAAGATTCATTGAAGTTTTTTTTAATGACAGTTTGTTTTTCTGTATTCCCATCTATTTATTTATTTGGTAGTTGTTTATTTAGCTACATCTGGAAATCAAGATTAGTGTTTGCATATCATTATTTCTGCATAATTATTTGAGTTTATATATGGCCAATCAGAGGTAGAAATATGCCATGCTTTAACCCCGCTTATTTTTATTTTCTCTTGTTTCTATTTTCTTCCATTTTTTTATTTAATAAATATTTATTTATCATTTTTGACATGCAAATACTCTTATAGGTCTGACTAAAGTGAAACTCTTGAGTTAGAAAAAATTTCTTGGCATACTGGATATGCACATTTATATTGTCCCTCAGCCTTAGCTACATACTGAAAATTGGCAGTGGCATTTTTTTTTTAATTCTTTTATTGGTACATTTTAGTTATACAATTTGTTTACATTTATCATTGGGTATTTGTACCTGTACATGATGTATCTTGGTTCTTATTTTTTTCCCCATTGTCAATGGCATCTTTTATATTAGAGGAATCTATGGGAGGGGGCAACAAAGAGTTGCTACAGCAATATGGAGCAGAAGGTAGCATTCAGTAATTCATTCTTTTAAAACAATACTGAAGGGGGCTGGGGATTTAGCTCAGTGGTTCTGGCGCCTGCCTTGCAAGCACAAGGTCCTGAGTTCGATCCCCGGTACCCCCCCCAAAAAAAATTCCTGGGACCGGGGATTTAGCTCAGTGGTTCCGCTGCCTGCCTTGCAAGCGGAAGGGTCTGAGTACGATCCCGGGTAACCCCCCCCAAAAAAGCAATACCGACATTATCTTTAGTCAGGTTTTATATTTTTATTTGTGTTACCTATGTTTAATTTATATAAAACAAGTGATATTTTAAATTAGAAACAGAATAAGCTCACTCATTGATAGTCATTAGTATTGATTGAAATGCAGCCTTTCAGAGCTGGGGATTTAGCTCAGTGGTTCTGCCTCCCACCTCGCGAGAGCAAGGTCCCTAGTTCAATCCCTGATACCAAAAAGAAAAAAAAAAAAAAGAAAGAAATGCAACCTTTCAGACAAGTAAATGGAAGAATTAGTTCACTTTATGAAGACTAGTAGAGGATAATTAATGTATATATTAATCTTAATATATATTTAATTATTTTCAGTGCACCTAAGTCCTAAGAGTGTGAGATGCATAGATCTTTTAGTAGTCTCTTTGTTTTTTCTAATACAAGTGGAATGAGTTCATCCCCAAATTTAATTCCTGTAGCAAAAATACAAGTAAAAAATTCATAAGACCTCATTTTATAGCTACTCCTCTAATAGAGAATACTCATTTGTTTACTTTAATTGTACTGTTTTGCCAATGTTGGGAAATACAGCATAACATGGCCAAGCCGATGTCCTAGGTGGGCAACACACGAGTGACCTTCACATGCATTACACTGTCTGCCATTAATGAAGATTGGACATCTTAATGAAAAATTATTTATTTTGTGTGGGCTAAAAAAAATCACTTTGATTAATGAGTTTGTTAGTTTTCCTGTACTTTTCCCTCATGCAACTACTAACAAAATGTATTTTGTTGGGCTGAGGATTTAGCTCAGTGGTTCCGCTGCCTGCCTTGCAAGTGCAAGGACCCAAGTTCAATCCCTGGTACTGAAAAAAAATGTATTTTATTTTAGAGTAGAATAATAAAATTACAGAATTTTAGATTTTCTAGAAAAGATCTTTGCAGACTATTGGGTTCAATGCCATTATTTTAAGTGGTATAGAGATCAAAGTTATCCCTGTCTCTTATTGGTGGCAAAATTAGGTATTTTATCTCTAAGACCAGATTGATGTTTGATCTTTTTTCCTTTTTTAGTATTTTTATTTTTATTACTTTATGTTTGCAGTACAAAATTATTACATTCATTGTGGGGAGTTGGCACATGTATGTAATGCCTTTGATTTATATGATATATACAAGTCAGTAAATTTTTATAAGGTGCAAGGTCATTGGTTCCATTTGTATGATTGGTTGGAGTTTGGCAGCCTATGTCCATCTTAGTATGGAATAGTCTTTTAGTCAAACACCTCCATCTGATCCCAAGACATTAAATGACATAAAGAAAACTCTTATTTGTTAACCTTTAGTAGGATGCCATCTCTGACCAGTAATCTTGGTGGAAGACCTCCAAAATGATATAGGGGAAGAGATGTAATTCCCAAACCTACTAGATATCTGAAACGCGAGTTTGTGTTCTCTAAAATCGAAGAATGAATTCTAGGAACAATGGAGGTTAAGAGTAGGAAAAATTTATTGGGAGAAAGAAAGCTTCTGCCTCAGAGAGACAGAAGGGGGACCAGAAAGTGGGTTGCCCCCAATCTGCATTTCTAATGTGGAGCACTATGTGTTGGCCACAGCTACTGACATCGTGCCCATCAGAATGTACTTTTGTGGCATTTGAGTGGGAAGTATGAATAAGTATGTTCTGCCTTCCTAGAGCCAAGCAAGACGTGTTCCCTGTTGAACGCATTTAATTGTGATGCTGAGGCAACAGGACCCATTTTATATTTTCTAAGATTTATGCTTTTGGAGCTGGGATGTAGCTCAGCAGGAGAGTGGATGCCCTGGGTTTAATCCCCAGCACCAGAAAAAATAAAATTCTGAGCAAGGTGCAGCAATCTTTAAGGATTTTTATAACATACTTTATTTTCAGCTATAAATAATATAGTCTGAACATTAGTATTTTAAATTCTCTTGGACATCTAGAGGGTCTGCCACATTAGTATAGTGTGTGGATTGGCACAGAGATAGTCTTTCTTTGCTTATTTTTTTCAAATATTGGGGACAGAGTTTGTGGTGCATCGAGGTTCTCTGTTCTCTGTTCTAGTCTTAACTCACTGAATTCTCATATTCTCGATGTAGATTTGCTATGATTCCTGTTATACCTCAATTTATATACCCACTCTTGAGGACCAAGGATGTCCTCTTTACCCCAGTTCCTGCTTTCTGTTTAATATTCCCTCAAATTCAAGGTATAAAATTGTTGAATTTTATGTTTAAAGCCAAATTTTAAAATAAACTTTGAGCTGGGAATGGTGGCACTTGGCACCCAGGAGGCTGAGTTCAAGGCCAGCCTGAATTGCTCTAAAATCCTGTCTCAAACCCAAACCAAGACAAAACAAAACACACAAAAAAGCTTTGAGTTGTATAGCTGAGGGATTTGTGCTTCATAAATATTCAGGGAATCACATTTACTTACATATATCATGTTATCAGAGTGTTTTTAATGGTGATTAATCCAAATAAACAATTCTGTGTATTATTTTCCTTCAGAGAAAATGTTTGGGACCAGGGTTCTTCAGTTTTTACAGCTATAAAAGTTGTATAACATGATGCAAAGTCAAGAGGAAAGCACTTCAAAGTTTGTGAAATAATAGTATTCTAGTTTTTATAAAATTTTTAACAGAGAATTTAAAATGCAGTTCTACTCCTTTGCAATTTCCTGTGTTTGCTCCTTTGTTAAATGTTTGTTACCATGGCAGCAAAGAAAAATGCATTGCTTGTTCATTGGCAGATGTCAAGTAGCAGGCTCTTCCATGAGCAGTGCTTTGAACGCGCACCGGTTCTACTGTGCTCACCGGTCCTTGATCACAGCTGTTGGGACCGAGTCTGGGACAGCAGCGCGGACAGAACTCTGATCTGAAAGCAAGGGGCGGTGGCTGGCACCAGACCCAGGGCTGCCAGCACTGTGGCCGGCAAAACTCACTGGCGCCTTTGGACTTGTGTCCGAGCTCAGAAATGAACGAGTAGGACTAGAGGATTTCTAGTCTGTCTCAGTTAAAGGATAAAGTTAATATGAAAATGAATGATGGTGAATTGTAGCACTATGCTACTCTATCTCAAGAGTGTCTGCAGACACCCGTCTCTAGAACTCCATCTTCCTTTAGCTGGAGATTGAGAGAGGGAAACTAGTTCTTTCCTTGGGAATTCTGAGCAGAGAAAGCAGTTTTGAAGCGGCTCTGTGGTGGGCTGCACCTGAGTTGTGCTCACAGCCTTCTGTGCCCCTCCTTTTCATGTGGCTCAGGGCCCTAGCTGAGCTCATGAGGCCACATTCAGTCAGTGCCTGGATTGCTTGGTGCCTGAATGGACCACGTCTAACATAAAATGATCAAGGACATTGACCAACAGTGGGTTCCTGACCCATTGATTTAAGGACATTGGGGTTGGGGTGGGGTTAGAACTTGATTTAAAGACACTAGCATGCATATTAGGTAATATGGTTCTTACAGGAATATTGCTCACCCTGATGTCCCAGTCAGACAGAGGAAGTCACTTATTTCCAGCAAAGGTTTCATACAGAGCTTACTTGAATATGAAAAGGAAGGCCTTGAAGTTTGATGCTGACTTAACGTATGAATCAGTTGAGACAGTTTGTCACCAGTGTTCTACTTTAAGTCAAAACTGGGAAAACGGGGTTTGTAGCTTAGTGGTGGAACACATGCTTAGCATGTTCAAGACTCCAGTTAGCCCCAGCACCGAAAGCAAACAAAAACCAAAACCCCAGGAAACCGCTGCCATGAAAAATGACTGACACTAACCCCAATTCCAGAAGGGGCACTGGACCTCCTATTAGGTTATCTCCTCTTTTTCGAGTGTTATAAATGCTAAATTGCTTTTATTGGTCCTTAAAAAACCCCAGAAAATATTTTAAGTAATGCTGAGGTTTTTTTTGTTAACCAACATACACTTCCACAATGGAGATGCAGCTTCATCAGTCAACTTAATGTAGTAGACACATTATTCTATTCTGAGGATTTTTGTATTTTGACATTTTGTAGCAATACATTCAAAGCCAGTTCTATTTAACACATAACATTTAACTAGAGATCAGTGAAATTGAATACATTTATATTTCAGTACTTTAAAAAATGGCTGTAAGACAGCTGGGCGTGGTGGTGCATAGCTGTAATTCCAGCACTCAGGAGGCAGAGGCAGGAGCATGGGTACAAGTTGGAGGCCTGCCTGAGCTGCACAGTGAGTTCAAGGCCGGCCTGAATTATGTAGCGACTGTTTCAACAACAATAACAACAACAACACCCAAAACTATAAGGGATCATTTTGGAAAATTGTTTAAAAATGTCTTTAGGGCTAGCATTCGTGAGGCCATGAGTTCAATCCTCCAGTACTGAAAAAAAAAGTCTTTAATGTTGTCACTTCATTGCCTTTTCAAATAGAACAGTGTAACAATTTCCCTGGCAGGGTCTGCGTTGTGCTACTCAACCTGCTAACTAGGATGGAATTATTTTTGAAGTGAGACTGATTATAAAGCTAATTGTGGCTATCTTGCTTGTTTTAAATGAACAGCTGTCTAATGAAAAAGCAAGCTCAAGTAATACATGAAGTTTGGGAAAAGTAACACAAGATATTTTTGAAAAGGAAAAAAAAAGGATCATCTTTTGCAAATGTGAATTAGATATTAAGCAGAAAAATTCATGAGTGCTCTAAAATTAGAATGTTCATTTTAAATACCCCGAAGGGCCAAGTGCTGAAATTTGAACAGGGAGAGGAACAAAAAGGGAACTAAAATATCACATGAAGCAATCTCTGGGGTAAAGTTGGGAAAGAAAGCATTGGTCACTTTTGCTATTTGGTTAAACTTTAGATACTGGGATAGGGAGGAAAGAAGAATTTGGAAAGGAATATAATAAAACACCCTAATTCTTGGAATTTGATTCAGACCAAAAGGAAATGATCTCTGAAATTCAGCACAGATTTAAAAATAATGATTCTTCCAGTTGGGAAACATTTTAGTCACACCTTTGTTTTTATGACACAAAAACAATTTTCTTAAGTCTTGTTGTTAAAAATAAAAGGGTGATATTTAAGAATGACTTTAATTAGAAGGTAAATATATATTCATATTTTAAAACTAAGGCCTGTTTAGATTTCTTAAACTATTTCCAGAAAATTTGAGTTGTGCATTAATAGATAACATTTCATCTTAGACAGCCAGCACGTCATCTGGCTTTAAGAAAGCTGACTTCTTATAATGGCTCTCAATTGAAAACTAAAATACTAAACCCTAAGGAAATTGTCAGATAAACTATGAAACATACATGAACTGGTATGTTACGTGGGCCTTCAAAAGTGTTTTTTCAGGCTAGGATATAGTTTGATGGTCAAGCACTTGTCCAGCATGGGAGAGGCCTAGAGTTCAAACCCCAGTGCCACAGAGAAACAGTTTTAAAAGAAATTTCAATGTTAACCACTTAGTAAATTAAAATTTTAGGATGCAGAATAACTTATCCAACATAGTCTCAAGTATATTATCCATATGCATAGACAAACTATATTTTTAGTCTTTTTAAAAATTTATTTATTTATTTTTTTTGGTATCTGGGATCGAACTCAGGACCTTGTGCTTGCGAGGCAGGCAGCGGAAACACTGAGCTAAATCTCCGGCCTGACAAACTATATTTTTAAAAGTTTATTGATAGCAAAGGTTATTGTAATTTACAACAGTGAGAAGGACCCAAGTTCGATCCCCGGTACCAAAAAAAAAAAAAAAAAAAAGATAGTGAATAGTATATGTTAAAAACCAGGATTTTCTTATTTTTTCTTTATCCATTCATCTTTTTGTTTTTCACTGTTAATTTTATTGGTACATTTTAGATCCACACAGTGATCACATTCGTTGTAGGGAATTTGTACCTGTACATGATATGTCCTGATTCTTCTTTTTTACTTATTCCCCTCCTCTTCCTTCAACCTCTCTTCCTCTCCTTATTTACAAAAGCTTTGTGTAGGCCAGAATTTAGCTCAGTGGTGCCACCTCCTGCCTTGAGAGCAAAAGATCATGAGTTCGATCCCTACTACCAAAAAAAAAAGTCCCCCAAAAACCTTCATGTTGTAAAAAAGTCTTGGGCTGGGGATTTAGCTCAGTGGTTCCGCCACCTGCCTCACAAGTGCAAGGTCCCGAGTTCAATCCCTGGTACCAAAAAAAAAAAAACCCACAAAAGCTTTATTTCCATTATTTTTAATCTTATTTTTATTTTTCCTTTCTTCTTTTCGTCCTCTACCCCTCCCTTGTTCCCTTTCCCATTTGAACATTTTCTTCCCATTGCCCAATATCTATTACAAATTTTGGTCTTTATTGACACTTTCAGTTTCTCACACCAGAGAAACAATGTGGTATTTACACATGTGTATCTGATTTATTTCACTTAAGAGTATGGTTTCAGGATCCATTTATCTCTAAATGCCTCAAGTTTATCCTTCTTCATAACAAAGTAGTATTCCATTGTGTTTAAAAACCACATCTTCTTTATCCATTGGTTGGTTGATGGATATTTGGGATGTTTCCAAGATTTAGCTATTACAGACTGTGCTGCTATAAACATAGGCATATATGGCTTTGGTGTGATGCTCTTAATTCAGGAAGATACCAAGAAGGAGAATAGCTCGGTCAAATGGAACCTCTAGTCCTAGTTTTTTGAAGAATCTCCACACTGTGGCAACCACAGTGGTTGCAACTCCCACCAACAACGGAGAAGGGTTCTTTTTCCCACAGCCCTGCCAGCATTTGTTATGGGTTAAGTTTTTGATAGCAGCCATTCTTTCTGGGGTGAGGTGGAATCTCAGTGTTGTTTTCATCTGCATCTCTGGAATGACCAGGGATGTTGGACTAAGTTTTTCTGAAATGTGTGAGGGCAAAGACTGCAAAAGTACCTAGTTCACCTTGAAACTGGGGTCAAAGGTGCAGTTTATCCTTTGAACATGGCAGTTGTTATCTTGGAAGAATGACATCTATTCATTTTCCATGATAAATAGCATAACAGTTTTAGAAACATATCTGCTTTCTCTTTTACACTAATACAGAAGATGTAACTGGCTAATATAGATCCCATTGACTATGCTCTGGAAGAAAAAGTGCTCTTGGTTGAAAGAAAAAACTTAAATCTGGTAGCTCTCTCATGCTGGGAAGATTGGCATAGGCCTGCCAGTCCCCAAGATAATGACAGTGATGACGTTAGAGGAGTTTTAAATCATGATATCAAGAGGTGTAAGTAATGTGTTGTAAATCAGAGAACACTGGGAGATTATTCAGAAGCTTTAGCTGGTACAGAATAGAAGAAGAGGTTTAGTTAAAGTTATACAGCATGAACTAGGTTTCTTTCCTGAACTTCCAGGGTAATACATCCACTCTTTCAGAGCTGACAGGCACTGTGGTCAGCTAAGGGGGAAAAGAGTGAGGAGCATTAAAAGAGAATAGAGACACTTTGCTTCCAGTAGAATATTTGCAAGGCAAGTTAGGGATTAGTACTTTGGACACACACACACACACACACACACAAATTTCAGAAGCAACTTGCTTGGGTCTTTTCAGTTGACAAACAGTGTGCCTGCCCTCTGGGCTTGGAGCAGAATTGTTTTCAATGCTCAGAGACTCAGAGTCTGCTCCTGGAGAGCCCGATTCAGAAGCTTTTCAGTAGTAGCAGTATTGTGATTGCACTTGCACAAAACCAGAAAGATAGCCTTCCCATCCCTGTGACCTGCAGCACAGATCGGGGATGCCTGGGCTCTGCTTGCTGTGAGAGGAGGCTAGAGTCTCCTCTTTAAAATTAGAATGATACTCCTAATACTCCTGTTCCTAATAGGACACATCCATTCCTTTTTTTTTTTTGGTACTGGGGATTGAACTCGGGTCCTTGTGCTTGCGTAGCAGGTGTTGAAACCACTGAACTAAATCCCTGGCCCAATTCCTTTCTTGAATTCTCCTCCAGAGGTTGATCTGAAAAGGTAGAAACCATTAGTGGCTGTCTGTTCACTGCATGCTAGGTGTCGTCTAGCAGGCCACCAGGAGTAGTTTGAGCTTGTCAGCAATACTTCATGCCTTCCTTTTGTTTCTCCCCCTTTCTTTTTGTGGTGCTAGGGATCAAACACGGGGGCATTCACATTTGAGGCAAGCACTGACCGCTGGGTTCCATCTCTGAGAAGCCCTACTGTGGTTTTCCTGAAAAATCTATCCTTGTGGATTTGTTGACAGAAGTATTTTACATCCATTGATTATATCATAATTATTCTCGTGTCTTCTGCTAAACTTCATTAAACTCATTCTAGACACATGCCTTGCTACCATGGCAACAAGCAAACTATGTTAAAGTTAGATGTAATTTGCACTTATTTTTTGATATGTTAGATGGAGACATCACTCTGTTCTGGAAGAAATTCAAAGGTATCCTCTTTTTCTTTCCAGAACCATAAGTGTTCTTATCCAGACAACAGAGGAAGACAAGGTGGTCCCCAGACACTCTCCGTACCCAGAGGAAGGTCCTGTGGTACCATTAACCTATAAAGTTTCAAGCATTTTCTGATATTCTAATAGTCCTTTAGGTTCATTTGCTTTAAAAAAAAGAAAGAAACTGCCAGGGATTTAGCTCAGTGGTTTCGGTGCCTGCTGCGCAAGCGCAAGGACCTGAGTTCGATCCCTGGTACAAAAAAAAAAAAAAGAAATTGACATGTACACCTTTGGGAGATATCAGAAAGAGAACTATTTACCAAAGAGCACAATAATCTATGAAGTTTGTTTATTTTATTTATTTATCGCTATCGGGGATCAAACTCAGGACCTTGTGCTTGCAGGGCAGGCTCGGTGCCACTGAGCTAAATCCCCAGCCTTGTTTATTGTTTTCATTGTTTCCTTTCCAGATTTAAGTGTTTATTGGTCCACGTGTGGAGTACGTAATGATTAAATTCCTCATGGAATGTTGCTACGTGGACATAACACATCTTAATTCTTTTCATGACCTCTTCCCCTCCTCTCTTGCCTTTTCCTCTATCAGTCCTCTTCCTGTTTGCGAAAGATCTAGCTCCTTATATCCTATTATCTGTCTTTTATTTTATCTTGATTTATAATTTGGGTGTCTTATGTAAGAGAAACCATGTTTTTTTGTTTGTTTTGGTACTGGGATTGAATTCTGGACCTTTCAGGACCTTTCGCTTGTGAGGCAGCAGGTGGCACCAGTGAGCTAAATCCCTGGCCCAACCATGTGATATTTAAGCTCATGTGTTCTAACTTTTTTTTTTTTTTAATTTTTTTTTTGGTACCGGGGATCGAACTCGGGACCTTGCGCTTGCGAGGCAGGCAATGGAACCATTGAGCTAAATCCTCGGCCCCTCATGTGTCTAACTTATTTCACTGAGCATTATGGCCTCAGAGTAAATCAATTTTCCTACACATGACTCAAGTGTATCCTTCTTCATGGTAGAATAGTACTCCAACATGTATAAATACCATAGCCTCCTGTCTGTTCTGTGTCAGTGGCATGCTGTTTTATCGCTGTAGTGTATAAGTAACTTCAAATCTGTGAGTGTGATGCCTGCTGTTTGCTTTTGTGGCCCAGGTTGCTTTTGCTGTTCTGAGTCTCTTCGGGTTATGTATGAATTTTAGGATTGTTTTCTTTAGTTCTGGGAGGACTGCTGTTGGTATTTTGATTGGAATTGCATTTTAAACAGTACAGATGTAGAGAAAAAAATACTTCTTTGTATGTAACACTAAAACTGTTGCTTATTTCATTTTATTTTATTTTTTTGTGGTTCTGGAGGCCTAACCCAATACCTGTGAGTTGCTTCTTTTAAAACTTGGTTTCAAAATAATTATAATTGACACAAGTGATAATTTTTCCTCCTATACTTATATAGTTAGGGCACATTTTAAATAGAAAGATAATATATTCTTATGTCATTTGCATTAATGGTTGACGATAAGAAATGGCATTATGGGATAATTCCATTGTCAACTATAAAATACCCTTTTTCTCAAAAGATCTAATACAGAGGATTTTTTTTTCACAACTTCATATTATTTATTTATTTATTTTTGCTTAAACTCTTTTATTGATAGTTTATTTATTTATTTTTTCCCCGTTAAGTTTATTGGTACATTTTTGGTATAAAATACAGTTACATTCATCATTGGGATCTTGTACCATTACATGAGTATCTTGGTTCTTTTTTCTTTTCCCCTTCCTTTGCCCTGACTTCAACCCCTCCACCCTTCCCTATTTGCAAAGACTTTGTTTCCATTTTTTTCCATTTCTCATGTTTTCTTTTCCCTTTTTTCCTTTCCCCTAACCCTCCCACTTCCCCTGCTCCTTTAGACTTTTCCTTCCTGTTACACAATATCAATTATACATTTTTTAAATTACAATGTCAAGATCTAGGAGACATTACCACAGATTTTACAGAATTTAAAAGGATATAGAAAGCATATTTCAAAAATCTGTTTTGAAATAAATTTGACAACTTCTAAGAAGTACCTTGGAAGACAAATTAATGAAACTAACTCTGGAGGAAATATAAAATTTGAATAGCACCTATTAAAGAAAGTATATTCCTAGCTTGAAAACCTACCTCTGTGACAACAGCAGGCTCATAAACATTTTAACTGATAAATTATATCAAACAATTAAAGCAGAAGAAAGAAGGAACACCTCTCCCCTCATTTTAGAAACTCAACATTGTGCTAATCCTAAAACTGGATAAAGATAATAGAAGGAAAATGTATGAACATAGACAGAAATTTGTTTAACAAAACAAACTATTAGAAGTCAGACCTGGCAGGATGTAGAAAGTGGTTTTGTTATAGGGATGGCAGTGTTGGTTCAGCATTGGAAGATCCACCCCCAAAAGTCATCATTTTAACAGAGGAAAGGAAAAAGCCATATGATCCTGTCACTAGTTGGAGAAAAAGTATTGGACTAAATTCTGCAGCTGTTCATGGTAAAAGCTATCAGGAGACTAGAAGTAGAACTGAACCTTCTCAACAGATTAAAGACATGTACTCCACGGGCCTTGGATTTAGCTCAGTGGTTCCGTCGCTTGCCTTGCAAGCGCAAAGACCCGAGTTTGATCCCTGGTACCAAAAAAAAAAAAAAAAAAAGTAAAGACATGTACTCCATACTTCCAACAAGAACGCCTTGTATGAATGGAGAAGATACAATGCTTTCTCCTTAAGGTGGGGAACAAGGGCAGATATGCTTACTCTTTATCTGTCTATTAAACTTTGAAACCTAGTCCCCACCAAAATAGTCTGGCAATAAAATGATACAATTAGGATAGGATTGGCAAAGTAGAAGCAAAATCTTTATATGTAGATGAAATGATCATCTACAGAGAAAATACTAAGAAATCTCTAGGAGCCCCTAGAACTTGTATTTGAATTTAGCAGGATTAGAAAACACAAGGTATATATAAAAATTCAGGTCTGTGTATACTTGCTATAAATGAAGAACTGGATATTGAAATTTAAAAGTTATGTAGGAGTACAAAAGACCTAGAAAAGTTAAAAACAAAAAAACAAAAACAGTGTTGGAAGATGTTTAGTACCTAATTTTAAGACTTCTTCTAAAGCTACAGTAATCAAGTCAATGTTAGTGTAAGGAAAGACATATAGATCATTTGAATAAAACAGAGAATCTAGAAATAGGACCACACATATATGGTCCACTGAGTTTTGAAAGATTATTTAACATTAACATTTTATAGAATATAAACTCAATTCAAGAGCCGAGGAAGCGATAGTGTTTTCAGCAAATGGCACTAGAATACCTGGTATCCATATATAAAAAATTAACCTCAACCCTTTATTTCCATACATGAAAATAACTTGAAGGGATCTATGAACCTAAATAAGAAAGCCTAAACGTATAAAACTTTAAGAAGAAATTATAAGGGAAAATATTTATGAATTCACAGTAGGCAAGAACTACCTAGTATACAAAAGACATGATGTATAAAAGAAAAAAATTGATAAATGAGATTCCATCAAAATTTAGAACTTTAAATGACATCATTAAAATGAAAAGTAGTCCTTAAACAGACCATATTTACCATGCATATAACCTATGAGCAGAATAGATAAAGAATTCTTAGAGCTCATTAATAGACAACCCAATTAAAAAGTAGACATAAGAAGATGATAAAAGGCCAATACAGCACAAGGAAAGGTGTGCAACTCTAGAATCAGAAAAATACTGATCGGTACAATAACAAGATTGGATTATACACTCATTAGGGAGATGAAGTTAAAAGTTTCAAAAGCCTCGTCATGACTTTTTCTTTTTGTTCGATTCTCTCTCTTTGCTTTTAATTTGTCACGCCCAATGGATTCATTCTGCTGGGCTTCCTGGGGTTGTGATCCTCATTGTCTTTTCCTAGGGTATTGTCTAAAATTTTTTGGAGTGCTGGTTTGGTATTCATGAAGTTCCTGACGTGCTCTTTGTCATGAAAGTATCTTATTTCTCCATCAATTCTGAAAGATAGTTTTGCAGGGTACATCAATCTGGGTTGGAGGCTGTTTTCCTTTAGGGCTTGGAATACATCACTCGAAGCTCTCCTTGCCTTGAGGGTTTGCGTTGAGAAGTCTGCTGTGATTCTCATGGGCTTTCCTTTGTATGTGATTTGTTTCTTTTCTCTCACTGCTTGTAGAATTCTTCTGTTAGATTTCTGGAATCCTAACTATTATATGCCTATGTGTAGATTTTTTTTGATCAAGGCTAGCTGGAGTCCTATATGCCTCCCTTATCTGTATGTCAAGTTCTTTTCCCCTGCTTGGGAAGTTTTCTGCCATCACTTCTGTGAACAGTTTTTTATGTCATCTGCACTCTCTCCTGTTTCTTCATTGACTCCAATCAGTCATATGTTATTCTTCTTTGCATCGTCTAGCAGCTGCTGGATTGATTTCTCGTGTTCCTTTACAATTTTAAAGCAATTTTTCTTTTCCTGGTCACTAATTGCAATCTTATCTTCTGTATGTGAAATTCTATCCTCACATTGGTTCATTCTGCTGTGCAGACTTCCGTTGCAGTTTTTAATCTCTTGGAAATCTGTTTGCATCTGTTTTATGGATTCCATTTGTTTCCTATGTTGGGATTCCATCATGTTCCTCAGATCCTCTTATTTTTTTATCTGTGTCCTCTCTAGATTTATTAATCATGTCTTGCACCATGAGCAAAATCTTTGCTGTTATCTGAGTAATTATTTCTGATTTCATTTTTCCCAGATCCTCTTTTGTTGCCAGTTCAGAGAGTCCAGGTGGTTGAGTATCAAGTGTTTCATCTCTTTTCCCTTTGGGGTTGGTGTAGGTGATCTGGAAGTCTGTTTTTGAGGCTTGTTTACGTGTCTTCTCATTTCCGGGGGGTGGGGGCGGGGAGCTTGGGATGGCGGCGGGGGAGCTTCCTTCTGGGTGCTGGGACTGGCCTATTGGTACATTTTAGTTATACAATACATTTACATTTATCATTGGGTGCTTGGACCTGTACATGATATATCTTGGTTCTTATTTTTTCCCCATTCCCTGTGTGCCCTTCCCTATTTACATAGACTTTGTTTCCATTTTTTCCTTTTCTTATAATTTTTCCTTTCCCTTATTTCCTTTCCCCTTCCCCTCCCACTTCCCCTACCCTGTGGAGGTTTTTGACAATAAAATTATGATGGCTTGAACTGTGTCCTCCCCCAAATTAAGATGTTGATGTTATTGCTTTTGGTACCTCAGAATGTGAGTTTACTTGGAGACAGTACTGGTAAAAAATAATGAAGTGGGCTGGGGATATAGCTCAGTACCGCCAAATCTGCCTTGCATGTGCAAGGTCCTGAGTTCGATCCCCAGTACCAAAAATCAAAAAAAAAAAAAAGGAGTAAGAATTATGTCATCAAGGTTTGTCCTAGTTTGGTGTGATGGGCATCCTTCTAAGGAGCAGAGATTGGGACTCAGCCGCTCAGGGGACAGAGGCTGCACGTGTTCAGAGAAGAGACCTCAAGCGGACACAGGAAGAAGACAGCCAGCTGCAGGCCCAGAAGGAAGCCCAAAGATGCCAGCCCTACAGACCTCCAGCTTCTTGCCTCTGCGATTTGACAAAGTAAGTTTGTGTCATGTAAGTCACCTGTGTCTACAGTTTCTTCCCTGCATTCAAGGTTGACTGGAGCAGCTGCACAGATTTAGGTCTGTAAGGTTAATTCTTACCTCCTAGTCAAAATTTATTTGGCTCCTTTCTTCAGTCCAAGAAGACTGGTTTTAGGAAGTCCCTGATTTAGTCTATAAATATGCGTTAGCTTAAGAACAATGGACACGCTGTTCCTTCCTGAGACATTTATGCCAACAAAGGTGTGCAGTCACACGTTGCCTTTAGGGCTGTGCCAGAATGAAGAGATGGAGAGAAATCTGCGGCAGAGAAGTCCCTGCAGTGGTTGAGTTGCTATGACAAAGCCTTGTCCCAATTTTGGGATTCATTGTGTTCTTACATTCACAGTGTCCACCACACTCACCTTCCCCTTTTGGCTTGTGTCGTGGCCAACTCAGCCCCAGGCAGCTGGCCATGCTTGCTGTTCAGCAAACAGACTTCTCTCCTCCACCTCCATGCCTGGTCTCCAGCGGATTCTGTGGTAAACGAGATCCAGGTTCCAAGGAGCCACTGTTCTCGGCCCAAAGTGAGGCTGCCCTGGGTGCGGCCTTCTTGCTCTCTGAGGACCACGGAGCACTTGATGCTCCTCTGCCAGGTGAGAACTGGCCCAGTGGCCTCTTCTCCCTGCTTCCAGAAAGCAGTCACTTACTCCGGTGCTAGAAGAACTCACCTCTAGCCAGTTCCCAAGGAGCAGAAACTGCCTAGAGAGGATTCGGTGAGAAGTCTCTGACTCGCTGGGAGCAATCTTGGAGTGCTTATCTTTCTTTTATTGTTTTATTGAACAGGGAACATTTTGCCTCTAGTCCCCTATTGGAGTTAGTAAATAGAATGTACTCAAAGGGCAAAGGGATAGAAGGGGGAACAAAATCTGATTAGAAACGAGAGCTCGTTTTCATAGTCATTCTCCTGCTTACTGAAACAGCCCACGCCTAGTGTCATCCAGGAGTGCTACCTGTGAATAGCAGGAAGGGGAGTGGGGTTGGGGTGCAGAGGAGGAAGGCTGGGTTGGGCAGGAAAGGGTGTGGAAAGAAAAGAGAAGCTAGAGCAATGGCCCCCAGCCAGTGTGCATCTGTAAGCTCAGCACTAAGGCTGAAGCAGGAGAATTGAGAATTTCGAGTCCTGCCAGAGCACTTAGCAAGGGGCTGTCTCAGAATAAAACATGGGAGGAGTGGGAGCATAGCTCAGTGATAGAGCAACCCTAGAATCAAAACCAGTGCTACAGAAAGAGAAAGAAAAAGAAGGAAGGAAGCAAGGAAGGAAAAGAAAGAAGAATGAAGGAAAAGATCCCACATAACAAAAGGACAACAGGCACCGGGCCTCCTGACATTTACGAATGTACAACATTCTAGGAGGGAAATGCAGTTAACCAACAATTAAGAAAAAGCAGAATTTGATCAGAGCACACGTGAAAGAGGACTAGAGGCCTCAAGACTCATGGGAGGTGGGATGAGCTGGAGGCTGCCACCTTTCTAAGTGCTTTCTGTCAGCACTGTCAGCAGCTCAGTGAAGAGCAGGGCTGGTGCAGTCTAGAAGGTGTGGTCCACAGCACCAAGGCTGTGGAGGCTGCAGACTGAGTGGTTGGACAAGAAGCCAGCACCCTGCAAAACCCGACTTTCTCTGCATCCCATGGACTCCAGGCATAAGGCTAAGGGCTCCAAGAAGCCAGATTTTTGCTGGAAGTTAAAGACAATGTACTTTTGACCAGGTACTGTTTATGTGCAACCCAAAGATGCTCAGCCTAATGAATTCCACAGGTTGGTCTTGATCCCTTTGTTAGAGAATCCTGGGATAATTCTTCGAACTGTGTGCTGTTCTGATTTATATCCCATCTTCATCTTTGCCTCTCTTAGCATACTTTTCTCTACTTGCATATAATTTCCATGCTCCAGGAGACGTAAGAGTGAATTAAGAGACATGAATCATGAACAAATAAACTGGAAAAAATATGTTTTGGATCTAAGTAGGGACATTTGAATATGGAGTGGGCATTACATGATATTAAGAAATTATTGATTTTGTTAGATGTCACGCTAGTTCGTAGTTAAGGAAGCAACTGTATTTCTATTTTAGAGATGCATACATTTGTGATGAAATGCTATGATGACTGGAATTTGCTTTACAATATCTTAGCAAAGGAGTGCTTGCTTCGGCAGCACATATACTAAAATATCTTAGCAAAGGATAATAAAATTAGGTGGTGCCAGTGCCCTAGCTTGTTAAATCTAGGGAATGTGAATGTGGATATTCATTTTATAAGTCTGTTTTTATGTATGTCTGTTTTTATTTTTTCAAAATAAAAAGTTAAATAGAAGCCAAATTAGAGATAAGTATTCTTTAACCCACACTCTGTAGCTTTGGCTATGTCATCTAACTCTTCCAGTTGTTGATTTTTCTAACTTAAAATATCAAGAAAACCCAAAACAAAACAGAACACCTCACACCTATTCTGAGGATCAAATTGACTATTTCACGTGAAAGACCTCTGAAAAATTCAGAAAATGATTTCCTAAACTAAGGTGCAAATCATTATATCAAAGTCATCACCAAACTTTGGCTTATCCTTGTGCAAATAATTTTTTTAATAAGCAGGTTGAAAAATTGTGATAGATCTCAAATCAGCTAGGATGCTGACCCCCTGGAAGCCCTATCCTATGAGCCGGAGGAGGACGCGGCTTCTGTGGAAGGGGGCACTCCGTCAGGGTTGGGAGTTGGAGCCTGCTGGTTCTTTCAATACTTCAAGAGTTTGGGAAGAAAGAATCACTGTAGTTCTGGAAGACAACCATGAGCAATTTCTGGGTGATAAAGAGGAAGGTCTGGGTTTAAATTTGGAAGAGTGTCTTACTGAGTTTTCTCCCTGTGAGGACGTGTGCAGCCTGTCCAGGAGCCTGTTCCCCGGTGGGTCAGACCCAGAGCCCAGAGCAGTCACCTGGCCGGCCATCTGTGGTGTCGCTGATGGGTCCCTGTGGGTGCAGATCCGTCCACTTCTCATTTGATCCGGCCCGTTACTCACTGTGTACAGTTTTTTCTTCTCCTGGTCTCCTCATTTCTCTCTACTTGATTTTTAGTCAACTTCCCTATTTTCCCGATAGTCCAGTAATTCAGTGGCGTTTACTGGGTTTCCTAATGCCATTTCTCCTTTCTGTCTTCTTTTCCCTCCTCAGTTGTTAATGTACTTGTTTCTTCCCATTTGTTCAGGATGTAGTTACAGAAAAACAATGTCAAATGAATTAATAATAAATAGCTGTTGGCCCTTCTCTGGGAGTCAGCAGTATATCTGGGTGCTAGAGACACCTCTCTGAATGAAGTCAGAAGAAATCCCTTGCTGTCCTAACCCTGACAGCAGAAGGAAAACATCCTGAATGTTCGTTCAGTAGGGATGAGCAGTGCAGGGGGAGATACCTGAGAGCAAAGGGAATGAAGCTGCACAGGGGCTGCTGGTGTGTCAGGGACGGTGGGGAGGCCTTGCACGTAGACCTTTCAGGGCTACCCAGGGAGCTGGGTATGATCGGAGGGCTTCTAGCTGAGACGTGATGTGACCCCAATCACACTTAAACCTGTTTCCTGTTCTGGGGATTTACCACTTTGGAAGTAAAAGTTGCAGCTGTGAGGAACACAGTATCATCTCTGGTCAATCTGAAGGGTCTACTCTGAGCATCTCCGTGGGAGAGCAACGTGGAAGCCAGGTCCCCAGCTTTGCGACCGTGTCTCTCAGTTCTGTCACTGCGGAGGCTCATGGTTAGAACTGCAGCAATAATGGCAAGTACCTTTTAGGATCTTCCTCAGTCCACCTGTGAAGAGTAGAAAGCCAGACACTGCCCTTGCTGAAGGATCTTAGCAATCATCACAGCAGAAGGCAATCTTTCCTGGGACTGTTGGTCTCAGAATGACTGCTGCTAAATTAATTGGTCATTGTTTCAACATGGCACCTGCTGGTGGCCTCGTTGTCACCTGGCAGGGCAGGTGGCGTCAACATCCTTTCTTCAAGAGCTTTGTTTTTCTGCCTATGAAATTTTGTTAATCCCAAGTTTACACACGAAGAGCTTTAGTATCCCGTGCACTAAATGGTAGATTTGTCTTTCGCTACTGGAAATCAGACCCAGGGGTGCCCTGGCACTGAGCTACACTCCAACCTTTTCTTTCTTTTGCTATTAAGGATTGAACTCAAGGCCTTCTTCTTGAGCTACATTCCCAAACCCTTTTTAAATTTTGAGACGGGTCTCAATAAGTTACTAAGTTGCTGAGAAGGGCCTCAAACATAGGATCCTTCTGCCTCAGCCATGGCTTCCCAAGTGTGTGCCACCACACTGAGCTAAATAGCAGATCTGACACAGAAAGAGTTTGTGTGATTTGAGAAGTAGGAATTATAGCAGTAGTAATAATTAACTCTTATTGAACACTTACTATATGCTATGGACTACTCTAAGCATTTTCTGTTTTCACTCATTTTATTCTTGCAAACCTATGAGGTAGTAGTATTATCCTTGTTTTATAGATTTGGGAGTCAGTAACTTTCCCAAGATGTTTGAATTGGTCAGAAAAGGCAGAATTCAGACTCAAACAGTCTGTAACCTACAGAGACCATGTTTCTGGCCACTGTACTAATAAAGCGTATTTATGCCCCATGGTCTTTCTGCTCAGCTAACCTGAACTTTGTTCTGAAGGGCCCTGCAGGACAGGAAAAGGTACAGGATGTCAACAGGTGACAGCAGTTCGTTCCTTGTATATGTCAGGCTCTGTGGGGGAGTAGCTTGGGGGACTCAAGATATATGGGTACGGTCTTGTCTTAAGTCACTTTCCCCATCCCTGGGACAAAATATCTGATGCCCACAATTAAGGGACAGGTGTGTTTTGGCTCATGTTTTTAGTCCATGGTTGGCTGGCTCCAGGGCAGGAAGGCCTGGTGGAAGAGAGCTGCTCACATCATGGCAGGCAGGAAGCAGTGAGCCAGGAAGGAGCTGGGGAGGAGATAAGCCCTTCCGGTGCCTCCCCCCACCACCGTGAGCCACGTCTTCCCACCTTCTCCTTGTACATTTAGTACAGAGTCCCCATGATGCAGTTGCCTTTCAGATGCTCACCTCTGAGGCATGAGGTTTAGAGGGACATCTACATAAAGCTCATGCCAAGTCTGGGCATCCCACAGTCTTGTGTCCTGGTCTCAATTTGGGCATTTTTAAGTAAGGTTAATTTGATTTCCTTGCCAGAGGCATTTCTATTTCTTCTTCTCCCATACTCTGAAGATACTTCTGTCCTTGAGTCTCCAACGGCCTCAGGCTCTGGAGTTTTAGGGCACAGAGGCCCCTGAAACAGTTGTGCAGTGGGTGTGGCTTATGAAATGAGGCATCCTTTGGAAAAGATGGGCGCTGGGCCTTCACAGTTGTCTGCTGGCCTTGAGCAAGCTGTTCCATGCCTCTCACTTGTCTCACTCAGCTGGAAGTGAGGGAGAGCCTAGTCCCACCTTATCTATTGGGCTATGATGGTGACTTTGTATTTTACAGTCCTGGGGACAGTCCATGATGCATGGTAAGCACTAAGCGAAAAAATAAATCAAATGCCTGCTGCGAAAGCACAAGGACCTGAGTTTGATCCCTGGTACCAACAAAACAAAATCTAAAATTTCAATTTGCTATGCTCCTAATAAAAAAAATCATGCATTTTAGCTAAAACATAAAAATCACTACCAAAATGTGTCCAAAATTGCTGGGAATGGTGGAGTGCGCCTGTAATCCCAGCTCTCAGGAAGCTGAGGCAGGAGGATTGCTGTGAGTTTGAGGCCAGCCTGGGGTACATAGTGAGTTCAAGGCCAGCCTAAACTACATAGTAAAACTGTCTCAACAAACAAACACAAACAAGAAGGTATAAAAATAGTACTTTCACAAACCTGAAGTCCTTTTGTCTTTACAGGACCCTGTTAAGTGGGTAACAATATATCCCTTGAAGTGCTTTTCAGGTCCGTAGGTAGCACTTGGGCAAGCTGCTGCAGGTCACTCATCTGAAGGTCAGTGTAAGGTGATCTGAAGCTAAGGACTTAGACTTCTCCTACAGTCTGCTTTTTCTATCATCTTCATACTTGTTAGGATTCCTAGGCCTTAGTGCGGAGGGGAGAGTCCATCCACTGCCCAGTGTGTATGTGTGTGTGTGTGTGTGTGTGTGTGTGTGTGTGTGTGTGGCTTGTTCAGATCATGTCCCAACTTGTCTATTACTTAAAAGTGGTAGTTTCCAGCAAATTCAGATACTTTTCTTATTTATCTTGTTGTATATATTTTTTGTTTTGCCGAAGGTGTATATATATATATATATTTGGTACCGGGGATCGAACTAGGGACCTTGGGCTTGCGAGGCAGACGGCGGAAGCATTGAGCTAAATGCCCGACCCCAAGGTGTATATTTTAATGGTCACTTACAAATCAAGTTAAAATCAAAGCCAAAGCAAACAAATCCTGTATTCGCCTAGAGAGAAGCGAAGGAAAATACTTTGTATTCTGGGCAACGAAACTGCCACCTAGTGGAGCTCTTGTAGATAGCAGAGAAAAGAGAAAAAGGCTGTAGGAAGGTGAGAGGTAGAGAATGCTGAAATCAGGGAGAAGGAAGAGACGTGAGACACAATCTGTTTCTCCCTTTAAATTCTCCTGCACACCTTTTTCTTGGTACACGTTTGCACTCCTTGTGCGCAGTCGCTACGTGCACATAACACATCTCGATTCCTTTCTCATCCCCTCCCTCCCCTCCCACCACCTCTTGACCCCTTTCCCATTTTAGAAAGATGCATTTTCCTACTTCCTGCTATCTTTTACTTTGTTCTTTATTTATACTTTAGGTTTCTCCTATAAGAGAAACCATGTGGTATTTAAGCTTGTGTGTCTGATTTATTTCACTTAGCGTTACGTCTTAAGGTACATCCATTTCCTACAGATGACTCAAGTTTGTCTTTCATGGTAGCGTAGTGCTCCACTGGGTATAAATACCACATTTTCTGTATCCATTTGTCTGTTGATGGACATGCAGGCTGCTTCCAAGATTTAGCTGTTTTGAATTGTGCTGCTGTGAACATGCGTGTGCGAGGGACACTGGATGTTTTAAGAGCTCATCCATGGAGTATTACACTGGTGTGTAAGCTCTGAAAAGGCAGGAATTTTTCTGTTTACCATTGCTTCTGTAAGACTTGGAACAATGTCTTCCACATTGTAGGAATAGAGTACATATTTATTGCATGAATTCACTCTGAAACGTCTTATTTTTAAAATTAAAAATATTCACATCTTGCTTTTGCTGGGGAATGTTACATAGTTCCTATGTGAAGACCAATTTGTCAAATTTTTGGAGGTTTATAATTCTTTATAGCTTTGTACCCTAGTACCTGTGGTAAGGTTAGTGTGCCAATATTTTGTGGAAAATTTAAATATTAAAAAAAACTATAATGGGGCCAGGGATTTAGCTCAGTGGTTCTGCTGCCTGACTCACAAGTGCAAGGTCCTGAGTTTGATCCCTGGTACCAAAACCAAAAACCAAAAACCAAAAAAAAAACTGTAATGGTTTCATGGCCTTTTGTTAAATTTTCTTTCCACTTAGAATGGGAAAACTAGCAGGTCCATTAATGAAGTCAGATTCAGAAGAGATTAAAATTTTAAAAAGTAGCAGGAACAACCCATTCTTTAAAATTAAAATTTTATTTTTCAATTGGACATTCATAAAAATACTCAGGACTCAAAACTTACAAAAGGCTCACGAGAACTCACCCTCCCTGATTCTGTCCTCTGCTGCTGACCCCTCTCTGAACCCCGAAATGTTCCTCCAGGGTTCTTCTCCAGACCCCTAGGCTTTTGCCTTTGTGAAATTATAGCCATATTATAAAGGAACATTATATAGCTTATACCTGTTGTTATGAAGAACAGGATTTTGTGGGAAGTGGAATTCTCTCACCTGGGATCTGGATGTAGCCCAGTGGTAGAGCAATTGCTTAGTGTGTGCAGAGCCCTGGGTTCAACCCCCAGCACTACCAAGGAAGAAAAAGAGAAGAATTAACTCAGCTACTATACTAACAAGAGGGCAGGTTTACAAATAGAAACAATTCCTTTCGGGATTCCCTTGGTTATTTTTAAATGGCAGCTCCATTGTTTTAAGTTAGTTTTACAGTAATTTTATATTTGTACATAAATTATTCACAGATTTCCCAGACTGACAGTTTTACCAGGGTGTGAACGTCTCTCAAGTGACCTTCTTTCCAGTACCTTAATAATTTGCTGCAATAATCACAGTGGAGAAGGGAAATATAATTATGGACATTTCATTTTCTCATCAGATGTTTATTTGGGAATCTAATACTTCTGTGCCTTAGGCATGTAATAAATGTTGCATGTTCTTTTCCTGTTTTCATCAAATGTTTATCTGTACTCAGGTCAATTTTTACCTACTTTCTTTATTTTGCTATTAAGAAAATGGTAAAGAGGAGTAAGAGACATTAATTTGACAAGTCATTTTTATTTCTTTAAAATTTTTTGGTACCAGGGGTTGAACTTGGGACCTTGTGCTTATGAGGCAGGAGGCGGAACCACTGAGCTAAATCCCCAGCCCTTAACAAGTCATTTTAAAATATTCTTCATGAATCTAAAACTCTGCTAGAGATTGTAGAAATCACCTAATTACTGAGAATGGTTGTGAGAGATTCCACCCTAGGGACATGCAAATAAAAGGAGTTGGGGACATTTAAAATTTGGATCTATCTGAAGACACACAGGAAAAATTGAATTATTTAAGAAAACGGCTGCTACTAGATCACTTTTCGGAGTTCTAACGAGAGAGGGACGTCGTTAGTGTCTTTAGGGACGTTTGTTAGCATGGGATGCTGGGGACCGCCGAGCCTTAGAACAGCCGGCACTATCCGAGGTGGGATGGCTGCTGCAGGACTTTATTTGGCATAAAGACTTCTGACCCAGAATTACAGTGTGGCTCAGTATGTACATTTAAGTAAAAGAATACCAAGTGAAGCAATTTATTGCAAATATTTTAACTTTTTCTTTATGGTAGAGAAACAGCATTGTTAGTTCAGACAGCTCCATGGGGTGTTGGCTCTGTCTTGGTGAAGCTCATGCCACAGAGTATTGGTCTGTTACCTGTGGAGCCCAGCCACTCGAGTACTTCCATTAGAACTCGAGATCAGTGGAGAACGACCGGTCATTTCCAGAGCCTCGTGTTGCAGTGGGTAAGATTTTGGCATTTCTTTAAAGGTTGGGAAAACACAGTGAAAAACTGGCAGAAGAGCTTGGCTACTTTCATGAAAGTTATTGAATGCATCTTTCCATCATTTATATTCCTTGTTTATATTACATTAAAACCATATGACCGAAGAATAGTTAATGATATGGAAACATATTCATGTATAACTATATGAGCCTGATTTGGTTAGAAGAAAACTCTATAATGTATATACCCTGGAAAGCAGGTGACAACATGGTGACAGTTTCTCAGTGTCTCAACTTCTTTATTTTTAAAGAAAGAGGACAGTGAGGGTATCTACTTCCTAGGGGTGTGATAAAGAGTAAACAAAATATAAAATGCTTAGAACAGTGGCTGGCACAAGTGAAAGATATTATTAATATATTTTTTTATTCCTATTCTTAAAATTGTTTTATAGATGAATCATTTTCTGTTTCCTTTATTTTCCTGACCTTTTGGAATTAACCTTAATTTTTAGAATGAATTCTTTAAAGGATGTATTACAATAATACTCCAGTTCAGAACCATTTGGTGAAATTTTGCTTCCATTCATGAACTCCTCTTTGGGTGGTGAACATGGTGGTGGCCACTTTCCCTGCACAAGCATGAATGTATCATTGTCCCCAGAATCGTGGAATGAATTGAGTTTGTGAAGCCAAGGACCACTGTATGTACTTCTAGGATTCTTCAGTTCTCACACTCTGGCATCCAGATGTAAGAGGGTGGATAGAATCCTCCCTTACCCTTTGAGGTGTACCCTGATGTTGTCACAGCTCTGTCTTGGGGCTTGTCTTCTTCAGTGAGCTGTAAGCTCCTGTTGGTGAGGCTGTATTGGACTTTCTGATTTGTGCTTAATGCCTTTCTTTTTCCGAGTCCCTGCTCAAGAAAGTATTGATTGAATGAATGAAAGATAAATAAATATTCAGAGCAGTGAATAGCCACTTAGTACACTATGG
Organism: Heterocephalus glaber; assembly: GCF_053883595.1. Lineage (NCBI taxonomy): Eukaryota > Metazoa > Chordata > Mammalia > Rodentia > Bathyergidae > Heterocephalus > Heterocephalus glaber. The sequence goes on along the minus strand of NW_028258413.1, from coordinate 501,394 downwards.
TTGAGTTGGATAAGTTGTCTTTTAATGATACCACCCAAATTTTGTAGATAAGAAAGCTGAGTGGACAAACAAGAAGGAAGTTGTGGGTCAGGGTTTGGACCCAGGTAATTTTACTAACATGAACTACTGCCTGCCATGGAAAAAAATGAGAGAAAGATCAGCGAAGTTAACCTACTTAGGGAGTTACACCAACGACATAGGAGTTTTTGGAAATATTTACTGGATTAAAAAATGGGGTTGTTTGTGTACACAGAGCAGTGCATTTCTTATAATTTTCCAAACAAATACTTTCATATACATTATATTAATTTTAATCTTATAGTTTCCTATCTCTTTGTATTCTCTTTTTCATAAAATTAAGAAAATATTTTTTCCACTTACATCTTATATACTATACATTTATATAGTTATATACATTTTTGGAAAAAGAAGCTTTTAAACTAAATGTAATCTAAAATATTATCAACAACAGAAAGCGTTAAATTACACACAGTTTTACTTGCTTGCTATATACGTGGCTAAACTGAATAAGCATCGATGGCTTGCTTCTAGCTTAGAACATGAAAGTTGTGGTTAACAAAATCTCGCTTTCACTCTTACTCCATTTTTATAGCCCTTAATCTTTCTCCTTCTTCCTCCAAATTTGTGAACAGGAGATGACAGAGTCTGTCTCAGAATGAGCTTCTATCTCTTGAGAATAACAGTGAGATTATTGTAGATATGTAAGTTAATTAGATATCTTGTTGTCCGGTAGACAGGGCCTCCCTTAAGGCACCAGCCCTCCAGAAGCCAATACAGCAAGGAACCAACATGGAGAACAATTGAAGCACGTTCACTGGTTAGCATTATAAAAAGGAAAAGAACTACTACTTTCCCCAGAGATAGATAGCGGATTGATATTCTAAATGGGAAATTCCTTGTATGTGACTTGTCTTTTCATTTGATCCCCATTTAATCAGTATTACCTGGGTGACTGAACTTGTGATCTTATTGGTTGGTCATGGTTTTGCCCCACCTCTTGCCCACCTTGTAAATTTCCACTGGGTCTTATAGTTTTGTCCCACTTTGTACCCGCCTCACCACATGGCTTTGCTGTATAAAACATCTTTGAAAAGTGGGATGGGCGGGCAACCCACTTTCCAGTCCCCCTTCAGTCTCTCTTAGGCAGAAGCTTTCTTTCTCTCAGTAAAGTTTTCCTACTCTTAACCTCTGTTGTTCCTAGAATTCATTCTTCAATTTTAGAGAACACGAACTTGCGTTTTGGATATCTAGTAGGATTGGGAGTTACATCTCTTCCCCCTATATCAAGACGAGGCTTCCACAGATGGCTGATTCTTGTTATCCTAGACCAGATGTGCCGATGTCCCAGATATAAAACTGGATTCTCTGTGAGAACTCTCTTCCAGTAGTCTGAAAGTCCTTGCTTTCCTTTTCCCTCTAACCTCCCTCCCTTTTTTCTCCCCTTCATTCTCTTCTTCTTTCCCTTCCCTTCCACTTCCTCCTTCCTTTCTTTGTTTCCTTTCTTTCTTCCCTTTTCTTCTAGTTGCAAATATAAATAGCCTCAATAATTTATTGTATTGGCTGAACAATTGCTGGGAAAAAAAGAGATATTAGGATTCCTGTTATTCTCCTCTTTATTTTCATTGGATTCTTATGAAGCACTGGAAGAAATCCTTAACTGGAAGTCAGATAATCTGGATTCCAGCTCTGGATTTGACTTCTGTAGGATTATGCTTCTTCGTCTTCAAAACAACAATTAGTTCAGGCATCTAAGGATACTCTAGCTCTAAACTTTTCTAATTTTATTGTATACAACAGATATGTGTGAATGTGTGTACAAGATAACATTGTCAGAATTAATGAACTTTCACAAAAATCCTAGCAAGATGGGGCCTACATTTTTCCTCCCTTCCCTTCTACCTCACTTTGCTGTAAACACGTGGAGGGTGGGGTAGAGGTGGAGGAAAGAATGTTGCTGTGAGAGACAGTAATTTAATTTGTCTCCTGACAGCCTTGGGTAGCAATTTTTAAATTAGGAACTCAGAGTTGGTATTCAGTAATAAGCTTTATGGATTCAAACCTAATTTATGTGTCAGATGTAATTTAGATGACTTTAGACCATTTGTAGGAAACGGGATGGGCTTTGGTGGCCTTTGGTTAGAGGAGCCTGGAATCTATTTTCCAGTGCACTAAATTTTTTTTTTTGTATTAAATTCTTTTATTGGTACATTGTAGGTATACAACACAATTACATTTCTCATTGGGAATTGTACCTTTATATAATGCATCTTGGTTCTTATTTTTTCCCCATTCCTAGCCCTCCCTTCACGCCCTCCACCCTTCCCTATTTACAAAGACTTTATTTCCATGTTTTCCATTTCTCATCATTTTTTGCTTTACCTTCTTTCCTTTCCCCTGTGCCTCCCACTACCCCTACCCCTTTGGACCTTTTCTTCCTATTTTACATTATTGATTATTCATTCTAGTAATTGGTACATTTTAGGTATACAATATAATGACATTCATCATTGGAAATTTGCACCTTTATATAGTCTCTCTTGGTTCTTGTTTTTCACCTTTGGCCAGCCCTCCCTTCAACCCCCCCAGCCCTCCCTATTTACAAAGATTTTGTTCCTATTTTTCCATTTTCTCATATTAATCCCATTCCCTTCTGTCCTTTCCCCTAGCCCTCCCACTTCCTTCCCCTTTGCCCCTTTTCTTCCTATTTCACATTACCTATTATACATTTAGTCCTTATTTACACTTTCAGTTTCTCACACCAGAGACGCTATTCGGTATTTATACTTGTGTGTCCTATTTATTTCACTTAAGAGTATCACCTCAATGTGCATCCACTTAGTTATAAATGTGTCTAATTTCTCATTTTTTATGGCTGAGTAGTACTACATTTTATAAAAAACCCACATTTTCTTTATCCAGTCTCTAGTCGACGGGCATTTGGGCTGTTTCCAAGTTTTAGCTATTACAAACTGTGCTGCTATGAACATGGGTGCACATATATCACTGTGGTATGATTCTTTGAATTCTTTGGGGAAGATCCCCAGCAGTGGAATAGTGGGGTCAAATGGGACTTCCAGTCCTAGCTCTTTGAGGTATTTCCATACTGATTTCCACAGTGCTTGCACCAGTCTACAGTCTCACCAGCAGTGGAGCAGGGTTCCTCTTTCCCCGCAGCCCTGCCAGCATTTGTTATTGGTTGATTTCATGATAGCAGCCATTCTTTCTGGAGTGAGGTGGAATCTCAGTGTTGTTTTCATTTGCATCTCTCAAATGACCAGTGATGTTGAACATTTTTTCATGTATTTATTTGCTATTTCTACTTCTTTGTCTGAGAAATGTCTGTTCATTTCAGATGCCCATTTTCGGATTGGGTCTTTAAATTTGGGAGGTCTGATCTTTTTAAGTTCTTTATAGATTCGAGATAGTAGACCTTTGTCTGAGGAAGAGCAAGTGAAGATTTTTTTCCCACATTGCGGGTTGTCTCTTCACACTGCTGGTGGTTTCTCTTGCTGTGCAGAAGCCTTTTAATAAGAAGAGATCCCATTTGTTGATTGTGCTAGTTCACGGGCAACTGAGGTTTTGTTCATAAAATCTTTTCCTACACTGATGTCTTCAAGGGTTCTACCTAATCTCTGTTCCAACTGGTTCAGAGTTTCTATTTTAATATTTAGATCTTTAATCCATTTTGATTTTAGTTTAGTGCATGGTGAGAGATATCGGTCTAGTTTTAATCTTTGGCAAGTTGAAGCCCAATTTTTCCAGCACCATTTATTAAAGAGGCTATCTTTCCTCCAGTGAGGGTGTTTGGCTCCTTTATCGAAGATGAGATGGCTGAGTGTGTCTGGCGTTGTTTCTGCATCTTCTAATCTGTTCCACTGGTCCTCAAGTCTGTTTGTGTGCCAGTACCATGCTGTTTTTATCACAGTAGCTTTGTAGTATACTTTCAGGTTGGGGATTGTGATACCCCCTGCCATGTCTCTGTTACCTAGAATTGATTTTGCTATTCTGGGTCTCTTCTTGTTCCAAATGAATTTTTGGATTGTTTTCTCAAGGTCTATGAAGTATGATGCTGGGATCTCAATTGGAATTGCATTAAATCTATATAGCAATTTTGGAAGTATGGTCATTTTCACTATATTATTCCTTCCTACCCAGGAGCAGGGGATGTCTGTCCATTTTCTGATATCATCTTCAATCTCTCTTTTCAGAGTGCCATAGTTTTCAGAGAAGAGGTCTTTGATTTCTTTCATTAGGATGATTCCTAGGTATTTCAGTTTTTTGGATGCTATTGTGAAAGGAATTATTTGCCCTATTTCTCTCTCAGTGAGTCTGTCATTGGTGTAGAGGAAAGCTATTGATTTTTGTGTGTTGACCTTGTAACCAGCTACTTGACTGAATTTGGTTATTAAGTCTAGAAGACTTTTGGTGGAGTTCTTGGGGTGTTCTATATAGAGTATCATGTCATCTGCAAATAATAACAATTTGACTTCTTCATTTCCTATCTTTATTCCTTTTATTTCTTTCTCTTGTCTAATTGCTGTGGCTAATGTTTCCAGAACTATATTGAAGAAGAGTGGTGATAGTGGACATCCTTGTCTTGTTCCTGATTTTAGTGTGAAGGATTTCAGTTTTTGACCATTTAGTATGATATTGGTTGTTGGATTTTCATAGATGGCTTCTATCAGTTTGAGGTAGAGACCATCTATTCCAATTTTTTGTAGGGTTTTTATCATAAGTGCATGTTGGATTTTGTCAAATGCTTTTTCTGCATCTATGGAGATAATCATATGGTTTTTGTCCTTGGCTCTATTGATATAGTGTATTACATTAATTGATTTTCGTATATTGAACCATCCCTGCATCCCTGGGATGAATCCCACTTGATCAGGATGTATGATCTTCTTGATGATCTTCTGCATTCTGTTTGCCAGTATCTTATTAAGGATTTTTCCATCTATGTTCATTAGTGAGATTGGCCTATAGTTCTCTTTTTCAGTTGGGTCTTTCTCTGCTTTGGGGATCAAGGTGATGGTTGCTTCCAGGAATGAATTTTGGAGTATTGCTTCCCTTTCAATTTCATTGAAGAGTTTAAACAGTAGTGGCAGCAGTTCCTCTCTAAATGTCTTGTAGAATTCAGCAGTGAAGCCATCAGGGCCTGGGCTTTTCTTAGTTGATAAGTTTTTAATTACATTTTCAATTTCATTGGTTGATATTGGGTTGTTCAGAATTTTTAGGTCTTCTTCGTTCAACTTTGGTAATTCATATGTATCTAGGAATCTGTCCATTTCTTCTGTGTTGTCCATCTTATTGGCGTATAGGTTCTGGAAATAGGTATTGATGATCCTCTGGATTTCTGCTGGGTTTGTTGTAATTTCACCCTTTTCATTCCTAATTGCATGGATTTGGGCCTTTTCTTTCCTTTTTCTGACAGGTTGGCTAAAGGTTTGTCAAATTTGTTGATTCTTTCGAAGAACCAACTCTTGGCTTCATTGATTTTTTTGTATTGTTCTCTTAGTCTCCATTGCATTGATTTCTGCTCTGATCTTTATAATTTCCTCCCTTGTATGAGCTTTGGGGTTGTCCTGCTCTTTTTCTAGAAGCTTGAGGTTCAGCATCAGGTTGTTTAATTGGGCTCATTCTGTTTTACTAATATGAGGATTCATTTCCCTCGTGAGACTGCTTTCATTGTGTCCCATAGATTCTGATATGTTGTATTGTCATTGTCATTTAATTGAAGGAACTGTATGATTTTTTCTTTAATTTCCTCAGTGACCCATTGGTTATTCAGAAGTGTGTTGTTCAATTTCCATGTGTTTATGAAATTTTTTGAGTTTCTTTTGCTATGGATCTCCAATTTCATCGCACTATGGTCTGATAATATACAGGGGATAACTTCAATTCCTTTGCACTTACTTAAACATGTTCTGTGTGTGAGTATGTGGTCTATTTTGGAGAATGACCCATGTGCAGCTGAGAAGAATGTGTATTCTGATTTTGTGGGCTGGAAGACTCTGCAAACATCTGTTAAGTTCATTTGTTCAAGAGTTCGATTGAGTTCTTGTATTTCATTACTTATTTTTAGTCTAGTTGATCTGTGTATTTGTGACAGTGGGGTGTTGAGGTCCCCCACTACAATTATATTAGTGCATATATGACTTTTCATGTCCATTAGTATTTGTTTTACATAGTTGGGTGCACTAGTGTTTGGTGCATAGATATTTATGATTGTCATCTCTTCCCCTTGTATTCTTCCCTTTACAAGGATATAGTGTCCTTCTTCATCTCTCTTAATCAGTGTTGGTTTGAAATCTACTTGATCTGCCAAGAGGATAGCTACTCCTGCTTTTTTTCGGGTTCCTGTGGCATGGAGTATTGTTTCCCACCCTTTAACTTTGAGTCTATGAGTTTCCTTTTGAATTAAGTGTGTTTCTTGTATGCAGCATATTGTTGGGTTTTGCTTCTTGACCCATTCTGCCAGTCTATTTCTTTTGATTGCTGAATTGAGACCATTAACATTGATGGTTATAACTGAAACATATTGACTTGTCATTGCCATGACTTTTTCTTTTTGTTGGGTTCTCCCCCTTTCCATTTAATTTCTTGTCATGCCAGATGGGTTCATTCTGCTTTGCTTCCTGGGGTTGTGATCCTCAATGTCTGTTCCTAGGATATTGTGTAAAATTCTTTGGAGTGCTGGTTTGGTATTCACGAAGTTCCTAAGGTGCTCTTGGTCATGAAAGTATCTTATTTCTCCATCACTTTTGAAAGATAGTTTTGCAGGGTACATCAATCTGGGTTGGAGGCTGTTTTCTTTTAGGGCTTGGAATATGTCACTCCAAGCTCTTCTTGCTTGATGGTTTGTGTTGAGAAGTCTGCTGTGATTCTGATGGGCTTTCCTTTATATGTGATTTGTTCCTATCTCTGACTGCATGTAGAACTTTGTTCTTCTGTTGTGTTTCTGGAATCTTAACAATTATATGCCTATGTGTAGATTTTTTTTGATCAAGGCTATTTGGAGTCCTATATGCCTCACTTATCTGTATGTCAAGCTCTTTTCCCTTGCTTGGGAAGTTTTCTGCCATTATTTCTGTGAAGAGATTTTTTTATGTCATCTCCACTCTCTCCTGTTTCTTCATTGAGCCCAATCAGTCTTATGTTATTCTTCTTTGCATCATCTAGCAGCTGCTGGATTGATTTCTCATGTTCCCTTTTAATTTTGAAGCAATTTTTCTTTTTCTGGTCACTAATTGCAATCTTATCTTCTATATCTGAAATTCTGTCCTCACATTGGCTCATTCTGCTGTGTAGACTTTCAATGGAGTTTTTCACGTCCTGGAAATCTATTTGCATCTGTTTTATGGATTCCATTTGTTTCTGATGTTGGGATTCCATCATGTTCCTGAGCTCCTTTCTAGATTTATTAATCACGTCTTGCACTAGGGGCACAATTTCTCCTGTTATCTGAGAAATTATTTCTGATTTCATTTTTTCCAGATCCCCTTTTGTTGCCAGTTCAGTGGGTCCAGGTGGTTGAGTATCAGAATGGTCCATCTCATTTCCCTTTGTGGTTGCTCTAGGTGATCTGGAAGTCTGGTTTTGAGACTTATTTACGTGTTTTCTCATTTTGACTGGGGCGGGGGGCTGTTAGCACCTGCACGGATTACCTCCTCCAAGCTAGGTGAGGTGGGACAGGGGTGGGGAGCAGCGGTAGGGATGGTGACCCAAAAGCCCTTTCCTATTGGCTGGGGGCAGCGGCAGGTTTGGTGGCCGGGAAGCCCCTTCTTCTGGGCCAGGAGCAGTGAGTGGGATGGTGGCTCAGAAGCCCCTCCGTCTGGGCCGGGAGTGGTGGGAGGGTTGGTGGCCTGGAAGCCCCTTCCTCTGGGCCAGGAGCAGCGGGACAGAAGGTGGCCCAAAAGCCCTTTCCGCTGGGCTGGGAGCAGCAGGAGGGATGGTGACTGGGAAGTCCCTTCCTCTGGACCAGGAGCAGTGGGACAACAGCTCAGAAGCCCCTACCTCTGGGCCGGGAACAGTGGGACTCAGTACCTTGGTCTGGTGGTCTGGTGTCCTCTGTGTCTTTGTAGTGTGGAACCAGGTCTGGTGGTCTGGTGTCCTCTGTGTCTTTGTAGTGTGGAACTAGATGGCTGCCTGTCTGCAGCGGGATGACTCGGTGTCTTCCGAGTGAGTCAGGACCTCGGCAGGGCATGCACAGACCTTCCTGTGCGCAGCGGGCTGATTCGGCGTGTTCTGTGTGACTCAGGACCTCGGTAGGGCATGGGCAGACCTGCCTGTCTGCAGCGGGGTGATTTTGCGTCTTCCTTGTGACTCAGGACCTCGGTAGGGTGTGCACAGACCTGCCTGTCTGCAGCGGGCTGATTCGGCGTATTCCATGCGACAAGAAAAGATGTCTTTAAGAGTCTATAAGCTTATAAATTCTAATTTTGTGTTTCATGTCCACCCCTCCCCATTCCCAATTGGAACCTTTGAATAATAGGTTGATCCCTGAGGAGGAGAGTTACTTGCATATGAGAATTGCAAAGTGGTTCCAAGGTTATAACTTAGCATGGAGAAAAGAAATGGGAAGGCACATTCTCAGAGTCAACAATTTGTTAATTAGAGATTTGTACAAATTACATAATATTTAAGCAAATGTGTATCAGTTAGAATGGGTGAAGCTATGCTGCAGTAACAAATAGCCCCCAAACTTAAAGCTCAAAATCCAAAGATTTCTCTTTTGCTCTAACCACTTATGCATCTAGGGTTCCTGGGGGCTCTGCTTTACATTGTCCTCAATCAGAGCAGAGCTGGCAGAGCTTTCTGTACAAGGAATGCTTCTACATGTTGTGGCAGTGGCAGTGACCATGGTGAAATATGCTCTAGTGTGAATGGCTCCCCCTTGGGAGTGATTAGTATTTCTTCTACTCATACTTTACTGGCCAGAGCAAGGGTAGAGAAAGGTATTCCAAAAGGAGCACCAGAACTACTCATATATTGCACCGATCACAACCAAAAAGAGTAACTGATATTTCTATTATTGAGTATCAAGATTTAGAAAGTAATAAATTAGTTAAGGAAGAATGGACATAGCAACTAATCACAAAAAATTAGTTAGCAATTGCTGGGTGAGTGCTACCATTTCTTTTATTATCGGGGATTGAACTCAGGACCTTTTGAATCAGGCAGCAGCACCACTGAGCTAAATCCCCGGCCCCGAGGGCTACCATTTCTGATGGTAAACATTTAGCAGTCACTCTTAAGAAGTGTGCCTGTGAATGCATCCCTGAAAATTTTTTTTTAAGATCTTTTGGGACAGGATCTTGCTCTAATTCAGGTTGGTCTTGAACTCACTGTGTAGCCCAGGCTGGTTTGAACTTGCAGCAATCCTGCCTTAGCCTCTCAAGTGCTAGGATTACAGGCGTGTGCCACCACACATAGCCTCATCCCTGAAAACTGAAACTGAAATTTTATTTTCTGAAAATTTCTATTATCACTACAAGGGAATATTTTCTTTGTATATGAGTATATTAGTCACTTTCTTGCTGCTGGGACCAAATACCTGACACTTGCAACTCAAAGCAGGAAATGATTTAGCTCATAGTTGCCTGTGGTCTAGCCATTGGTCGCTGACACCAAGGCAGAAACATCATGGTGGAAGGGCATGGGCAAGTAAAGCTGCTCACTTCATGGCGGCCAGGAAGCAGAGCACTAGGAAGAGCACCAGGGAGCGAGATAGCCTCCAGAGACACATGAGCAGTGAGCCAGATCCTCTACCTGGGCCCTACCTCCTAACAGTAAACTCAGCTGTGGGCATCATAATCCACTTCAGCCAGCTCTCTAGGAGCCTCTTAATCCAGTCAAGCTGACCAGTTAGCTGGCACAGTGGGTGAAATAATTCAATATGAGTATGTTAGCAGACATGGGAGCCCTCGTCCCAAGAATTCAACTTGACTCCAATTTGAGAAATAAAACCATGCAATCCTTACCATATGTGATGGTTGTATCTGAGCACCCAATTTACAGATCAGGAACTGAGATAAACTCACCTTTTCTAAGGTGGACAGATACAGAGTGACAGACCCTTGCCTGAAAGCCATATTTGCCTGATCCCCAGGCACTTTCAGTCACCCATCCATATCCTGGGCTACTCTGCAGCAGGACTGGGCACTGTGAAGACCGGAACACAGGGTGAGTCAGGAGACAGGGATGGGGGACAGAGTTACTGTAGTGGCTCAACTGGGCCCCAAGAGGATCACTGGCCTTGTCATGCTGCAACCATGCTTTTAACCCTAGCTGAACAAGAAGTGTTTTCAAATTCATGATTTTCTAGGATTTGGCTGCAGCAGCCCAGTCTTTGTTTCCTCTGGTCATAGAGGGGCTTTGTCTAAGGCTGGGGGACAGCAATCCTATCCCAGAAGTTGCCATCAGGGCCTTGCTGGGAAAGGAGCCCTTCCCTGGCAGAGACACCTCCCATTCCTGGATGTGGTGGGCCAGGATGGTCAGGCTTTCTGAGTCTAGAGCCCATCTAGGCTGCTGAAGTCAGGCCAGGGTGGAGGGGAAGCGCTGGAGGAGTCTGTTAACTTGAAGAGTGCTCCAATCTGATTGAGGCACAGCCAGCTACTGGACTGTTAATCAGATCACCACATTAGAGTGGTGGCCCTTCAGGAGGAATAGAAGGAAACAGGGTGACATTCTCTCTCAGTGAGATGCAGCTGGTTTGTCTAAGTTAGAAATAAATGAGGTCTATCTCGCAAACAGGAACATTAGCGTGGCAGGCCAGCTAATTTTGGAAGCTATAACTATAAAAATCTAAACTACTTTGAAAGTGAATGCTAATTGGTGTCAGATACTATGTCCTAAGCTGCTCACCCATACTGTCACTGGATCTTCACAACACCTAAGGAGGCAGGAATTATACTTCCATTTAGAGCTAAGCAGCCTGAAACCAGAAGAGACAATGTCGTTTCCCCTAAGTGATGAGGCTGGACATGGTGCTCCGTCTCAAACATCGGCTTTCTTTTGAAATACAGTTGCTCAGTGATGGTGTGCAGTGGACTGGCTCTTTCAAGTTCAAGAACAGCAACTTTCCTCAGTTTCCACTCAGCCCAGTTTCTAGGTGACCTTCAGTGAATGCTGGGAGGAGCCTGAGCAGAATCAGCAAAGCAGTTATTTTCCCTTGTGTGGTTCTCTCTTGGGATTTGGACCTGCATACTTGTTAAGTCCATTTTATCTTCACATAATATTTTATGCTCCTTGAGGGAAGGGACCATTACGAAACAGTTACTTAACCCCATTATTCTTAACATCGCCTTTCAATTAAGAGCTGATTTTATGAGTACACTTATTTTATGGGAGGCATTTTCTGTGGTTCATTGAGAGATGACAAAAGCCTCCCATTCTAATGAAAGCCTTCACTTCACAAGCCTGCTGTCATGTAGAGTGCTTACACTTTGATTTGAGTTACGCCACCATGCCGAGAATGAGTTCACCCTATTTCAGAATTTTAGAATATGGACAGGAGAAGCACCAGTATAATTTATTGCTTCCAGACACATGGACAGTAAGTATCTAGCATAGATGTAATACTGATGAAGTCTCAGATATTAATTTATGGCCTGGAAGAAGCAGGCACAGTATCTAGTAACTAGCCAGAGAGCGCGTGGGAAGTGACAGGAGCCCGAGGGCCAAGTTGGTGGGGTGGCTTGGGGCATGTGCAGGTTTTCACCATGGCCACGCCACCTTAAATACTCTCTTTGACACTGACTTCGAAACGCTTGGTGTATAGAGTTGGTGATGCCTAGCTTGGGGGGTCTTCTGAGAATGAAATGTGTGTAAAGCACCTGGACCTAGGTACATGTGCAGAGAACTGTGGTTGCTATTACAGTACTGTCAGGTTGTCTTCCTGTGACCATGAGTCTCATGCTGGTGCCATCTTGTCTTTGTCCCAGAGAGCACACTGTGGCAAACAGGACTGGTGATCGCCACGCAGTGAATGGCAAGACTTCCCATACCTGGGCCCATGAAGTTCTCTGAGTCCCTCCCTCACTAACGCTTGTCATTGTAGGTACTTTCCAGTGTGTACTTGCGGACCATGTTTGTCACTTTTCTTCACATTTTTCTGCCCATATCAGAAATCAGCTCGGGGAAAGATGGGGGATGGAGATGGAGAGACGTGCTCATGGGCGGGGGAATGGGAAATGGTCCCAGGAATGCAAAGGGGACCTGGTCTGTACCACCTGTTGCAAGGCCTGGGCGTGGACAGTTGAGAAGGCCATTCAGCAGGCTGGCAGCTCTTCCTGTCTATGTGCAAAAAGTCAGCACCTTGGGGAAGCCACATGTGATTCTATATAATATATACATCTATGTAAAATATATGTTCTATATTGTATATGTTCTATGTTTATAGAACATATAGCAATATATCCTATATTACATGTAATAAACATGTTATAAGTAAGGTGTACATATTATGTATGTTATATATATAAAATCTTGGAATTTGAGCATTTCTACTTTTTAGCTATGGTTCATTTGTGAGAATTGACATAAAATTTAATCTGTTTGGATTAAAGTTGAGTGTTTTGTTTTTTTGGTGTGTGTGTGGGTGTGTGTGTGTGTTTGAACAATGAAAATTAACTCTAATTTGTAAGTAAAGCTCTATAGGCCCTGACGAAGAAAGTGACAGACAGATCAATAAGCCAGAGTAGGATCTTGAAAGAAATCAGAAGATACGTGAAGAACTGCCTTGATTCAATGAAGGTTGCACACAGGAAGCAGCTTTTTCTCCCAGCATTTCATTCATTCCAACAAGTTTTATCCTGGCTCTTTTTAGCCATGGACATCATCTCACGTCATCCTGTCACTTTGTGGTCACTTTCATGTGATGAAATAGTATCGTTTATATATGTTTAAGAAGCCTAGGCCATGTGTACACAACTTAATCATCATATTCAATCCAAAGGTGTCTCCCCTTCCAGCTCAGATCCGATCAATGGTTGCCTCCAGTGACTGCGGAGTGAAGAGGCCTGTGGTTCCTCTTTTACACTTTTTGACCACATTCTCCTCGAGTTTTGGTCTTCTAGGGTTGAGAGAGGATGGTGAATGGAGAAATGGAGGTAAAGACATTTCATCCTATGGCTGCTAATGGTATTTGCCCAGCTACCAATGTCCTCTTCATTTCCATATCCAGACATTTCCTCATGTGAGCCCACTGGAGTCCTTGGAAGATCTCCCGTAGGATCTCTTAACTTTCAGAGCGAGTTCCCCTAGCCTGTGCCTCAGGAAGTACAACCACAGCCATTTCCTGTTGGAGTCCTTTAGTTCCAGCAGGAATCAGCTTTCCTGAGCAGTCAGTTAAGATGGAAGAAGCCCAGATAACCGCTCCAGTCCAGTCCCCTGGTTTCATCTTGAAAGAAGATGGTAACTTCTCTGCTGGGTAAAAACTTACAGACATTTCTGAAGTTGTTCTTTTGATCTTTCCTTTTCTTACATCATTTGACTTAGGAAAAAACACTACAGAGCTTCTCTCCAAAAATTGTTTTCAAAGAAATAGTCTTCTTGATCCAGGTGTGGTGGTGCACACCTGTATCTCCAGCACTGGGGAGGCTGATGTAGGAGGATCTTGAGTTCAACTCTAGCATGGAACATAGCAAGACTCTGTCTCAAAAAACAAACAAAATAAAACAAAACAACAGAAAGAAGTCTTCTTAATGAGTTGATAAGTTTCATTTTATATCCCTTTATGTTATATGTTCCCTGACCAACTTTTGTAATCTTTCACTTCCTCTGGAGATGATGAATGTATTACTTATTTCTTGGAATGTATGTGGTTGCTGCTGACCTGTTGCCTCAGTTTGGGGCTGTAGCTTTAAAATTCTTCTCGAAGAATTTTATTTTTTTTTTCCAATTGCAATAATCATTCTTTTGAGGAAAGATCTTGAGATCTCTTGCTAACCATTTGGAACAAAAGTAGTTGATGTCTATTTCAGTACCAGAAACCAAAATAAATTTGAAATGGATTAAATGCATTGAAATGGAAAATAAAGTTGCTGAAAGTACTGGAAAAAAGTGATGCTGTCTTCTTGGTCTGGAACAGGCCTTTCTAAATTTGATGTCAAAGCTAAAAAAACCACAAAGGAAAGGAATACCAAATTGGGGTATGTAAAAATTAAAACCTTTTGCATGCTATGCACAATTAACACAGTATAAGTCAGGGCCGGGGATGTAGCTCAGTGGTGCCATGCTTGCCTGGCAAGCTCAAGGTCCTGAGTTCAATCCCTGGTATGGGGGGGACCCACACAATATAAGACAAATTATTGGGCTGGGATGTAGCTCTATGGGAGAGTGTTTGCCTAGAGGTCCTGGATTTCATCCTAGCCTTGCAAAAAATAGGTGGAGGAGAGAGAGAGGAAGAGAGAGAGGAAGAAAAAACAGTGGGGAAATAATTTGTAGGGAAAGATTAATATTTTCATCATTAAGAAAATATAAATATAGAAAAATGAACAAAGGGTAGAAATAGGTAACTCAAAAAAAAGATGAAGCTGATCAATCAATTAATGTGTATGAAATACTTTTCTCTCTCCTCCCAAGTTTGTATATCCCTGATTCCTTTGTGCCCAGATCTTTATTCGAGAATGCCTCTCACCTTTGTCACTCCTGGAGCTCCTTACCTGCTCCTCTATTTGAATATGAGCTCTCAGATCATGGCAGAATCTTTATTATCATTGTTATTATTATTATTATTATACCCCAATGCATGTCCAGTGCTTGGCCCTAGTAGAGCCTCAAATGTTTATGGAATAAATGGGCAAATAAAGTAATCAACAGAATGCAGCATGGATAAAATAGTACATTCTCTCTCTTAGAGGTATAGATTACACAATATTTCTACAGGGAAATTTGATAATTGGAATAAAATTTTAAGATATGTACCTCTTTGGTCAAGCAATTTCATGTTTAGAAATTTAGCCTAAGGAAATAATTGGACAAGTATACAAAGGTACACTTAGTTAATAATACATTCTTTATGATAGTGAAAATTTACATAAATAAAGTTTATGTTAATAGGAAATCAATATTTTGTAAAACATTCAAACAACCAGATATTAGTCAGTTAAAATGATGCTATAAATCTGTATTAAGTAACATAGAAAGGTATTTGTGACACAGAAGGAAAAAATGAAATTATAAAAAAGTGTCCAATCTACTTCTTTTTTTGCAAAACATCTACAAGAATATTCAGTAAAATATTGAGTGTTGTAGAGTTGATCGTATGGGTCACTTCGATTCATACACACATGTTTATATCCTGAGCATATTACTTTGATAAATAGCTAGTAAAAAGAGCTTTTAAAAAGGTTTTAAAATATTATTTAATGAATCAAAAGAAAATAGATGAAGTAATTTCTTTGTAAATTCCTTTTTCTTCTAGTTTCTTTTTTCTTATTTCTAATTGCTGCCTCCTAGTGGATGAGGATTCATTTACTTTTTTTTACTATTTGAGACTTTTTCTAGAGGGTTTTAAAAATCCTCCAGTGGAGGGGCTGGGGATTTAGCTCAGTGGTTCCGCCACCTGCCTCGCAAATGCAAGGTCCCAAGTTCGAACCCTGGTACCAAAAAAAAAAAAAAAAAAAAAAAAAAAATCCACCAGTGGAATGCACCACCACCAGTGGAATAAGTAAATATTTAATACTAGTTCTCCAAAAGCAATGTATACATAAGAATAAATTCATAAATCTCTAATACATTTTACTTATACACAGGATGCACACAATTTATGAATAATAAAATAGGAAATATTCTTTTTAAAAATTATAGATGGTTAATTGATTATAACAAAATACTTTCATTGATTTTTGGCTGAACTCTTGTATCCATAGTTCATGATTTCACAGCGGAATCACATCCCCATCTACTTATCTGATGGGTGCCTGCTGTTTGGGTCTTTCTCACTGTTGTACAAATTATAACTGTTAAACCCCAAGCTCTTTCAGATGTAGTTCTGCATGGAGCCCTTCTGTGTAACACTTGTTATGCAAATATTCCCATCATGGGTGGCTTTGATCTACTAATGTGAAAACAGAGCATGGTTTGGGGACAGATAGATGGCTGTGTTTGGTGGAATCTTCACTCCAGAGATTTGACCAGAACCTCAGCAGCAAAAGCCATAGAACAGTGTAGCAAATATACTAAAATAAATATGACATAGTGAGCAGGCTCCACATACCACTAAATATAGTGGTTATCCTTGTTTCAGAGTTGTCTTTATTGTTCTGGGAAAATGCAGAACCTAGAAAGAGAACCGTTCTCTGAGTTTCTAATTTGTATCTGAGCAGCATATTATGGCAGGTTTTATTGTTATCTATGATAGGGAATATTAAGGAAGAGATTTTTCTGGTCCCCCCCCCATTAACTTCATTGGTACATTTTAGGTATACAATACAGTTACATTCATCATTGGGATCTTGTACCATTACATGAGTCTCTTGGTTCTTATTTTTTTCCCCCTTCCCTTGCCCTCCCTTCCCTATTTGCAACAACTTTGTTTCCATTTTTTTCCTCTTCTCATAGTTTTTCCTTTCCCTTTTTTTCCCTTCCCCTACCCCTCCCAATTCCCCTGCTCTTTTAGACCCAAGGAAGAGATTTTTCTTCCTTAACACCTTTTAAGCCTTTGAACATCTTGTTTAGAGAAAAAGAAGTGATAAGTGATATGAAAAAGAAGTGTAAATGATATGAAATGTGATTGAAATATACAATGTGTAAATTTAAAAAATTACAGTAAAAGACACAGTGTCATTGATCCTCTTCAAAATACTTCCTCTTGCTTTAAACACACTTATCCTATCATTTTTGCCACTTTCTGAAGCAGTTCTGGGAGTCCTCTGTCATGACAGTTTTTATGAGATGTGATAAAAATATATGGTGAAGGATGCTGCTGCACACCATCCAACGGAAAGGCATCATAAAAACATGACACCGTGTCCTCAACCACCGTAGTCACTGGGTGGGTCTGGCACTGTGTGACTTCTGGCTCTTCCCCAAAGTCAAAATGACCCCAAAAGGGAAAACTTTTGAATTGATTCAAGATATCAAGACAGACACTCAGGAAAGAAGACTTCCAGAACTACTTCAGAAATGGCAAGAATGGTGGGATAAATGTATATGAAGTGAAGGGGTGGATTTTGAGGGGGATTCATGAAAATATATCTTTTACTATAACAAAATTTAAAAATGTAAACAGTTATATTTTTAAATTATACTTTGTATATGTAAAGTTCTAAATTATGGAAAATTTTTTTTACCATACTTTCTAAATCGTATTTCTAAAGTATTACCATACTTTAATCCTGTACTCTCTAAATAAGTCCTCATGTAGTCTCATTTGCCCTCCTAACAAACCTGTGAGGCCGATCGTGCTATTCTGATTTTGCATGTTAGGAAGTGGCCCGCAGAAAAGTGAAATGCCTTGCCAGGGTTAGGAGAGTGGGGATGGTAATAGTAATCATGATAATAGTGGCAGCTGAAGCGTCTTTACATGATACTGGCTGAATGCCTGGGGTGTGCCAAGCATTACTATAAATACACTACAGGTGTCCTCATTGAACTATCAACAACCCTAGAAATCTCCACTTTTCAAAGAAGAAAACCGGGCCCTCTGGCTAAGATCACACAGCAAGTGGGGCGCCCGGGGCTGAAAGCTGGGTGTCTGATCTCGCGCCCCAGCCCCCGAGGTGCTCTGGTCTCCTGGCTCCCAACCCTGATCTGGCTTGTGTTCCTTCCACTCTGCACTCCACTCGGAGCAAGGAGCAAGAGCTGGAAACACAGCGCGAAGTCCGACCACCTCCTGGGAAAGCGCGATTTACAGTGGCGGGTTGGGACCGTGCTCCCGGGAGAACACCACTGCATACTACCCTTTCCTTAGACAAGATACCGATTTGCCTTTCACTTCTTAAAACTTCTGTTTTTACTGTTTTTCTGGGTTTTTTGGGGAATTTTTAGTGACTTTCTTTAAACAAGCAAAGAAGCTATGTTGAGTGCCCTTAAGTTTTTACTCATTACTGTGTGGCAGAAGCATTGCCCAGTAATACTAATTATACTGCTTGTAAAACTCGATCACTATTTCTGGCTCTTTTTCCCACTGCGGCCCCAGGACCTTTTCTTCTTTCCTTTCACCCTTCCTGCCTGCCCCGCTCACCCCGACCTTACCCAGTCTTTTCTCGTCCAACGTTTAATCTGTCTTAGTGAAATCTTGTCAGGTTTCAAAGGCGAAATCCACCATACTTGTTCTTTTTCCTTTCTTTTCTTTCCTTTTGAGGTGCTGAGGTTCAAACCCAGGACCTTGCACATGTTAGGGAAGGGCTCTACTACTGAGCTGCGTTATGCCTCTAGCCCCCTTTAGAAATTGTATATATTTAAAGTCTACAGAATAACGTTTTGATAAATTGCTCGTCAAGCAAACGAACACTTCCAGAATCTTGGAGATCATATATTTTACATTTCCATTTTTCAGGTAGATATGGGAGCATTTTTAGTGAGGAAGACTAGAACCCTAATCTTCTAATTCTCAGTTCCAAATTTTTTAAAACCACAAAATATTTTATATTGTAGAAAAAAAAATATATTTTTGGTACCAGGGATTGAACTCGGGACCTTGCGCTTGTGAGGCAGGCAGTGGAACTACTGAGCTAAATCCCCAGCCCCTAAAAAAATATTTTTAACAAAAGTGAATTTACTGTGATTGAGGGTTTAGCTCAAGTGGTAGAACCTTGCCTGGTAAGCATGAAGCTCTGAGTCCTATCCCCAGTATTGTAAGAAAAAAAGAATTTATTGTGTAGTTGAATATACAAGGAGTATTTAATTTACTCCAGGATATGCATAAAAATTGATTCAGTAGGATTCTGGTCTACATTGGCTTAAATGTTACTTATTGAAAATACATATGCTATATATAGTAATACGCCGGGCATAAAACATTAAATATATAGTTACTGATATTTATGTATTAATCTTTTGTAATTTGTAGGATTTGGGGAGGAGATAAAGGACAGATGTCTTTATTTGGGATAGTTTATATGGATGCTATCTTCTTCTTCTTTTTTTTTTGGTACCAGGGAGCTATCTTCTATTTAAAATAATTTTTTATAGAAAGTACACGCATTGATTCATTCATTTATTTAGGTGCTTATCAGTTGTCTACTGTGTGCCAATTACTGTACTTAGTGCAGGGAAATAATGGTAAGCAAAATGGATAAAAACTGTTAAAAATTTCCTTTTCTTCTCCTGCGTCCTCAAAAGCCATCTTATTTTGTCAGTCTTGGGCATCCTTAAGATACTCATTGGGATGAACTCTAAGTCACACCCCTCTGGGGTCCTATTGGAGAAACTGAAATCGGACAAAGAGAACAAGGTGGTAGAGACATCAAGTGCCCCTAGTATGCGTTTTTAAAAGAGGCCTTGTAAATCAGTTTTCGATCAATTATCTGCAATGTTGCCCTTGTCTTAAAGATGTAATATTTACTGTAGTCAATTTTGAGGTGTTCTTTTTTGAGTTGATGCTCCCTGAATAACATGTTATGATGTATTACTGCTAATACTTATATGAAGCCAAAAGTTTTACCCTACCCAACGATAATGATTACGTTACTGGGGGAGAAAAAGGAAGTTGAAATATAGAGTGAAACCCTAACCTAACCTGTAATGAAGTAGATTTTTGGGGGGAGAAAAAAGCTATATCATGTACTATCTTAATTTGTTAGTGACTAAGTCTCCCCTTGGTCCCCTGTACCCACTCCCCCCATATTCAGGGATGCTTCTTAGGGAGTTTAAACATTATTCTTGAGTCTCCAGTGTCTTTGTCAGCATTTGCTTAATTGCATTGGTACAAAGATGCAGAAGCGAAGGCTTGGGAAACTTACCTCGATGCTGTGCGATATCCACACACGGGGCAAAGGCTGACTTTCCAGGATTGGCGCTGCCTGTAGCGCAGCTGCTGCTTACACCGAGCCCATGCTTCTGCGGGGCTGCTGTGCGTGGTCGTGTGCGCTCAGGTTTTCATGTGTGTGAGTAGTAGTGCTCCTCCTGCGCGTGCTAGCAGGAAGAAGAAAGAGTGGAGGTGGAAAATAAATAATACTAGCTCAGAGAACATAGGAAAACTGGGATAAGAACTTTCAAATTTAGACTTACTTGTTGTGTTGGGCCCACAATAAATGCCTTTTCAGCCCAATTTTTGAGACTTCTTTCAAAGCTGCTCAGAGCTATCCACAGTGGCAATTACTTCAATAGCCAGGAGGCCAAGGCTTAGCCTGATTTAGTGTTTTGCAGCTGAAATAGCTGAAACCGAGAAAACAAAGTGCATCAGAGGAACCCTGGTGGGCCCAGCACTGTGGGGGTCTCCGGGGGTGACAAAGTGATGAGAATATTTAAGGTAACCAAGGTGGAGGCAAAAGGCTTTGGGCTACCAGGCCACACAGTGGGGCAAATAGTGTCCTCTGAGAGACTCACTTCTGAGAAAACACGCCTTAGGGACATAAAGCCTGCTGTCAGTTATCTCAGGAGGGGGTGCAGGGTGGGCAGACCGCCTTATCTCCTCTGTAAAGCTCCTTGTGGGGTGAGGGTGTCTACAGGGGTGACTGGGTGAGATGTCTGCAGAGCGGCTTCAAAACCGGAGACAGAGTGGCAGTCATATCTCTCTCTCTTTTTTTTTTTTTTTAAGTCTTTTGTTATCTCATTCTCAAGTCACTCAAAATGACAAAAAAAAAAAAAAAGGTGAACTTATTAGACACATACAAGGTTAATTTTTTAACTTATTTTTTCTGGCTACCACATATAATAACTGTCTTGTTTATTTTGTTATTTGTTTGTTTTTTAAAGAGTTAGAATCTGAAACTTGCTTTATTAAAAAAAAAAACCACCCCAAAACAAAACAGAAGATGTAGCTCAGAGGTAGAACTCTTGCCTGGCATGTGTGAGGGCCTGGGTTCAATCCTTATAGCACGGGGTGGGGGGTAAGGCAAGGTAGGGGGAGTCTATTGGTTCAAACTTTTGCTCATGTCACAGTGTCCCAAAATTAGATTGCCTTTTTTAACTGGAACTAAAATTAAATACATTTAAATGTAATTGAATAGTGTGTCCTTAAAATGTATTCTTGAAAATGGTGAATCAGTAATAATTCTTTTTAACATTAAAAATCTCACTCTAACATTGTTTTCTCCAGCTACAGTGTTTTTCCAGTAATGAAAGACCTGATGTTATTAGGTACTGGCTTGCCAAGTTTCCTCACGCACCTTCCCCCTTCTAACCTTCACAGCATCTTCACACAAACGCTTGTGCAAATCACCAGATTTTAAGGCATTTGCAGTACTTAACATCCATGTCAATCTTGGGTATCAATATTATCTTTAGGGTATGTCATACGTTCTTTATTTCATCTAAATTGCTTAAATAACTACTGTTATTTCAATAATGAGACAAATAGGCTACAGATAAAATTCCATAACAAGGGGTCGCTCCAGTGGAGAGTTCTGTCCCAAAGCTGTTTCCTTGTCCGGACTGAAAGCCCATGGGAGGTTATTTGTCTGATGTGGCTGGAGTGAATTCTGTTTAATGCAAGTGCCTTTTCCTGGATTCTGAAAATCAGCTTAGCAATAACAGCTCTCTGTTGAGAGCTACTTTGATTTTAAGTAGGGAACAGAGAACTTAACTGAGAAGTATTCCTTAGGTATATGAACAGCTATTTGTTGTCTCCATCTCAAAAAAAACCACCAAACAGAACCTTTCTTTATATGAAAATTACCAAAACAAAGCTACAAGCATAGTGATTCTAAATACTACAGGACAGAGAAAGGAAAAGCTTGTGTTTAATTAGTTCCTCCTTCTTTAGTGGGTTTAAATAAAGTGCATTGAAGCCTGGGCCTTGATTTAACCTTAGGTGTTACAGGTTGAGAATACCACTTACCTTTTGCAAACTGTGACTTTTTCTTTTTTTTTTGGTACTGGGGATCGAACTCGGGACCTTGGCCTTTCGAGGTAGGCGCCGAAATTGTGACTTCTATAG
Source organism: Heterocephalus glaber (assembly GCF_053883595.1). NCBI lineage: Eukaryota > Metazoa > Chordata > Mammalia > Rodentia > Bathyergidae > Heterocephalus > Heterocephalus glaber. Next base: position 479,328 of record NW_028258413.1, on the reverse strand, counting down.
GGTTGAAAGCATGCTACATTTCCCCTTATTCGGCACAGGGCCGTTGGGCAGTGTGTCTGTGGTCAAGTTCTCCTTAGTAGTTTTGTCTCCCTTTTAACTTTGTGCGTGATTATTGTGCAGATTACCTTCAGGTGAAAATTGCTAGGAGAATTCTAATGATGAACACTGACTAAAGAGTTTGTGAGAAGTCAGAATAATCACAGCCACAAGGCCCTTTCAAATCTAATGCTGTTTGGGCCCCTCCAAACATTCACATTTAATTTCTCTGTGGTGGGCATTGGGCCTAGGAATTTTTCTAAAGCCTCTAAAGCGTTTACAATGTGCAGCCAGAGTTAAGAACCCCTAATCGAGTCTGTGGTCTTCAAACTTTGGCTCTCCCCAGATAATATGAATTTAAGGAAGCACACGCCTAAGCTTACTCCAAGCCTGAGTCAGAATCTATGAGGAGGGGACTCAGGCATTAATATTTTTAAAAGCCTTTAAGAATCACTGATTCATGGCAACAGGAGAATGACATGATTTCACCAATCTTAATTAGAATTAAACTTTAGCATGAAGTTACGAAGTGATAGAAAAGGAAATGGTTTACTCTGGGACTCTCCAGTAGGGTTACTGCTTATCCTTTTTGTGATAAAGTGTTCTTTTTATATCCTAGGCTTTTGTTTTCAACTAATAGATAATCATTTCCTTATGGTCTACTTTTTTTCATTATTTAATTTTTTAAAATACCGCTTAATAGTCAGTTATCTAAAATAAATGTTTATGTAAGCCTTGGCAAGGTCTCTCAGATTCAGCTCTGCCTCCAGTGTTCTGGTCAGTGACTCACTTTTCTGAGTGATCTGTCCCTTGTTCTGAAAACAATACGGAAAGGTTTTTGACTGAATTCTTTTCCTTCAAAGCCATGTGTGTTTCCAAAGATATGCTGTTTTTTCTTGGTTGGCTCTTTAAATTTTTAGTGACATCCATGAGACTAAAGCCATTTCCACCATTCTAGCCTATACTAGACAAGGCAAAGACATGCTTTTCCAGGAATTCAATCAATTCACAGATTTATTATTGCTTACCAGGCTCTGATGGTTAAAGTATCATAGTACCAAAAGTAAAGCTTTAGGATAAGTGGATTTGGGTAAGTTTTAGATTTTTATCATTCTTGATATTACAGATGTAACTTATTAGTTCAGTATTTTGATAATTAGAAATAATCCATGGTCCATACAGAGTAGCTCTTGGGGTGCAGTGGATGACCAGAGATGTGGGAAGTTGCATTTATTTCCAAAGTCAGTCATGTTTCTCTCCATGACATTCTTCAGAAAGCATTTGTTAAGTTTTTATTTCCTTCAAGGAAAAATACAGCTTAAAAATCTTTGTAAATATGAAAGCTGAATTGCATCAAGTTAAAATTCATAACATCTGACATTGATTTGAGATGCAAAGAGGAAATTTAACAAATGATGCTGACATACTGCTACAGTTTCATTTTTTGGTGACTCTTTACAATTTCTTTCTCTTATTTTGGTTGTCAACAGTTACATTTCCTGATGTAACCACTTCCATGACTGGAGATATAGCTTGGCAGAAGCTACATTATTTTATTATTCAGCCATATTCTTGAGCTCTTTAACCATGTTGTTTTCATTTTTACCATCATTTTATCTCTAGATGATTTTTCAGATCACATTCTGGCTGGTTACGATATTCTTGTTAAAGAAAACATTGTAATGATATATAAATACATGTTAGGAATTTTATAATAATACTTATTGCTTGATTTTACAAAACCATGGGAAAGATTTTAACAGCACTTTCAAATTTAAAAGCACTCAAATTCAATATATTTCAGTGGGTTATACCTTTCATAATGAGTATAAAACTTTAAAAAATCCAAATCTGTAAACATCCTCAATGACACTAGTTCAGTTTCTTGCATTGGGTGAGGCTCAGAATACTTGAGGAAGAAGCTGTGATGGTGTGTTTCCATGCACAGCATCCATGGTTGATTAAAATGACATCTTCAGGCTGGGCATAATGGCATCTGGCTGTAACCCCCGCACTCTGGGAGGCTGAGACAGGAGAATCAACTTGAATGTCTTAAAATGAAAAACAAAAAGGCTGTGAATACAGCTCAGTGAGAAGGCCCTGGTTCAGACTTCAATATCACACACACACACACACACACACACACACACAAGCACAAAGGTATTTTTGCTTTTTCTCAAAAGATTATATGGTTTGTGAAAAAATTAAGATATACCAACACAAGGAATGTAAACAGTGTGGACTGCAAACATGTACTAAAAAACAAGCTTAACCTAACTTTCGTTTTTGCAGTTTGAGCATAACATTTTAATATGTATTATTCATTGTAAAAGTAATTACTAGAAGAAAATTTAGAAAATTATTCACATTAGTTGTAGTAAATAGTTAATGTTTTGTTTTTAGTCCTTTAAAATATGTATATATCAATACATGTATGTATACTTTTACAGAGAAAATTCATAATTCTATTGAAATTTAATCTTCTAACTTACATAATCATTTCTTCATATTTTTAATTATTCTCAAAATAATTCCCTTGTTTGTTTTTTCTATCTTAAATAAGGTTAGGGTGAACATTTAGGTAACTAGAACAGAGTTTTAGAGAATTAAAGAAGCCCATATCGAGTATCACTGATACCTATAACTGTACGATCATGGATTGTCTACAAGATCGCCCAGGTAAGCCATTTCATAGCCAGTGTGAAGGTGTTCTGTAAACATTTTAATAATCTTAGTCAGTGGCATCTGACCGACAGTGCATTAATGCTAAACCCTTTATGAAATGTGAAGGTGTCACTGCTGACTGCTGCTGGCCGAATGGTGTGGTGTCATCTTCAGCCTAGGTGAGCTCTGGGAATAGACCTGAGATCAGGAGGAGAGGCTGGGCGGGGTGGCAGGGCGCATCACTGGGTCTTCTGGCATAAGAGCCATGTGGGGGTGTCTTGGAGATCCATTAAGCAATTCTGAGTGATAGGAGAGAAGTATATTCTCTAGAGGGAATTTTCTTACTTGAACCCCTGGTGACATAAGCACTTATTAACCTTAAAGGCAGAAATTGGGTGGCATCGTCCTGGGTTCCCCATAAAGAATCAAATGCCGAGCATCTGAATCTTCAAGGAAGGTAGATTTGTGAGTTCCTGCCCAACCTGTGGCTTCCGGCTTCCGCTGTCTCGCACAAAGCCTGGATTAACTCTGTGGCCTTCCTGGGGCTAGAAGCCAAAAACCAAGATTAGGCTAATCCATATCTTTCTTTTTTCAAATGAGCAAGCAAAGTGGTGCTAAAGGTGCTAAAAATTCGAAACTACCTTCCTGTGCCCCAGCTTCCTGACTTGGGTCTGCACGGCCTGGTGTGATAACTGCCCCTTCCCTTCCTCGGGTCCAGAGATTCAGAGTCCCTTCTCTTTGTTGGATGCGCAGAATACTGGCTCAGGTTACAAAAGTTGCTTATCATTATTTGAGTTTGGTCTTCTGTTATTTGTGAAAAAGTCTGCTGAAGTGATACGTACATTTCCAAAGGTGTGAAAAAAAAAATTATCAAGGTATAACAAAAATTTGTCGTAAGTCACAGATGTCAAAGGATTCAACATCTCCTTTTTTAAAAAAGTCTGTCAATCTGTATATTTTTCATGTTAAAAAATTTAACATCTGTGTCAATTTTTATTTTAGAGCCTTCATTTTTAGCTCTTTAATCACACTCAGACAGATCTTAAATGCAAACTCCTTTGTGTAGGAGGCAGAAACAGATAGCAGTTTGCTTATTTTAATATTTAATCATTTCCTATCTCAGCTGGAGGTGAATAGACAGACTTGTGGGTACATCAAGGAAAATCGAGAAATCCATTATCTCTCACAAAGAAAAACCTCTAACAGACACATTTCATATGCCATGCAGACAGCTTTCCCTTGGGGGTAGACTTCTCCTTGTAAGTATGCTTAGAAGGTGATTTTTACAATTACAAAAAAATCGTCACCATTTTTATTTTAGGGAGATTTGAGTGGTAAGTTTCAAAAACATTACATTATCTTTCAATTGATTATTCATTGAAGAACATTCTTATGAATCATTAATTATTTAGATGAGTGAAATTCACTGGGTTCAAAGAGGTAGTTATGCTCAGGTGTGTGGATCGTCTTAGCCCCAGGTTTTACTCTCAGATGCTGGGACTGTCAGGCTGGCACTCTGTCACTCACCAGCGACAGGGGTCTCTCTGTCATCTCTTCTAGGCCACACCCTTGGCTGACAGTGATGCCCACCCTAAAGAGCCAGCCTTTGGTGGAAGGATTGCTTATGTTTTAAAATTTTTTTTTCAGTATTGGGGATCGAACTAAGGACCTTGCGCTTTCGAGGCAGGCACAGCACCACTGAGCTAAATCACCAGCCCAAGAATTGCTTATGAAACCGTAGGCCTAATTCTTCCTTCCCCTTGTCACTGGTACATTTATCCTACCACTAAAATTAAGAACAGAGGAGTGGGAATATAGACAAATTTTGCAATGACAAATTCCCTACAGAATCAAATCATCCCTTTTTGTTTTTTCTCTTTATATTTTCTCTTCCCACATGTGACTGCTGTTGCCTATAGCAACTGCCATTATAACATTCACAGCAGTTTTTACTACCATAATGTCAGGGAATCCCAAATTAGAAATTACATGTCTTTTCCATACAGGAACACAATCTTTGATTATTTAATTAGCTTAGTATAAGGTTAAAGCATTAAATAATCCATTCCAGAGAGTTTCATAGTTTTACTCACCCTTTAGTAGCTCATTTCTCCACTAACACTGATCTTGATTGTTTATGGCATTTTAGCCTGGTCATAGGTCCCTGGAGAAACAGTCTTTGGGTGTCCTGGCCTCAGAGCTGGCCCCAATTTAGAACAGCCTTCTTCCTTAAAGGTCATTGCAGATCAGAATTACTTAGCCAGCACTTTGTATAGTCCAGGACCCATGCTGAAGGCCTTGCATGTGTTGTCCAGTCTTCTCCACAGTCTTGCAAGATAGGTGTGATCACTCACATCCTACTGACGAGGGAGCTGAGGGTCCAAGTGTTTGCCCAAAGCCTGACCATGGGTGAGTAGTGGAATTGGATCCTCCAGACACCAGAGCACTGGAGTTCTTTCCTGAATGCACACTAAGTGGTGAGAACTCCTTCAGTTCCACTTAGCTCCACAGCCCTTGGAAATCCTCCAGACATACTTTGACCTGGACATAGGAGTCTTATTCCTGAGTGGCCCTGATTGTAGGCATTCATGCAAGTGGGCCTAGTCCCAGGTTTTTCTACCCCTCCAAATTGCTTTTTATTTCTTACCTCCAAATCTCTCTTCAGTTCTTATCCTTTCAGCCTTCTCTTGAGTTCTTCTGCTGTTGGTTTTGCCTGCACTGTCATGTTGACACTTAGTCCTGATTCTACGAGAAGTTCAGGGCCTCTGAGAGGAGCTTTTAGGAGAAACGAGGAGCAGAGAGGGAAAGGAAAGAAGAGAGTGTGTTCTGAGTTAAGGCCAGTGCTGGAAGTGGTAGTTCCACTGAATGGTATGGAAGAGAAAAACTCAAGCAAACCTTATCTAGCCAGTTTAAAAAATATCTTAAGACATGTTGTTACAGAATATTTGTTCTTACATGTGACCCAGCATTTGCCTTGTAGAGTGAACCAATGTCCTCTTGTTTGTCATTGGTAGATGTGGACAGCAGTGTAGCTGTTACTTTCAGCAACATCTCCCCTTTTTTTTTGCAATGTGGGGGATCAAACTCAGAGCCTTGTGAAAGCAAGGCCAGTGCTCTACCATGGAGCCACATGCCCAGACCTGCATCCCCTTTATATTTGATGTTTTTATACTTCCTCATAGCTGAGCCCTCATGTGGTACTTCAGTATAGTCTCACTGATAAGTATGAGAGGCCAATATCTAATTCTAAATACGATGTTTGGTATAAGTCCATTTCATATCATTTTATTTAACAATACTGCTAAACTGTAACTGTAGATATATATGTAGCATATTTATATTATGCTTTTTAAAACAGTTGTGTGTGTGTGTATGTATGTGTTTCTCACCTCATTTTAATTTATTTCTACCAATGATTCAGCACAGCTTTTAACAAAAACACATACAACAAGTGCGGGCCTTTGGGAGATTTTGGTAGAAGAAGACAAAATTTCAGTTAGAAGGAATAAATTCAAGGGGTCCTTTGTAGAACACGGTGACTACAGGTAATAACAATGTAGTACACTTGATGCCTAAGAGAGTAGATATTAAGTTTTCTCACTACAAAATATGTTAATTAGTTTGATTTTGTGCCATTCCTCATTGTATACATACAAATGTATACAATTCTTATTTGTTAATTTAAAAATGTAAGACAAAATAGAACATAAATGAGAAATAAAATTTGCAATTATGGAAAACATCTTAAATAAAACTTTGAAAAAGAAACCTTCTAACTTAATACAATTTCAAATGAGCATTTCAGGGATTTCCTTTACCTGATTAATTTGTGATGGAACTTGTAAATGTTAAAAACTGGTTAAAAAATAAGTTGGATTTTTAATTGATGCGTAGTAATTGTGCAAATTTCTGGAGTCTAGTTTGGTGTTTGATACATATATACAGTGTACAATGATTAAATCAGGGTAACTAGCATATCCCTCACCTCAAATATTTATCATTTCTTTGTGTTGAAAACATTCAGAATAATCTTTTCCAACTATTTTGAAATATACAATAAATTATCATTAATGATGGTCTCCCTACTGTGCTGTAGATCACTAGAACTTATTCCTCTTATCAAACTGTATCTTTGTGCTCTGTAACAAGTCTTTATCCTCCCATCCCTCCCTTCCCAAGCTCTAGCAACCACTGTTCGCATCTTTTTTTCTGTGAGGTCAACTTATGCCTCCCTTCTGTGCCTGGCTTATTTCAATGAATCTAATGTCCCAGGCTCATCCATGTTGTTATAGATGACAAGATTTTATTCTTTTTTTTTTTAACTACAAAGGACATTTTATTTTTATTAGATTTATTGTAATGTATTATTGTTCAGTCAGAACAAATTGGTTAATGCCAAGCAGTGCCATAAATTCTGACCTTTGGGTATTTGCATTTCTGCTGGACAAAATCTCCCAGTTAACCTCTGTCCTAACTAATTTGTAGACAACAGTTAAATAGAAAGTCAAGTCTAGTTGCTGTACTAAAAGTCCACCTAATGATGTAATTTATTTCCAAATTTCAAATAATTTTTTTGAGAAATATTATGAAAACTATATCAAGAAACCAAGATCGGGGGGGAAATGGAATGTAATATGAAGGCGACAGGGCATATCTAATTGCTATGTTAGAAATTTGCATTTAGTTCCAAGTTTTCTAGCTGCCAGGGTGATTAGATGATATAAAAGGTTAAACAGTGTTATGGTTAGCAAAAAGAAATCAGTTCCTTGAAGGAAGGAAGTTTTCCTTAAGAAAAAGTCAGGGTTGTCCCAGGAGCTTCCTATTGGAAGTGAGGCGCCGGGGCTTGGAATCACTCACTTTGCAGTCCTTGACACAACCCTTTGCAGATGCAGGGACAGGTGCCTTGGGGCCCTTCCTTAGAGGACCTGTGATGCACACCTCAGACTTACATTAAAATCCACCTAGAAAGAGTAATTCCAGCAGAGCGATGGTGAGGTGGGAAGGGTGGGACATAAGATGTGTCTGACTTTGAGATCGGCTTATTTAACCACTTGCAGCCATGGTTCTCAAAGGGTGTGCTGGGTTACTCAAGGGCCCATGGCCCTTGTTATTACTCAGCCCAAGGAGCGCTAAGTGTAAGGGGGAGGAACAGTAAGGGGATGCTGATGATGTACTTAGTGGAGTGCTGGGTGCAGTGCCAGTCCAGTAATCTGTATGTGCTGTGGTCCCGATCGCATGATTACTGCATAAACTTTTCACTGCTTCTTAGACCTCCATGTGACTGAAATTAGGAGGAGAGAAGGGGCCTAGTGACAGTTATTTGGGAGCTTCCAGTGTGCAGCATTGTTTTTAGCTGGAGGAAGGTTAATGAGTGCAGTGGCCGTGATGGGAGGGCCCTACAACAGTGACCATCAAATGGTCTTCCAAAAGTGTCATCCCCCAGAAAATCTTTCGCCAGAAGAACGACCTCAGGCTCAGAGAGCTGAGGTGATTTCCTCTGGAATGTTCTTATTTTAAAAAGGAAGCAAGAGGATGCAGTTTGATTGTCACAAAACTCTAGCCAATAGTGTGTATATGGGGGCATTTTAAATTTCTTTTATAGTTGGAAAGCTAAGATGTACCAAGATATAAAAAAGTAACACTCAGTACAGTAAAAAAGCAGAGGTAAGTAAGCCAGGACTCGAGGGCTTCTGATGAGCTCGGTGCTTTTCCTCCTGCGCTGTATCTGTCTGTTTTCTTCTCATCAAATTTTACTGAGTTGCTTTTGATAAAGGCGTGCAGTAGACGTGGTCAGAGCAAGCCGATTAGTGGCTTCTCTGAAGCAAGTGTGTTCCTTGGGCTGCCAGTTGGGATACTGATTGAAATATTAAATAATGTGGATGCAGGGCCACCTCTGGCCATTTTCTCTTTAATCTAAATGGCCATTCTTTGGGTGATGGGCTGTATAATGTAGATGGTTTTCCATTAAGGAACTGGATTAAAACCAGAAACATTTCTTCGGGTCACTGCACTATTGTTAGGGTCAGTCACTGTCTATCTGACTAGATAGACAACTGAAAGTGAGAAGTGTTTCATTGCAGTCCTAGGTACCCCAACCACCCACAGCATTAGCTGTCACCCTCTAACAATCAAGGCATTAAAAGCCACAACAGTTACAGCTGTGTCTCACCCTGACCTTGTCACTTGATTCCCTGAGACATAAAAATTGTCTGCAGCTCAGTCAGCTTTTGATTGGCGGTGTCTTTGCAAAATAATTCCAGTCACGTATGGGAAAGCAACCAGAAGCCCCATCTGCCGAGCGTTTGTCTTTCTAAATTGGGTGCAGTGGGCAGTGCTGTGGGAAAGCAACACGCCTCTCTTCTGAAGATTTCCATGAACCTTCTTGTCTCTGGAGAATGTACCCAGGCACTGGTAAATTGTGTCATTTGTGGGAGCACAATGACAAGGGCTTAAATTGGGAAGCAATACAGATTTAGCAAGACAACATGTTCCATTAAAAGGAGGCCCTGCTAATTTCCTGTGTCCTTTAAAAACCGCAAAGGATCCAATCAAGAACGGCATCCGATGCCAGCCCAAAGGACTCACTCTCCTTTACAACTAAATTAACATTCTAGCTGGTGCTGCATGGAGGTCATGGCACAGTGTGAGCTGGAATTGGAAAATGCTTGAGCAGGGACAGAGGATGAAATAAAAAGAAGGAAGAGGGCTCAGAGGGACTCGGAGTTTGCTGAGTTGCTTCACTGTTCCCACTAGAAAGCAGCAGTGGCCATAATCCCCAGAATGTACCAGGATCCGCACCCAGTTTGTCTCCCTAATCCTTGTGGTAATCTGATTATTTCACTGTGTAGCTGAGGGCAGTGAAGTTGAGAAGATTAACAAATTGGCCTGTTTCCCGAGCTACTTTTCTGCAGAGAAAGAACTCATCTTCTAGAAATCTCTTTCTCCCTCTCCTCTGCCACTGTCCAGTTTAGCCCACATTCTTGCCTTGGGAAAAGCAGAAAAAGAAAAGAGGAAGTGAATGGAGGTTTGGGCAGTGCTTGTTCCAGATTGAGGAGGCTGGATGGGGAGAAGGCGGGAGTGGCACAGAGGAATTGCTCAGGCTATGTAGTCTGGGGTTTTCATGTTCTCATACGTTAGCTCCAGTTTCAAGATGATATGGTAAAATACTTAGAAGTCCAGTGGATTGGAAAATATGACCCATTCCAAGTCCAGTACCATTCATTGTTACGCATTGCGTTTCTTCGTTTCAAGCCAAGAAGCGCCCTTTTTCACCACTAAGGAAAACCTATTTACATGATATGAGGCACTTATCTGCCCAAGATTATGTTTTCATAAAGGAATCTGTATGTGCTTAGGAACTTCCATTTAGCTTCCTGTAAACTCTGAGTATGTTCTGTCGATGTTCATGTCCATTCCGTGGGCATTATCATTTTCCTGAGTTCATGCTGATTATTTTTTGTAGAATTAACTTTGTTCATTTATTTGTTTTATGGCTAGAGTGAATTCGAAGAGGCTATTGTTCTTTCAAATAAAACGATCTACTCATTGTGTTTAGATTGTCAAGTACAGTCAAGGTAAATATATGCCGGAAAGGAAATAACACTTCTGGATTCTAAAAAGATTCTTTGGAAAACACACAAAACTTGAAATAATTTTTCATTGTTTACTACATGCAGTATTATTAAACAGGAAGAAGTAAATCAAAGGAGAAGCTGATGGTTTTATTCCAGGTGATCTATGAATTATATGCAATTTCTTTTTTTGTTGTTGTTGAGTACTGGGGATTGAACTCTGGACCTTGTGCTTGAGAAGCAGGCAGCGGAACCACTGAGCTAAATTCCTGGCCCCTATATGCAATTTCTATCAGCCAGTCTAATTTTATCCCTTTTATCAATAATATACTGTAAGACCAGAAGCAAATAAACTCCTCTTCACAGTTTGCCTTCTGTTTTGCACAAAGCCCCAATTTAATGTGTACAATAATCAGCATGGTGTCATTAAGATACCAGATTCTTAGATTATCCCAATGCCTATTGCATTTTTTGTTTCTTTTCTCACATTCCTTTCCCTTCTTCCCCCCCTTCCTCTTCCGCCTATTGTATCTTTCAGGGAATTCTCAAAAAAAATGGCCAATGGTACCATGTGTGGATATATTGGGATGTGACTAATCTGTATCTGGCTTTAGTTATTCTCCAGAGTTTTTGTTATTTGGAAAGCCTCATCTACCTAAGTATTGATCTTCATATTTTAGATTTAATTGGTGTTTCTCAGTTTGAAAATTGGATAACATTTTTTTTTTTTTTTTTTGGTACCGGGGATCAAACTCAGACCTTGTGCTTGTGAGGCAGGCAGTGGCACCACTGAGCTAAATCTCTGGCCCCAACATTTCTGCATTTCATAGTCTCTTTCTGCACCTCATGTATGCTCTGTGCCTCCTCTCATTAGTGCCCAGGTGAGAAGCACGTTAGCAGTGTGAAGAGTCTACCAAAAATGGCCCTGGGCTCAGCCACTTCTCTTAAGAGCCACCTTCCGCATCTGCAATGTGGGGACAATTAGAATCCTACAGGGCTGCATATTCAGCAGTGGAGGAGAAGTTGCTGAACGCATGTTAAAATGAAATGTGGTCTGAGATTAGCAATGTAAGGTGGTATTCATGCTGGTATTGGCTTTTTATATCACATTTCAAACCAAAGAGAACTGCGATTCTCTTTCCTTTAGCAGAGTTCAGGAACCACAACTTCATGCTGACTACTTCACTGTGACCCTACTATAGACCCTGCCACTGCCTCTTTGATGTCTGTCTTAGAGGCTCCATCCCCAGCAGGGAACATAGCTAAGGATGCACCCCTGTCCCCCTGGACTCCATTCCGTGAAAACAGGGGAAAAGAATCGTAGTTGTCTTCATATTCCTAGCTTCGGGTGAGTGCTGCTGTTTATCACTGGCAAAGTCTTGTGACTCCCTGTTGAATTAGATTTAATCCAGAAGAGTAGAAGGCAGGAATTCTACATCCTGTTCTTTCACTTGGATTCTTTCTTAAGCAAAATGGAGAGGGTTGCCCTTCTGAAAGAATAGTTTGCACTGAGACAAATGTTTGCTGGTTTTTATGAAAGGAGCAAATAGTAGAACTAAATGGTGTTCATGTCCTGTGCGTCATCTTTATTATAATGTTAAAGAATCAGTGAGTTAATGTCAAATTACTTGGTGTGTTTCAACATGAAAAAGATTACTTTTTGATTTTTTTTTTTTTGGTACCGGGGATTGAACTCGGGACCTTGCGCTTGCGAGGCAGGTGCCGGAACCACTGAGCTACATCCCCGGCCCAGTTTTTGATTACTTATTGTGAACGTTTTCCTTTCTTAAAGAATATTGTTGAAATTAACAATAACAAAGTACATATTTTTCTTTTCAAAAAGGTACAAACTTGTTAGAAAGTACTTTGGAAAATTAAATTTAAGAAATGTTTTGTATTATTATTATTATTTTGTTTGAGACAGGGTCTCGCTATGCAGTTCAGGTAACTCACTACATAGCCCAGGATGGCCTCGATCTTCCTGCCTCAGTCGCCTAAATTCTGGGATTACAGGTGTGCACCACCATGCTCGGCTGTGTTAATGTTGGAGTAGAAAGCATTCGAAAAGTAAGATTCAGGTGAGGGTGTAGCTCAGTCGTAGTATGTCTGCCTAGTTGCCTGAGGCCCTGGGTTCCATCCCTAGCACAAGAAAGGAAGAAAGAAGAAAGAGAAAAGAAAGGACAAAGGAAGGAAGGAAAGAAGGAAGGGAAGGAAGAAGAAAAAAGATGAGTTTGACTAATTCAGTCTAATGTCTTTTTTGAATTACTTTCACTTAAAAATTTCTCTTACTCTGAATTCCCAAAGTAATTTTGTTTTAAAATGTTTTTAAATTTAAAAATCTTTAAAATTAAAAAAATTAAAAAATTTAAATTTAAAAAATCATAGATCTCCTGAACATAAAATTTACAATTTTAGCCAGTTTTAAATGCATGGGTAAGCGGATTAAATATTTTCACATTGTTAGGTAACCATCACCACCCATCAATCTCTAGAATTTTTTTCATCATTCCAAACTGAGACTTTGTACCCATTAAACAATTTCCTGCTCCTTTCTCAACCTCTGGCAACCACCATTTTATCTTTTGTCTCTGTGAATTTGACTACACCAGATACCTTCCATAAGTGGAATTACACAAGAATTTCCTTCCTTTGAAAGGCTGAATAACATCCTATTGTATGTGTATACCATGCTTTGTTTATCCATTCATTTACCTGTGGACACCTACATTGCTTCTGTGTGGATTAAAAACTTTCTAGTGATTTAAAGCTTCTGAGACTGGAATTTTATTTATTTTTTATTTTTCTGAGACTGGAATTTTAACAGCTTGAAAATACTTCCACCATTTTATTATACCAGGCCTCAGCCTGAAAGTATAAATATTGAAGATGTATCTAGAAGAATCTAGAAACAGGTGACCTCTGAGCCTCCTGTGATCAGTGAATCCCTATTAAAAGCTGCTTCCTGTAGGTGAGAAAAAAATGAAATAAAAACTGGCCAAATTGGATTCTAACCTAGCAAGAGTGTACTGTTTATATCTTTCCGTTGAGTAGTTCCAGGAAATCTCCATACTCTAGTTCCCATTTTGTGGCTCCTCTGGTGGGTTAAAGAAAGAGCAGAGATGAAAACACTATTTTGCAGCCTTTGCAGTAGAATTCTTCTTTTCAACCCTTGCTATTGATTGCAGAACTGCTTTATGCTCTGTTTGAATAGTGCAAGACTACAATGTATAAACCATAGCAGTTGAGGCTTCAGACCTATGCTGCATTTAACCCCCTGAAACAGGATGAATACAGTAATTATTTTCATTAACTCTGAGCAACATTTTGAGCCATCTTTAAGGCCAAGATTCATTTTCTTTTTTGGTCAGGGATCGAACTCGGGACCTTGTGCTTTCGAGGCAGGCGGCAGAACCACTGAGCTAAATCCCTGGCCCTAAATTCATTTTTATTATCTTGAAGAAAAACTATCCTGCAGAATTTTAAAATAATGTACATTGCCAGGCATGGTGGTACATGCCTAGAATCCCAGGACTCTGGGAGGGTGAGGCAGGAGGACTGAAAGTTCCAGCCTGGCCTAGGCAACTTAGCAAGACCTTTTCTCAAAATAAAAAATAAAAGGTGGCCAAGGATATAGCTTGGTGTGAAGGTTCTGGGTTCAATCCCTAGTACCAAAAAAAAGTGCATTTCTGAATATAATGAGTGTATTTTCTTACGCTGGGTATATCTCTCTTTATTTAACCTATACAGATGCTCTTTTATTTTCAAGTTCACATATATGTTATAAAATTGTTATTCATATAGTGATGGAAATGAGTGCTTCCTTAGCACCTGGGCACATTGAATGTCTACTATCTGGAGTGCATCTAATTCTAACGTTGTCAGGCAAAATGCACACATACACACACTTGCACACACGCACGCAGGCATGCACACGAATCGAGCTCCTTTTGAAACCTGCCCTACCATGCCTCCTCTCTCTGCATCCTGATGGGTGACCTGGGAGGCAAGCTGGAGAGTGAGTGGCTGCCTCTTCCTTCTCCTGTGCATCCAAGGCTCATCGCTGGTGCTTCAAGGGCTTTGACTGGGGCTGCCGTGTGCAGCTGAGTATTTTACTGAGAGAGATGGCAGTTAGTGAAGACAGAGTCTGGCTGACATAGTCTGTCTGTATTTCAACATTCTTGACAGAATAATAGGAATAATAACTTGATGCTCAACTGCTGAAAAGCAATTTTAACAATTCCAGGCAGTCTTTTGCTAGGACAGAGGCTCAACCAATATGGAATCCTAACCAAGGTTCTCCTACAGTGTGTTCATACTGCACTTGGAATTAGAAAAATCTCCTTACTTAATATTTACATCAACTGTAAAACCAATATAAGTAGCCTGGTTTTTCTTACGTGCAGGTGGTTTGAGTTGTGTCTTAGCTGTGGACTCAAGATCTGAAGTAGGATTTGCAGCCCGGCTCTTATTTCATAGGCCTTGGCTTTCTGTGTAAGGAATACAGATGACTGGGTATGTACAGCCACAGAAATTCATTGAATTGCTGTAGTGTAATTACTATTTCCATATAAAAATACTATTTTTACTTATTGTATTTTTGTGACAGGATTTCACTGTGTAGTTCATGCTGTCCTCAAATTTATGGCAATCCTGCCTCAGCCTCCTGAGTGGTGGAATTACATGCCCAGCTTTAAAATTATTATTTTAACTTTAGAAATTTATGGGGTAGTATGTGATAATTTGATACATTCATATAGCCTATAATGATCAAATTGGGTTAGTTAACATTTCCATCTCTTTAAACTTTTACACATTTAAAAAATTAACATATAATTGCATGTATTTATGGGCTACAGTGTGATATTTCAATATGTGCATATAGTATGTACTTACCATCTTGAGCCCATAAACATTTCCATCTCTTTCTCATCAGCTGTTGTTAGGAGCCTTCATCTTCCTCTCTTCTAGTTAATGATAAAATATAGAATGGGTTACAGTGAACTCTGGTCCCTGTGCTCTGTGGAACACAAGGACCTATGACTTCTATCTAACTGTATTAGTGGCTTACTATTTTCTGAAATCTGCTGCTAAATCCATTCATACTAGCAGCAGGAGAGACCTGGCCCACCCTGCCCCAGAGAGAAAGTTCAGATCATCTTGAATTTTGGCTCTCTATTATGTCCCTGATGTGTCATCTGTGTATTGCCATGTGTTGTTCACAATAGACCGAGCTCTAATCTTTTTACATGGCTCATGTTCCCTCTACCCTGTCCAACATTTTATTATCAACAAGTGAAAATATGCAGAAAAGTTGAAATAATTGTTTTGTGAACATTCATGTATACACCACTTAGGTTCTACAATTAAACTTTTATATAGTTAGTTTTAAAATATAAATGATAGCATCATTCAGAACTGGACTGTACCCTTGTATCTGCTGAGACTGAGAGAATTATTTATATTTCTAAGGTGTCTACTAAATTATACAGGGCTTCCCCTAAAATACCCACTTTGAAACCCAGCTGAGGTTTAGACATCCGTTTCTAGTACTAACTCACTGGATGTGTTAGCAAACACAATGTCCTTACGTCTGACAGATGAGAGCCTGCATTACAACAGTGACGCCCACTGTGCCCTGCCAGGAAGCGCGCTCCACGTCTATCTTAACCCAGTCTCAAGTCATTTCCTAAGGTGGAAATAGGTAGCGAGGGCAGAGAAACCTCTCTCCTAGGTGTGTCTTCCCCTCTGCTTTTCTTCCATGGTTTCTTCAGAAACAGAACTCTTCTCAAGTTTTAATCAAACATGTTCTTTTTCTCCATATTTGTAAAGTGGTTCTCATCTGAAGATGTGGGAGGGGATTCCACAGGGATCTGGTTGGTTTAATGTTATTTCCTTGAAGCTAATGGCCTCAGAGAACAACTTCCATACTTTAATGTAGAAATATAGATGCTTGCCTTTAGCCTCCGTCCTTGAGTTGTGTCGTGGACTCTCTGATAATGGACCTGGCTCTTCCCTGGACAGCAAGATGTGGGGTTGAAGATTCAGAGGCGCTAGGCTCTGATTGAAGAAACATACTCGGCCCACAGTAACAGAACTAGAGGGGTCAAGATCTAAGAAACTTGGGCTTAACTCTCCAATTTCTGTTACTAATTAAATTTTTTGTCTTTTGAGATATGGTCTTGCTGTGTAGCCCAGGCTGGCCTTGAACTTGTGGCCATTGGCCTGCCTAAGCCTCCGTAGTGCTGGGATTACAGGTGTGAGCTACCAGTTCTGTTAATGATTGAGCTGTACAATGCATTTAGAAAAATTATAGGCTGTAAAAATAAATAGCCAAGTGTTTTCTAGTTGAATATATCCTGTCTGTGTATATCATTGAAGTAATTTTAAGATTTAAAACATCTAAGATTCATCTTTAAGAATAGAAAAATGAAAGAATCTGAAGGGCTTACAATGCTAGTTTTATATGAAGGTGTGCACGTTGGTAACCCCCACACACATAAAACTGGCAAATTGTGAAAATTCAGATGAGTAGCAAGCAGAGGGCTTTTGTCATCTGCTTCTTGAGCCAGGACTTGGCCATGGAGGAGAAGCACATGGAAAACATGGCTTTTCGGCCCATGTACAGATGACGAGGCTCAGCTGTGCTCAGCCTCCTGCATTCAGATTTTGCCCGTGCTTGTGCACAGTAGCTGGACACTGGCACCATGGCCTGCACCCTGTTCATGCTCCACCGCTTTCGGGACATGCACGGGTCTCCAGCCCCATCTCCTTGTGGTCACACCAGGCTGGTATCTGCTGTCTTTCCTTCCTTCTTCCCTTCCCTTCTCCTTGGCCTCCCCCCCCCCTCGCCCCGTGTCTCTCTCTTTCTCTCTCTCTTTCTTTCTTTCCCTCCCTTCCTTCCCTTCCTTCCCTTCCTTCCCTTCCTTCCCTTCCATTCCTTTCTTCTTTCCCAGGAATTGAATTCAGGACCTCATACTTGCCATGTAGGCATTGTGCCCGAGCTGTGTCTCTGGCCCTGGTTTTCTTGAACTTTATCTGCTTCCTGCTTCCTCTGTGGGGACAGGGTATAGGTGCTGTGGAGTGGTGGGGAGCCAGCGATGGGCAGGGAGCCGGGGCTTGGGAAGGCCTCCCTGAGCTCAGCCTCTAGCAGGTTGGGTGCCAGATCAACACAGCCCTTTGTCCTTGTCCGCAGGAACCAGTCTGGCCCAGACTGGAGGGTGCCTTCTGCCCCAGCCCTCGGTCCTGTTAGATGGTGACAGGTGTTGGAGAAGGGAATGCCTGAGTAAGTGTGGCAGGACAAGGAAATGGCCAAGTGATTCTCAGACAGCAGTCCCTGGACACTGTGAGGGTTACCTGCTACCAGGAAGGACAAACTCAAGTTGTTGGATGCACCTTGAGACTTAATGCTAAGTGACATGAATCAGACGTGCAGGCTTGAACATCACATAGCTTCTCTTATATGAGAAACCCATATTGATTTCAAGAGCAAAATGAAAGATAATAGGAAGTTCGGAGACAGAGTGTTCTCCAGTGGGAAGGGGAGGGAAAAGGGAGGGAAAGGGATGAAGAAGTGGTATGCACATCACCAGCTCCACACAGGGAAGGTAAACATGTACTGCAAACATGGACTAATACAATAAATGATGTTTCTGTTGCTTTGGTAGCAATTATAACGTGCAGTTCTATTTTCCAACTTTCAGACATTAAACTGTGTAACACTTTTCAGGGATAAGTTATGTATAAAAATAAGGACTTTCCTATACACTATTTCAGACTCGGGGTGATGGTATTATTGTGTCAGAGCACAGGGATACAGGTGTTGGGGCAGGCATCAGACCAGAGCTAGCCGGTAAAAGGAGGAGCTGGTTCCAAAGCAGGTAACAGGCCTGCATCCTCCTCAGGGACCTCAAGAAGAGAAACCAGTGTCATAATAGCTGTGAGGGTGTGGCTGGTGTGGGAAGAGTCTTTTAGAAATTAAGGAAAAATATGGCCAGGCGTGGGGGTGCACACTTGTAATCCCAGCAGTAGGGAAGCTGAGGCAGGAAGATCACTGGGAGTTCAAGGTCAGCCTGGGCTACTCAGTGAGACCAAAACAAACAAACAAACAAAAAGCCAAAACAGAAATTAAGGAAAAGGTGCTGAGCATGTAGCTCTGTGTTAAAATGCTCACCTAGCAGTGAGGCCCTGGATTCATTGTCCAGCACCACAAAAATCAATCAATCATACTTGAAGCAGGTTAATTCATATAATATTTATTGAGTATCTAGTATGTGCCAGGAACTATTACAACAATTGGGAAAGCTTTAAACCAAACAGATCCTGGCAATAACATAGCAGACTTTTGACTGTGCTTTTCTGAGGACCACACTGTGTATCTTGCAGGATCCTGGGAGGGCGATACTCTTCTCCGCGCCCCCCGCCCGAGGCAGGGCTTTATCGGAGGGAATGAGCTGCTGGGCTGCCTTGAACAATGGTGAGACTCACAGGGGTGAGGCTTATATAGGACGGTGCAGTGGGGAGAGTATCATGAGAACTGAGCAACAGGATGCCAACTGATTGAAGGGGAGGATCACGTGGGCAGCAGGCTGGAGCAACAAGTTCGGTTCTGCTTCCTGCGGGAGTAGGTTTCACTTTTCCGAAGGGGCCATTTTGTCTGGTAGAGAACTCGGTCTTTCCAGACTTGGGAGGTGCTCTTTTTACGTAGGTAGGATTACCATCCTATGTTTGTCTCAGCCTCCACTTAGATGGAGGCAAGGGGCTGGGACATTGGTGGGAAGAAGGAAAGGCTGAGCTGAGAAGCGGCCCACATCTGTTCTCCAAGGAGAGCGTGCGTTGCGCCAATCCGCTGAGCCCCTTCCGCGTCCCAGTTTCAGGGACCGGAGTGGGGCAGTAGCTGAGAGAGCCGTGCCTGGCCACCTCGAGCCTGGCTTCAGTTCTTTGTCAAATATGACAGCTAAACCATGTGTGTTTTTTCTGATTTTCACTCTTACCTCATTGGAACCTTACAGTAATGTCTCCGTATGTTTTGTGTCGCTACCAGAGCCCTTGTGATGGGGTCCTTTACACTGAGCGGGAATTTATTCAACCGTCTCTTTAATAGGGAAGCTGCTTCTGTGACGACAAACCCGATCCCTGACAGTGGCATCATCATTCTCCAGGGAGGAGCCCTCGGGGCTCATCTCTTCCTGAAAGGTCCTGTCAGGGCCTTCCAAGACAGTTAAATCCCACCGTGCATCACAGGGGCAGCCTCAGCTCATGGGGCGGTCCTGTGGGTAGACCGGAAAGCTGGACGCCCTCCTCGTGCGTCCGAGCATGCAGCCAGCCTGCGGAAGGCGTTGGCCTTTGTTCCGCGTACTGCTTTCCCCAGAGGACTGTGGTGGCTCTGGCTGGCTTGCCCAAGCGGTGAAGATGTCTTGATGGGAGAGAAAGGCAGCTTGGTGCCAGCTCAGCCACTTGGGAATGCGGCAGATTGTCCAGCAGTCCCAGCCCAACAGGAATGATTCTGCTGCTTCTGGGTAGACACCAAGAGCTCTTAGGTTGTTTCCCTTCGAGCAGATAAACCCAACGCTGGGCTGAAGGCAATCCCAGGGGAGGCACAACAAGGCTATCACTCTTCCAAGTTAAAGAGTTAAAAATGTAGCAGGAAGTCCTGTAATGGACTGCGGCGGGGGCAATTCAGGTTCTAATGCCAGTGGAAAGGAGTTGTCAACACGAGTGTGGTGGGACATGCCCACTCGCTGTCCCTGCGCTGCTCCTCGATTAATGCTGCCTGATGCCGCCGCCTGCACCTTGGGACTGTTTGTTTTCATCCTTCCTGCAGCTAACTGACCCGGGGATGCACAGAAGCCTGCTGCCTCTGGAGGGCTCAGCAGTCTGCGTTATACTCAGCGCGCAGGGCATCTCTGGGTTATCCAGTGTTTAGGAACAGCACCGAGGGGCGAAAGTGGAATTAGTAGTTGGAGAGACCATTCTGCAGTTGTGCAGTGAGTCGTCAACGCCCAGCAGGGGGCATTCGTGAGCGATCTGGGGCTGACACAGCCCAGAGGGGAGTGGGGGTCAGAGCTGAAGACTGCATGGGGACGTGGCATGGTAGGAGGCACCCACCCAGACCTGGAGGGGTGATACCTGGTTTTAACCAGAGGAACATAAGGAATCACATACACGCAGACACCAGCTGTTCTCCACTTTGGATATTCATGACTGTATTCTTCAAAATGAAATTAAGAAAATGAGCCTTTAATCCCATAGCTCAGTAAGTACTGTATGGTTGAAATTACGATATCATAACAAACCAAATTAATAATTATCAAAATGATGCAGGCATTGAGAAAAAACTATACCTTTGAGGCCATTAAAATGCTGATATGATGAGAGTTTCTGGCTAATGAAACGTAAAAGTCCCTTCTGTCAGGTGTTAGATGACACCTTTGCTGAGTAACTATTCTGTAATTAAACGTAGATACTGCTTGCTTCTCTTCTGTACGTTTGATAAAGTGATCTAAGACTTATGCTTCTATGTTTGGGTCTATGAGAGAGAGAGAGAGAGAGAGAGAGAGAGAGAGAGACGGGGAGAGAGAGTGAGAGGAGAAAGAGAGAAAGACAGTGAGGCAGGGAGAGGAGAGGGGAGAGAGAGAGAGAGAGAGAGAGAGAGAGAGAGAGAGCGCGCCAGCGCATTTTCCCACCTCCAGGGCCCCCAGCATGAGCATGAGCGTCCATGTCTCACACTAGCCAGTTCAGAAAAGCAGCAGACAGCAGTCTGAGCGGGAGACCTAGAAGAGGGAGGACACACTGCTGGTTTGTTTGAGTTTTCCAGCCTCACCCTGCTTGTGTGGCTGCGTGGTGGTCGTCTGATGTGACTGCACACTTGGTGAAGTCCTGGGCTGTTCCTGCAAACTCTTAAGCCAGGTGCCTGAACCTCCGACTGATTCCACTTCCCTGGCTGGACCTTGGTGGGACAGTGGCCGTGGATAGGGTGCCTGGGGGCCTCTCAGCCTGGGCCCAGGAGTGGATTCCTCAGGTCCCTGCCTGGCATGGGAAAGCAGGGAAATCTCAGTTTAACAGGAAAGAAATCAGGCTACCCATTCATAGTTTATCTTCTTACTCTCTATCCATTCACATAGTGTTTTATGGATTAATTTGTTTTTCAGTAATGGGGATCGAACTCAGGACCTTGTGGTTGCCAGGCAGGCACAGTGCCACTGAGCTACATCCCTGGCCTTGATTAATTGATTGTACATCAGATACTGGTTCTTACCACAGCTTGCTTATTTATTTATTTATTTTGATAATTTACTCTAATCCTCAGGAAAGCAGACATTTTATTGTTATTGATCTATTGCTTTATATTGCTTAGGATCGCAGTGGTTGGCTGATGATATGTTTAAAACTGTTTTTTTTTCCCCTAGCACTGGGGGTTGAACCTAGAGCTTTCACACTCAGCTACACCCAGCCTTCTCTATTTTTTAAATTTTGGAACAGGGTCTCACTAATTTGTCCAGGTTGGACTCAAATTCTCAATCCTCCTCCCTCAGCTTCCCACAGTGCTGGGATTATAGGCATGCACTATAATTTAAAAACTGTTTTTATACCTGTAATCCCAGCACTCTGGGAGGCTGAGGTGGGAGGGTTGCAAGTTCAACCCCATCCTAGGCCACTTAATGATGGATAAATAAATAATAGAAAAATGAAAAAGGTCCAAGGCTGTAGCTCAGGGTGAAGACCCTGAGTTCAATTCCCAGGATCAAAAAACAAAACAAAACAAAAAACCCTTCTTTCATTGACTAGGACATGTAAACTAATGTGAAAATGATCTTGCTTCTGTATTTGCTTGCTTTTGTTTTTGGTAGTAGTAATGATCCTAAGCTGTAAATACTCAGTAACATAAGCTATACATACTTAAACATATTTAGTATGACTCTTATTTCCTTGGTTCTCAAGGGTTAATATACAACATTAATTTTTAAAATTCCTCACATAGCTGGGCAGTGTGACACAGGCCTGTACTCTCAGGTACTTGAAAAGCTGAGGCAGGAGGATGGGAAGCGTGAGGCCCATGTGGCCGCCTTAGGGAGTGTGTGATCAGAGTGTAGGGCCTGGGTCCAAGCCTCAGCCCTGCTCACAAGTATTATACTGTGTTCTCCTTGGAGCGCAGTGCACCTGTGAGAAGGTCATGTACATATCTTCATTCATGCTTTTTAACTGATACTCCGTGACAGAGAAAGATGTTTGAAAGTTTGGTGCCCTTTGATGTTGGCCACACTCATGTTCATCAGTTGCCCAGTAACAGACACACTGGTGGCCCCTGCGAACCCCCTTGAACTGATGTTGTGCCCCGTGGCTTTTCATCCTCTTCTTCACTGTCCCTGCCTCCAGGAGTAAGAGAGGTTTAGAGTCAGGCAGGGACAGCATTGCCTGGAGTCTGGAGAAAGAAATCCAGCTGTTGTGGCATTTCGGGTAGTGGCACAAGTGGCTTTCACCTGCCCCTGGAATCTTTGGGTGTGGCACTATTTCTGCCTCTAGGTTATTACTGTCTTAAATGTCTTCTCATTTTGGAATCAGATTTAAATGGCATTTGTGACTTCTTTCATACACCATTATGATCTGACTCAGTGTTCTGCAAAGTTGGAGGAGAGTGCATTTATTGTTCACCCCTTCTGTTATGGCCTGTGTCCAGATGTCTCCCTAAAGCCTCATGTGGTCATAGATGGGGCTTTTCAGAGGTGGCTGGATGTATGGTCTGTGATGCTGGGATTAAGTGTGTGATGTTGGAATTGAGGGTATGTGATTACTAAACTAGTACACTGATTGGTTTAGCATAGTTCTGGGTGTGGAAAATGGGAAGGCCCACCCTGGGTATGGGTGGCACCACCCAAAGGGTAGGTGGCTTGGAAGGGATAAAAGGGAGAGGCAGGTTGCTGCTGCTGCTTCTATACTTCCCTATTTTGCTGCCTTCTGCCTGCCCTGCCACACCGTGAACTGTTTCTCCTCTGTGATGCCCTCTGCCATGCCACCTCACCTTGGACTCAGCTGATTATGGACTGAAACCTCTACAAACTGTGAGCCAAAATAAACCTTTCCTCCTTTAGCTTTAGGTTTTGGGTATTTTGTCTCAGCAGTGAGAAAAGAAACTAAGATAGAAGGGAATGCATTTATTGTTCACCCCTCCCTTCAGTCATTTGTTCCTTCCATTCTTCAAACATTTCTCAAAGGCAAATCACTCAGAGTCAGGTGTTGAGCCAGGTGTTGGGGAGAGAAGTGAGAACAAGGCACAGACTCCTTTAAAAAAATCAATATATTTCAAGCAGAAAATTGTGAAATAATTAGAATCATTTTATTTATTGCATCTTTAGGGTATTCCCCTATATTTGAAGAGCAATCTCTTCTAATGATATTTGAAGTTGCCTGTGTTCAAGATTATGACTAAATACCACAATAGTGCAAAATTTAAATGTTAGATTTACTTTTGATTGTTATAGATACACACATTTTTACCATGTCTTCTGTGATGGTTAATGGTGGTTGTCAAGTGGACTAATTGAGGGATGGCAGGAAATTGGTACCCCGTGCTTCTTTCTGGGTGTGTCTTGAGATGTCCAGAGATGACTGACATGTGGCTTGGGCAAATGAGTGAGGAAGACTTGTGCTGAATGGGTGTGCCCTGTCCAGTAGGCTGGGGCCCAATGGAACAAAAAATAGAAGAAAGGGGAAGCATGGGGATTTAGCTCAGTGGTTTCGCCGCCTGCTGAGCAAGCAAAAGGACCCAAGTTTGATCCCCGGTACCAACAAAAAAAAAAAAAAAAAGGGGGGAAGCAATACTTGTGTGATACACTCTGCTTGAGCAGGTGCATGTTTTGCTGCTGCTGTCACCCATAGACATCACACTTTGGAGTCCTCAGCCTTTGAATGTGGACTTGCACGGGTGACCTCCAGGGAACTGCAGGCATCTGTCTTCGAGCTGGACCCGCATCCTTGTATCTCTTGTTTTGAGGCTCCCAGCTTCTTTGCCTGAGCAAGCCCTGCTTCCCCTGGCTCTCCATCCTGTGGATGCTACTGAGGGACTGTCCAGCCTCTGGTGCTGGGGGCCAGTCTCATAAACCCACTCATAATCATACATTCTTAAGTTCTGTGTCTCTGGACAGCCCTGACTGAGACAGATTTCTTCCTAAAAGCTTCTCTCTCCGGGATTGTATGAAAATCTTAGTACTTGTAGGTACATTTCAGTTCTATTGTTTAGTTTTATTGTCACAAATAGGAGCTTCAGACATCAGTTTTTAAAATGTGTGTTCATAGAAAGGGGCTGATGACAAACACGGCCTGATTGCTGCTTTTGATCACAAGGGGGAACTATGTTGCCCTGAAGTTCTTCCTGATGAGCTGTGTCTCACAGCTGAGTCAGATGTGCCCTTCAAGGGTTCTGTCAAAGATGGAAATCAGGACAGACACCAAACAAACTTCCACAGTGAATGTTCTGAAGTGACAGCCACATGCCCTGGCCACTAGAGAGCCGGAGCCCTGAGCCTCAGGCAGGAGTGGCAGCCTGGATAATTTCTGTTATTCTTGCCTTTTCTTGAGGAAGTGTGCAAGTCACAACCAGTCATTATATAGTCCTGTCCTACAGAATCTAAAGGTTGCTTAGCTTCCTTCATTCCACCCTATCACCCTGTTCACTTTCAGTACAAACCAGGGTGTCATTGCTAGTGCAGTCTCACGTGTGTGTGTGTGTGTGTGTGTGTGTGTGTGTGTGTGTGTGGTACCAGGTATGGAACTCAGGACCTTGCGCTCGCAAGGCAGGCATGGCAGCAAATCCCTGGCCCTTACTTTCTGTGTTCATGTCACACTTCATGTGTCACTCTCATGAACTCTTTTTCTGTGCTGTTTTGTAGTGGTGGGGATCAAACCTAGGGCTTCCCATATGCTAAGCAAAAGCTCTACCACTCTTTTGCCACCAGCCACCAGGACAGGGTGAGGAGGACCCCCCCACCCTGGGGCAGGTGCACCAGCTGCTGGCTGGGCTGAACAGAGCCGGGTGGGGCTGAGTGGGGCCGAGCAGTTGCAGCCTGATCGAGACCTGCTTGCTCTGGCTTGCTCCACCAGCTTGCCACCAGCTACCAGGACAGGCTACTTGGTTACACGCTGCAGAGGCACTGGGGG
Source organism: Heterocephalus glaber (assembly GCF_053883595.1). NCBI lineage: Eukaryota > Metazoa > Chordata > Mammalia > Rodentia > Bathyergidae > Heterocephalus > Heterocephalus glaber. The sequence goes on along the minus strand of NW_028258413.1, from coordinate 453,907 downwards.
ACATAAAAGCCATTGTCCTGAGTGCCAGAAGTGAACAACAGAGAGAGCGCCTGTCTCAGGCTTCCTGATGAAAACAAGCCCATTGAAAAAGTGAAGGGAATCTCTGCAATAAAGGCACACCAGACCACCATGATTAGTAATTTGGAGGGATCATCAGCTCCCATCAGAAACTGGACTTTCTTCAGGGGAAAAGCAGGTGAAATCTGCAGTAGAAACTCGCAGAGTGCAACCCTGCAGGAGGACAGGGAGCTCAGCTTGGTACTTGCAACCAAAAATCTGCCATTTGAATCTCACAGGTCTGGGACTGGCTTACTGAGACTCATTGACTTACAGCTGCACACTGCTGCCCATGTTGTCTGTTGTGACAGCACAGACACACCTTGAAGGAGGCCCTTTATTTTTTAAAGGTGATAGATTAATAAGTGCCACAAATTGTCATTCTCTAAGTGGTATTTGATGCTATGGTGTTGCTGATTGTATGACTTGGGCTAAGGTGTCGGGATTGATCTAAACAGTTTTCCTTCCTGGTATAATGAAAATGAGATAGCCTCGGAGTCATTAGAGACTCAAAACCAAAAGACCAGCTATATCTAGAAGATACCTCTGAGAAGCAATCATTCCATAAGGGTTTTAAATACATCAACAAAGATACTTACAATAAACTTCATAATATCAACCCAGGAACTAAACCAAGAACAGTACCAAAAACAAAAATATAGAAGGCATTTAAGCAAGTCACAAACCTAGACTTCCACCCACAAAAGGCAATTTCTAGGGGAAATGAGGTGCAAAAGTCTGATAATCAACCACCTGTCCACCCTGAACTGACAGCACAGGAAGTAACAAAACAGATGAATGAGGCTGTAGAAAAATTCAAAGCAGAAATAATCTCCCAGATAACTACAGACATGGTGAGCAGAGTGAAAGACATGATTAGAGGCTGTAGAATAGAAACTGATAAAAAGATAGACGAGCTCAGAAACATGTTGGAAGCCAGGAATGCCCAGCATAAGAAAGAAATGGAAACCATGATCACCCAACATAAGAAAGAAATGAAGTCCATGAAACAGATTCAAACAGATATTCAGGAGATTAAAAACTCCATTGAAAGCATGCAGAACAGATTAAGAGAATCTGAAAATAGAATATCAGATATAGAAGACAGGATTGTGGTGAAGGACCATGAAAACAGAGATTTCTTAAAAATAGTAAAGGACCATGAGAAATCAATTCAATAGCTGCTAGATGATGCAAAGAAGAATAACATAAGACTGTTAGGGGTCCACGAAAAAACAGGAGAAAGTACAATTGACATAAAAAACTGTTCACAGAAGTAATAGGAGAAAACTTCCCAGACAGAGGTGGAGAATTGGACATACAGATAAGTGAGGCACATAGAACTCCACCCAGTCATGATAAAAAAAATTCTACACCTAGACATATAATAGTCAAGATCCCAGAAACCCAACAGAAGAACAAAATCGTACAGGCAGTTAGAGAAAAGAAACAAATCACCTATAAAGGAAAGCCCATCAGAATCACAGCAGACTTCTCAACACAAACCCTCAAATCAAGGAGAGCCCAGAGTGAAGTATTTCAAGCCCTAAAAGAAAATAACTTCCAACCTAGACTGTTGTATCCTGCAAAATTTTCTTTCAAAATCAATGAGGAAATTAGATACTTCCATGACAAAGAACACCTGAGAAATTTCATGAATGCCAAACCAGCACTCCAAACAATTCTAAGCAATATCCTAGAAAAAGGCAACGAAGGTTACAACTCCATGAGGCTCAACAGAGGGAAGCCACCAGACAAGGTAAGAAACTAAAGGGAAAGGGGGAAAAAGAAATAAGAGCCAACAACAGTAAAACATCATGACAAGGATGAGTCAGTATCTATGAATTATAACTATCAATGTTAATGGCCTCAATTCACCCATCAAAAGAAGTAGACTGACAGAAAGGATTAAGAAGCAAAATCCAGCAATATGCTGTATACAAGAAACACACTGAACTCAAAAAGAAACTCATAGACTGAAAGTAAAAGGATGGAAAATGGCTCTCCATGCAATGGAAACCCAGAAAAAAGCAGGGGCAGCAATCTTATTTGCAGACAAAGTAGATTTCAAACCAAAACTAATTAAGAGAGACAAAGATGGTCATTACATCCTTGTGAAGGGAACAATTCAAGAGGAAGAGATGACAATTCTAAATACATATGCACCAAATATGAGTGCCCCCAACTATACAAAACAAATATTAATGGACATGAAAAACCAAATAAGCACTAATACGATTGTAGTGGGGGACCTCAATACCCCACTATCACAAATAGATAGATCATCTAGACAAAAAATTAACAACAAAATTCTAGAACTGAAGAAAGCTATTGAACAAATGGATTTAATAGATATTTACAGAGTGTTCCACCCCACAAAATCAGAATACACATTCTTTTCAGCTGCACACGGGTCATTCTCCAAAATAGACCACATGCTAGCTCACAGGATATGTCTAAGTCAATGTAAAAGAATTGAAATTACCCCCTGTATATTATCAGACCATAGTTCAATACAATTGGAGATCAATAACATGAGAAACTGTAAAACTCCCACAAACACCTAAAAATTGAATAACACACTCCTGAACAACCAATGGGTCACAGAGGAAATTAAAGAAGAAATTAGACAGTTTCTACAAGTAAATGATAATGCCAGTACAACATATAGGAATCTATGGGACACAATGAAAGCAGTTCTACATGAGAAATTCATAGCAGTGAATGCCCATATTAGGAAAACAGACAGAACTCAGATAAATAACCTAATGCAGAACCTCAAACTCCTAGAAAAAGAAGAGAATAACAAACCTAAAGCCCAGACAAGAGAGGAAATTATAAAGATCAGAGCAGAAATCAATGCAATGGAGACTAAGAAAGATACAAAAAATTAATGAATCAAAGAGTTGGTTTTTTGAAAGAATAAATAAAATTGATAAACCTTTAGCCAACCTTATCAAAAAAAGGAAAGAAAAGACTCAAATTCATGCAATTAAGAACAAAAAACGGGAAGACACAACAGAACCAGCAGAAATCCATTGTATCATCAATACCTACTTCGAGAACCTGTACTCTTAATAAAATGGAAAACACAGAAGAAATGGACAGATTCCTAGTTACATATGAATTGCCAAAGTTAAATGAAGAAGATATAGAAATTCTAAACACCCCAATTACAATGAGTGAAATTGAAAATGTAATAAAAAATTTATCAACAAAGAAAAGCCCAGGTCCTGATGGCTTCACTGCTGAATTGTACAAGACATTTAAAGAAGAACTAATGCCATTACTCTTTAAACTCATCAAGGAACTTGAAAGGGAAGCAAGGCTTCCAAACTCATTCCTGGAAGCAAGTGTGACTTTGATTCCAAAACGAGGGAAAGACCCAACCCAAAAAGAGAACTACAGGCCAATCTCCCTAATGAACATAGATGCAGAAATCCTCAACAAGATACTGGCAAACAGAATACAGAGTACAGAGTGTCATCAAGAAGATCATACAACCCGAGTCGGGGACTTAGCTCAGTGGTTCCAGCGCCTGCTTCGCAAGCGCAAGGTCCCGAGTTCGATCCCCGGTGCCAAAAAAAAAGATCATACAATCATACACCCTCACCAAGTCGGATTTATCCCAGGGATGCAAGGATGGTTCAACATTTCTAAATCAATAAATGTAATACACTATATTAACAGAGTCAAGGATAAGAACCATATGATCATCTCAATAGATGCAGAAAAGGCATTTGACAAAATCCAACACCCATTCATGATAAAAACTCTACAGAAAATTGGAATAGAAGGTCTTTATCTCAACCTGATTAAGGCTATCTATGAAAAACCAACAGCCAACATCATACTAAATGGTCAAAAGCTGAAAACTTTCATGCTACAATCAAGAGCAAGACAAGGATGCTCATTATCACCACTCCTGTTGAATATTATTCTGGAAACATTAGCCACAGCAATTGGAAAAGAGAAAGAAATAAAATGGATAAAGATAGGAAAGGAAGAAGTTAAACTGTCATTATTTGCTGATGATATGATACTTTACTTTACATAGAAGACCCAAAATACTCTGCCAAAAGACTTCTAGACTTAATTGACAGATTCAGTAGAGTAGCTGGATACAAGGTCAACACTCACAAAACAATAGCCTTCTTATGCACAAATAGCAGACTCACTAAGAGAGAAATTAGGGAAACAATTCCTTTTACAGTAGCCTCCAAAAAAATGAAATATCTAGGAATCAATCTAACAAGGGAAGCAAAAGACCTCTACACTGAAAACTACAGCACCCTGAAAAAGGAGATCGAGGGGGATATAAGAAAATGGAAAGACATCCCTTGTTCCTCGGTAGGAAGAATCAATATAGTGAAAATGGCCATACTTCCAAAACTGCTAAATAGATTTAATGCAATGCCAATTGAAATTCCAACAATATACTTCACAGAGCTAGAGAAAACAATCCAAAAATTCATTTGGAACCATAAGAGACCTAGAATAGCAAAAGCAATTCTGGGCAACAGAGACATGGCTGGGGGTATCACAATACCCAACTTGAAGCTATACTACAAAGCTACTGTGATAAAAACAGCATGGTACTGGTAAAGAAACAGACCCGAGGATCAGTGGAATAGATTAGAAGATGCAGAAACAACTCCAGACATACTCAGCCACCTCATCTTTGACAAAGGAGCCAACCACCCTCATTGGAGGAAAGATAGCCTATTTAATAAATGGTGGAAAAACTGGATTTCAACCTGTCAGATTAAAACTAGACCCATGTCTATCACCATGCACGAAACTAAGATCTAAGTGGATTAAAGATCTAAATATTAAGACAGAAACACTAAACTTGCTGGAAGATAAGTTAGGTAGAACTCTTGAAGATATTGGCATAGGAAAAGACTTTATGAACAAAACCTCAGTAGCACAGGAGCTAGCAGAAAGAATCAACAACTGGGACTTCATCTTATTAAAAAGCTTTTGCACTGCAAGAGAAACTACCAACAGAGCTAATAGAGAACCTACAATGTGGGAAAAATTTTTTAGCAGCTGTAACTCAGACAAAGGGCTACTATCTAGAATATATAAAGAACTGAAAAAAATCAGACCCCTCAAATTCAAAGACCCAATTTAAAAATGGGCATCTGAAATGAACAGACATTTCTCAGACAAAGAAGTAAAAGCAGCAAACAAATATATGAAAAAATGTTCAACATCGCTGGTCATTCGAGAGATGCAGATGAAAACAACACTGAGATTCCACCTCACACCAGAAAGAGTGGCTGCTATCAAGAAATCAACCAGTAACAAATTCTGGCAGGGGTGTGGAGATAAAGGAACCCTTCTCCATTATTGTTGGGAGTGCAGACTGGTGCAACCACTATAGAAATCAGTGTGGAGATACCTCAAAGAACTAGGACTAGAGGTCCCATTTGATCCAGCTATTCCCCGCTGGGTATTTTCCCAAAAGAATTAAAAGAGTCATACCACAGAGATATATGTGCACCCATGTTTATAGCGGCACAGTTTGTAATAGCTAAAGCTTGGAAGCAGCCCAAGTGCCCATCAACTGGAAACTGGATAAAGAAGATGTGGGTTTTTTGTTTTTTTTTTTATAAAATGGAGTACTACTCAGCCATAAAGAATGAGAAACTAGACTCATTTATACCTAAATGGATGCATATTGAGGCCATACTCTTAAGTGAAATGAATAGGACACACGTGTATAAATACCAAATAGTTTCTCTAGTGTGAGAAACTGAGAGAGTAAATAAGGACTAAAAGGATTAATACCTAATAATTGATACTTTGAAATAGGAAAAAGTCCGAAGGGGTAGGGGTGGTGGGAAGAGATGGGAAAGGAAAGAATGGAAAGGAAAAATTATGAGAAAAGAAAAAAAAAAAGGAAACAAAGTCTATGTAAATAGGGAAGGGTGGAGGGGTGAGGGCACACAGGTAATGGGGAAAAAATAAGAACCAAGATACATCATGTGCAGATACAAGCACCCAAAGATAAATGTAAACGTATTGTATACCTAAAATGTACCAATAAAGAATATAAGCAAAAAAAAAAAAAGCTCTCCCACTCAGCCCCATCCCCAGCCTAGAAATTTGGAGCTCACTGAGTATGGAAATCTTCTTGTGGAATTCTTTATATCTCCAATTATAATAGGAACAGAAAGGATAAAATACCTGTGTATAAACAAAACAAAAAAAGTGGGAGCTTTTATGAAAAAATTAAATACATATACATATATATATGTATATATATATCCTCAAGGTCTCCAAAGATGACTTGAACAAGAGAAAGGCATATAATGTTTCACATAGATAATTCAATATCACGTTTTTTTTTAAATAGGAGAACTTAACATGATCCTGAAAATAGTATTTCAGATTTTTTTTCATTTTTAATTTTTTAAAATAGATGTCTCTTTATGTAGTCCAGATTGGCTTTGAATTCATTAAGTAATCCAGTCATGCCTTGAAATATTCCTGCCTCAGCCTCCTGAATGCTGAGATTATAAGCATGTGCCACCATACCCAGCTTTCTTTATTTTTTTAAATTAGGCAAGAGGAGTTGAACATTCAAATGAAAAAATAATCGAAAATTTTTTTAAAAAGCTGAAAAAGAATAATGCATGGAAAAGAGAATTAGCCTAGCTAGATATTTTTAAGTATTATAAAACATAGAATATAGTATTAGAACATAAAAAGAAACAGATTAATGGAATAAAATGAAAGGTCAAGTTGTAGACTTGGGTGTATAATGAAGCTGGAGTAATAATGACTTATTTCAAGTCTTGAGAACCAGTACTTGGTACAGGATCTACTGATCCATTTTGAAAAAATATACCTTATGTTATACCTCAATAAATGGCTATGAATTAAAGATTTAACTGTGAAGAATTAGCTCATAAAAGAAATACTTTAATAACTGTTGGAGAATCTTTTTATAATCTTGGAACAGGGAAAAACTTCCTATAACATAAAGACAATTATCCACAAGATCAACAAATTCAACTGCATTGTAAAATAAGAATTTCTGCACATGCACATCAACAGAAAGAAGTTCAAGAAATAGTCAAAAATGAATGAGAAATATTTGCAATTCGTACCACTGACATGGGGCTAATTTAATTAATGTATAAAGAGCGTTCATGTTCAATAAGAAAAATACCAGTGAACCAATGAAAATTAGTAGAAGACATTAGGAGATACTTAGACAGAAATGAGAAAAGAGCCCTGACTTCACCCCTAAGTGTAGGAAAGTTCAAACATATGGAGATTAGCAAATATAAAAACTCTGGTAACAATTTTTGCTAGAAAAAGGAGAAAACAGTCTTTTCTCATAAATTATTGGTGGGAATGTGAGTACAGCTTTTATAGAGAACACTGTAATATCTACCAAGTGATAAACCCCTGATTCAGTGATTTTACACTGATTGGTTTAATTCAGATGTATTTGGGGTTTATGTTCATGTATTTCCTAGTTTAGAATAGAAAATAGAAATCAAATGAACTTCTTTTTAAAAACACTTCATTTTAGGGCCAGGAATTTAGCTCAGTGGTTTCTCTGCCTGCTGTGCAAGTTCAAGGACCCGAGTTCGATCCCTGGTATCAAAAAAATAAATAAATAAATAAAAATAAAACACTTCATTTTAACATTTTTTGCCTGAATGTTAACGTCTCTTGCTCCCTCTGTCTACTCCCTGTCAGTCCTTGGGTCTCCATACATTCGTTTCAATCAGGCAGGGTTTTGTCATGAATCTATTATGACCTGGACTTGGACATTCCTCTCTCATTTTTAAAAAATCACCAACAGTAGGAATTTTAGAAAAATGAAAGTGGCTACTCCCATTTTGAAACTCAAATACTAGCATTTAATTTAGCTTGACAAAGTAAATAGTCTCAAAAATTATCAACACGCCATCTATTGGTTTTCCAAAACACAGTGTTTGTTTTTTTAAAAAACAAAAGCTGTGGAGCTGGGCATAGTGGGGCACACCTGTGATCCCAGCACTCAGGAGGCTGAGGCAGGAGAATCACTGGGAGTTCGAGGCCAGCCTGGGCTACATAGTGAGTTCAGGGCCAGCCAGAACTACAGAGGGGGACCTTGTCTCAAAAAACCAACCAACCAACCAACCAACCAACCAACAAACAAAAAACAAGTGATGTCTTTGAGGGTGTATACTTGGATTAAACATTGTTTGTTTATTTTAGCTTATAAGAAACGAAGTGGGCCGGGGATTTAGCTCAGTGGGTCCACTGCCTGCTTTGCAAACTCAAGGTCCCGAGTTCAATCTCTGGTACCAAAAAAACCCCGAAAGAAACCAAGTATAAGGTGCAATAAATACATGGAGACACTCAGAGAGTTTGTGCTGCCGTTGGTGTGAATATTTTGACCTTCACTTGTCCTCTGGGTGCCAAGGAAGCTAGAAGCAAAGTTCTTACACACTCAGCCACAGCCACCCTCTGAGCAGCAGGTGTTTATGCCTGGCCCTGGCCACAGAGAGCCTGAGGCTGTCTGTCCTTGCTCAACACCTACCCCCAGAAACTCACCTGGTCTACAGCTCTCTCAAAACACCACTTTCCAAGACACAGGCATATGTTTTCCCAATATATTTTCTTAACAGTGTTTTGCTCTTCCCACCCCAGAAGCAAATCATTATTCAAAGAAAAGAAAGAGCTCTTGGAAGACCTTGATATGAGAAAGTGTTACTTAGAAGTGCTTCATACCTACTTACGCTTGGGTTCTGGAACAGAGAAGGTGCACACACAAGTTTATGGGTGGTGAGGAAGCAGGGGACCCTGAGCAGAGCATTGGGATTTCAAGACTGAGTAAGTCAGGTCGTGTTATACAAGCACAAACATAAGGAAAATTGAAACGGGATCTCAGTGGAGTACAAAGGAATTAGGAGGTAAGTATCCATACCATCTGCTTACTAAGCATCCCCTCTCCTTCCACCCCCATAGAATTTTCTGGTTTTCCCCCTTGAACTGATTTTGCATGGAAATCACCTCACACGGTAATGTCAGGATTCCCTGGTTGCACAGGACTGTCAGCACTGCGCACAGCCCTGTGTGCTGGCCCTGGGCAGCCTTTACAGCGAATGTCTTGCATTTGTAGTGAAGAAAAAGTCGCACGTGGTTATCGTCTGTTTGCTTCTGCAAGTGTTGGCCTAGAATTTCTCTCTGATCTTCTGATGGAAATGCTGGCTTAGCTTTGGTCTAGCCTGGAGTTTGTATGACAAGAAATTTAATTCTCATATTAGAAATAGTATTTATGACCCCTGGTTGGTTATAAACCACTTATAGACTAAAATTTTGAAATTTTCTTATATAACATTAAAATAGGAAAGTGATGGGAGAATTGAAATTCAGTTCAGTTAATGTTTGGTGTCATGTTGATCCTGATTGAACCCTTTGGTATTTGGAGTTTTCCTGTGAATTGAAGAGAAATGAGGTGATTCTTTCAAAGAAAAGCATAAATCATGTTTGGGGAAGTGATGATTTTCAACAGGGAAAATGATCATTTTCAATTTTGTGTCCACAGTGGGATACGCTGTTAATGCACAGGACAAGAGTGAGCAGCACCCTGCTGGCTGTGAGCACATGCGGCTCTGCGGTTCTGTGGCTTGTCTTGGTGGCGAGGGACGGGCCGGTCCAGCTGCCCCACAGATGCAGCCTGCTCATTAGGGAAAGGGCTCAGTGACCGGCACTAACAAGGACAGGCAGAGATAAAGCAGAAACCTTCAGCTGCTCTGCTGAGGGGACCTAGAGAAAGAATCCAGTCCCCCCCTCCCAGAGTGTTTAAATGACAGTGCCACACACCTGCCACAGAATACACAGAGGGCGGTCTGGACGTTGTCATTCCACTGGTCCCCAAGCAAAGAGTTAATTATAAACAGGCAGGTAAAGAAGAACACTGGTCCTTTGTTTTATTTTACTTTGTTTTTCTTTTTGAGCTGATTGTTTTCAAGATGCTACTGGAATTAGAGTCAGAAAGATGTGATGTCAAGTAGATTCTTGAAAATCATGGCAAGTCCATGCTATTCTTTGGTTCAAGTATATTTTAGAAACTAGAGTGCATAAAGCAGCTGATACTGGTGTTTTTGTTTTTTAGTACTGGGGTTGAACCCAAGGCCTTGCAAAAATGTTTTAATGCAAAAATCTTTTAATACTAGGGAAACATACTAGCATTTGAAAATGGTTTTAAATAGATGTATTTTAAAGTTTTCTGTGTTCATTTTGTGTTTCCTTATTCTCCAGATACATTTTATTTGAAATTCTTCAAAATTTATAGTGATGAGTCTAATTGTCAATCTGAAAAAGGCGCAATAAATACACACCAGAGTATGTATGTCTGCAAACACCAGGAAATGTAGAGTCACTTCACCTGAAAACGTGTCTAGAGGTTGCAGAAAAATATATTGAGAATGTTTTGAAAAAATGTGATTAATTTGTTTTTTAAAAGCATGCTTCTAGATGTCTTGAGCATCCTGTGGTCCTAGGTCCGTGACTATAGGGGTGCCCTACCAGGCCTGGCTCACCTGCTGTTTTTTTTTAATACCTTAGTTCAAAATAATCCTTTTGCCAAAGAGACACTTTTTTTTTTGTACCGGGGATCGAACTCAGGACCTTGTGCTTGCGAGGCAAGCGGCAGAACCACTGAGCTAAATTCCTGGCCCATTGACACATTTTTAGGTAGTATATTCTGTCACCCTTCATGTTCAGTTGTCACATGCAGACATTTTTGGTACAGATTTTTTGAGTAGATTTGATATTTTAAAGTAATTTATAAAAATTGGAGACCTCCCAAAAGGGCTCGCTAATTCTTTAGTTTAGCAGAAGGTAATTATTTTCATGGTATCCTATCAGTAGCTCAAACTTAGTAATTTTTAAAGGCAACAACAACAAAAATGTGCTTGTTTTATGCTTTAATTCCTTTCTACCCTCTCTTCTATGTAGAAACAGCATATGTAGATAAATTGGATTGCCTACTAATGAAATGCACCCATTTGGGATGAGGGAGGATATAATTTGTTTCTTTTCTATTTAAAAACACAATGGTTCAAGACCTGGGCTTATAGAAAAGCATCCTTTATTTAATGACAGAACCACGTTTACAGATTCCTGGGTTAAGTATCCTTTGTGAGCCTTCCCAGGCCTGACTGTGTATCTGACCTTCCTGAGTAAGATCTGCCCGGATTAATTTAGAACCTAGTCTGCCATGTGAGCAGGAGCTCTGTCCCGGGGAAGCTGTGGCTGATGCATGTGCTTGAGGCATATTTCTGCTGCATACTCTCCTAGTGCCGGTGACTCTCGAAGAGGGATGCCATTCTGATGAAAGTGCTAGTATCAAAATGTCAAATCATTGTGGCAGATGTGTAATTTTATCTCTATCTCTGTTAATCCCATCCAAACGAACATATGATTTATTGAGAAGCATGTAGAACTTGAGCTACCACAATATGAAATTCAGAAGGCTTCTGCCATGCCTTGTACATGCTTCACGTGCCAGATGGAACCCTTCATCCCCTGTCATGTGGAGCACATTTTGCTGTGTTTATTGGATGCACATATGATTGTTCAAGGCCTGGAAGCAGTGTTTATGAGCCAGCAGTCCACCGGCTCTCACAGGTCCTCATCTGTAGATGCCTGTCACCGAGATCTGCATATTTTAGAAATTGGAATGTCAACATTATTCTTCTTGGAGTAAATGAAGGGACTCGGTGTGAGTTGTGGCTGGTTGCTAAGAATATCTAATCAGGTTACATTGCTATGGCAACAGTGTGGCTAGGACTTTAAAGTTTCCCCGCAATCAGTTGGAATTCATCAGTGAAAGACATTGTTTATCTCGGGGGTATTTTAAAGTGATTCCATCAGGCATAAGGCAGGGATCCCACACTTTGGAAAGGACCTGAACCCCGTGAACTGCACATAGTTTATGGTTAGGTGGGTGTATGTAACCTACAGCATCAGTAGTTTGATTTCACAGGCTCTGCCTCGTTCAAGGTGATTTCCATCAACTCTTCCAGTGGTTCACAAAGTTCAGACCACCAGTCATCACAGACTGATTATTAGAAGGAAAAGTATTATTTTATATTTCTCCCATACAGCAGAACACTTGGGGAATCCAAAAAAAAAATTAGTGTTGGCATTTATCTCTTTCCCAAGGTGAATATTTCCTTATTTTTATCATTACTGTAGTATTGCATACTTATCTAAACTGCAGGCAGTCAAGAAAGCATAATGCAGGTAGTTAAAAATCTCCCAGAGTTAAGTGTTTTTAACATCTTACTGTAAATATTATGTATACCTCTAGTTGCTAAAGAGGTATAAAACACATGTGTTTTCTTGGTAGTGTATTTTTTTTTTGGTACTGGTTATTGAACTCAGGACCTTGTGTTTTTGAGGCAGGTGGCAGCACCACTGAGCTAAATCCCCTGCCCCTCTTGGTAGTGGTTTTTAAAGACAGCTTTATATGTTTAAACTGCTTTAATACTCTTTGTGTATGCTCTTTTTTTTGGTACTGGGGATCGAACTCGGGTGCTTGCGCTTGTGCAGCAGGCGGTGAAACCACTGAGCTAAATCCCCGGCCCTTGTGTATGCTCTTTATGGCTTTGAAACACTTTTTTTGCCCTCAAACATTCCCTCCACACATTGACAAGGTCAGGAGCTAAATCTCTGTCACCTAAGAACCTACTGAAAATTCAGTATTGTTGAACTCAGTGTTATGATTTAATACGTTCATAAAGCCATTCAAAATTTCAGTGTTATTAGCTTCTCTTTTTACTACCTGTGGTTTGTTCCCTTCCTTTTACTTAAGGAATATTGACAAATCTATAGGTTCTTAGGTGACCCTGAAATATATTCTATTTTCTATGAAAACTATGTGATCTAATGATTATTGTTTTGTAGGGTGCCAGTTCACCAAGGGAATTTAGAAGTATCATAAAAATTTTACCAACTTTCAGTTCTCAGTTGTGCATATTTTCTTTGAACCATCATGTGTTTTCACTTTGAGGAATTTTTGTTCATTTACTTCCTCGAGGGACAATAAATCTAGGTTTGACAACTAGGCTCTAGCACATTTGCAGATACATGATTCAGAAGAGGGATAACGACTAGGTTTGTAAAGCCACTATTGGCATAATCCACACACAGACTTTTACAGAAAAAAGATGTAGGATAATTAAATAGAATCATCAGAGAAAATTCTCTGCATGTGGGTTTGTTTTTTCCTGGTTTCCTAGAAGATGGCGAAGCCCTGGGGACAGCCAGGCAGCGGCTGGGGAGCCTTCCGGAGCCCTGGGTCTCACAGTGAGTGGGGTGCGGACTCTCTCGCGGCACGCACGGTTGTTCCGCTCAGCAAGGCGGGGCCCATGTGCCAAGGGGTGGCCCCGACAGAGTGGGCCAGCACTAAACGGTGCCGCATTTTGGCAGTTATGCTTCTCACCTTCAAAGCTCCCGCCCCCTCTTCTCCCTCCCGAGATGCCGTCCTTCGCTGTCACCGGGCTGTGGCCTCTCCCCTGACTGGGCCAGAAAGCTAATGAAGGCACTGACTGCACCGCCCACACCTCTCTCCGCTTCTTGTGACAAGCGCCGTGTCCAGTCTCCCAACGTAGGAGAAGCTGTACTGCAGAAAGATGGATCTGAGGTGGGGGTGTGGAAAGGAAGCGGATTCCGGCCTTTAGAGGCCAAGACACAGGACGAGAAGATGGAGAGACCGCCGCTGCCGCTGCTGCTGCCGCTGCCCCGGCCTCTGAGTGGGGCCTGAGGAGTGTGGGTGCCTGGACTGTTCTTCAAGTGCCTGTGGAGGGGCTGGGGACCCTGTCCCCACACCCCGTCCAGCAGGTGAAGGAGAGGCACTCTTATCTTTCTCACCACCCTCTTCACCTCAAGCAAGTACACCCCCAGAAATGTGGCGTACCACTTCTGAAGGATTTGTTGTTGTTGTTGTTGTTTTCTTTTTGAGACAGTGTCATTATGCATTCTAGGCCGGCCTTAAACTCACTAGATAGCCCAGGTTAGCCTCTAACTCATGGTGATCCTCCTGCCTCAGCCTCCCCAGTGCTGGGATTATAGGTGTGCACCACCAGAACTGGCAGTTTCTGCAAATTTTGTGGCCCTTCAGTGTATCAAAAGGCTTTGTTGCTAGTCTTTGACCTTTACACCAGGCTTTATCTTCCTGTTTTATTTGGCTAAATATTGAAATTATTTTGTGTTCCTTGAATATGTTCCCTATCTTAGTTTTTCTAAGCACATGTTTCACTTTCAAGAAATGTCTTGGATGTTTGGAGACTCTGACGCAGTTGCTTTTCTGTTTAGTAGTGACAATGTGAATTCTGCAAGAAAAAAAAAACTTTAAATAAAAAAAGGGCAAATCCCAGAAAGCAGCATGTGTAGTGTCATAGTCATTGATAAGAAAGTTCTGCAAGCCTGAAGCCTCTAGCCCTCCCATAAGTGAGAAAAGCTACACAAACCTTGCAGAAATGAGAACTATTGCACATTTTCTGCAGACTCTAATTTTTTTTTGGGGGGGTACTGGGGATTGAACTTGGGTCCTTGTGCTTGTGCAGCAGGCGGCGAAACCACTGAGCTAAATCCCTGGCCCCTGCAGACTCTAATTTAATCAGCTGTCTTTTCTGATCCATGCTGTAACTGTAAATCTTTCAGGAACCCAAGTTATTGGGATTCTGTCCAAACATTGGACTTGCATCCCTCATTGTCATGTAGGTTTTCCGTGGACTTTTAATGCACCAGTTGTTTCAAGTGCACTTGGAAATGAATTGGGAAACTTGGCCAGCGAAGGCTGAATTTGAGCTACAGCGCGCATGTTTTGTGGCAGTTCTCATTGGCTGGACACTCTGTGCTGGTGGTGTGAAGGGCTGAGAGGTCCATACCAATTGCTCAGAAAAGCTTTTCCTTCCTACCTGTATTTCAGTGTCGAATGACCCATAAGACCCGGTCCTCTGATATTGGAAACATTCATTTTCGGAATAATTGGATGTGGTGGGTGTAAGAGCAAAGGGCTGCTGGACTACCGAGACATTCCATCTTATGTGGACTTAATGGGATACAAAAAGGAAAAGTTCAAAGCCATATGAGTGAAAGCGATGGGAATTCATTGCAATTCTCGATTATATTATTTCCCTTGAAAATAGCAAGATGAAATGTTTAGTGCATTCGATTTCTAAAGAGCTTTAGTTGTCAGTCAGTTTCGATGTCTCTGTGTTCAAATTGACAAGACCATGTTCTGAGCTTGAGGCGACTGGCTGCAATTAATGATAGAAAGCACAGGCTACTTGACAGGAAGTCATTTTACAAAGCTAGTGCTTGTGACTAGGAGGAAATTTGAAATTAAGTCTATCAGAATGAGGGACAGGCTTTGCCAGATATTAGTCATTGACCACCCTTCAAAACACCTGCTCATAATTAAAATGCATGATTTTACTTCGACGCCAAATCTCCAAGGAGCCATTGTGTTAAGAATCAATGTCACAGGAGTAAGTGACACTCTCTTAGAAGAACTGGCATGAAAGGGAGATAGACGAAATCCTTCTTTACTATTTCACAGTGCATCAGTTCAGAATTTAGAGTTTACATGGAGGGTTAGCTTCCCCTGCACTTTGCCGAACATGGTGTGGGAGGTGAGTTCTCAGGGTCATGGTCAGGACCAACAGAAAGCAGAACTCTGAGGAATATGCCACATCTGCCCTGTCCCCAGGAACCTGACAATGTCCCGAGCTGCGTCTCAGACTTGGGATGTGCCCATATCACCTGAGGTCTTCCTTCCCAAAGGGCTAATTGTGAGGGTTGCCATCCTTTCCCCTTTCTGCAGTGCCTGGGGCTTGGACAGCCCAGACGGGCTTACTCTCTCTGAAAGGTTGCTGAGGCCCCAGTGGATCTGTTTCCTTTGTGAATTCCACAGTGCTCTGCCATCATCTATTACAGTTTCCATCTAAATTGACACATGCATCTCTTAAAATACTGGGCCCCTTCTCAAATTAACCAGTTGGACAGAATAAGTAAGCAACTTTTTTTTTCTTGCGTATTTATGATAGGATTTCAAACATTTTTACCTAAGGTAACAATTAGAAGCATGTGTGCAGTAATTTTTCGAGATACACGTACATGTATATACAGACAGGTTCTGTGTATGAAAAGGCTGGTTAATAATCTACAAGTTTTATAACACATACAATTAAAATAATTTGTGTTTCTCAGTAATATTTAAGTAAAACTACTTAGAAGTTCTACATTACTACACAAACAGTGTGAAACAGTGTGCTTTTTTACCACACATGTAAATAAAGTTATGAGCACACATTTCATATTTAAAGTTTTCCCCATGAATATAAAAGTTTTTCCAAGAAAGAAAGATGCTTACAGTTTTTTTGTTTGTTTTTTTGGTACCGGGGATTGAACTCAGGTCCTTGCACTTACGCAGCAGGTGGCGAAACCACTGAGCTAAATCCCTGGCCCTGCTTTCAGTTTAATGTTGTTATTTGCTATGGATTATATGGGCAAAAAAATTAGGTAAAATAAAACATCCACAAAATATTTCAGAAAAAAACTGTGTACTTTTTAAACTTATTTTTGACAATTGAATAAATATACAATTATTTTTGTTCATAATGAGTTTTTAAATTTTTCTTTGAAAGAGTAGATTCAGTCTTGAAAATAAATAAAAGGTATGTACTTTATGAACATAGGTAAACAATTATTTTGAGCATAAAAATTGCCATTTGTGAGCTGGTTATTTAGCTCAGTGGCACTGTGCCTGCCTTGCAGGCACAAAGTCCTGAGTTCAATCCCCGGTACTAGAAAGAAAAAAAAGCCATTTGTACATTGAAATACTATAATGGCATGCAGGAAAATTTCCGGACTTCCCAGAATGTGGTTTTGGACCCTTATTATGTTTTAGGGATGAAGCAACCTTTTTGTGTGTGTGTGTGTGTGGTTAGACACTCATCTAAAATCTTTGATAGCAGAATGTAGTGGTGCACACCTGTTATCCCAGAACTCAAGAGGTTGAGGCAGGAGGATTGCCATGAGTATAAGGCCAGCCTGAACTACAGAGTGAGATCTTGTCTAAAAAAAACCAAAAATAAATAAATCAGTAAAATCTTTAGTAGTCAAATTATTTTTTGATTTAATTCCAGAAAAATTGTGTGTAAATTTCTAAGTATACCCGAATGTGTTTATGTTGGGGTTTTTTATTACTAAACTAGACCTGGACTAGTAAGTCATTTGCTGTTATCTGACACATGTGGTGTCACTATGCATATAGACAGTGAGTGGATTTCAAAGAGGGGATGTTGCTTATTGCATGAAAGAGATATAGGTCTCGTTATGATTTAGAAGCCTGGGTAACTGGTTAGATTTTTATAATTAAATTGATCCTAACTGTGAAGACATTATTTTAAATGTTTATGATAGGCATTTCCTATTTTTACCATCTGTATTTTTAGTTTTTTGGTTTATTTTTTTTTGAGTCCCAAGCCACAGAAGTTTCTACATGTTTGCTTATGAAGTGGTTTATTTCCATCCTAGCACATTTTCAAAAGAAATTGTTCTATATCACAAATGTTACTGTCTGCACACCAAACTTACTGTATTCATGTTTTCAAATAAAACATAAAATAGCTACCACTTATTCAGTGTTCACCAGGGACCACTTTTTTCATATACATCTTTTTTACATGAAGAGTTAATTATATTTATCATATAAAATAAAAATCCAAATTAAATCTAGAATACTATGTGAAGTATAAATATCACCAAAGGACAACAGAATGAGTATATATAGAAAGATAATATTGTAAATGAAATGTGTATTTTATCTGTAGAACAAAAATAGAGTAAAATCAGAAGGGAGTAAACCTTTCATATAATAGTTAAAAAGTAAAATCAGACAAAAAATTAGGGAGGCTCAACCATCTTGAGAATGGGAAATCCTTTATCTGGCTGTCTTATATTTTTATAAACAAAGTTTAGGAAACTTCACCCAGCCTGGCTGAATGGCTGAATTAAAGAGTGAGTTTGAAAAAGCATGACCTATATAAACTCTATAGTTCATTTGCCTACTTATGGGACACAAAGCAATGGGTCTAGATTTAGGTCACTTGATTTAATATCTTTATGGGAGAAAGCAATCTAGAATATGTCCATCAGGTTTGTACTTGGTATTCTATTTAGGCAAGATTACAAACCCTAGAAATAAACTTAAAGTAGTTTTACAAACACAGAATAAAAATTCTACACAGAGAAATATGATGCTTTTTGTAATGTAAATATAAGATTGGATTTAGCCCAGCAAAGGAAGGGAAAGAACAGGAGAAAAAATCTGTTTCAAGCAAAATATGAGCCAGCCATTCACTGTGATTGTTCAAAAACTGTCCGTACCATATTGTCTGTAGTTTGTGTTATTTTTATGTTTGTGAATGGCCAAGATACTTGAAGAACTTTAAGGTAAACCTGAAGAATGTGAAAAGGTAATCCAAATAATAGAAAAGAAAGAAAAAGGAGATAATACATATTTAAGAAATTAGGATGAATAGTGTAGATAGTTTTAGGAATAGGAAGGGATTTCTTAACTGTAGGGATGTTGGTCATTTCCTTTTTATATGGAGATAGAGGAAAAATGGATGCAGTGAAAGCAAAGAGACATTTTGGTGAACTATCAGGGTGCTAAATATTAGAAGAAACAAAGAGAACAGTAAAATTGTTGTAGAAGGCTTCACTGAGGTAATGAGAAGTTGTTTTACCTTAAGATTTGAGATATGTACTCACTGGAAAAATACTAAGCAGATGACTTGCATTGTCTTCCAGATCTGTGACTGTAATTTGAAGTTTGCCAAAAAGTCTTTGAAATAGATTGTAAATTTAAATGTAGAATAAATGCAAAGAAGACCTGTATGACATTTTTATTTAGGATTCACTTACAGAGATGCATTAGACAAAGCTAATATTACAATTAATTTATTAATTGGCTCAATATATCTCTGTCTTTCTTTCTTGGAGATATTTATCTTTCTCTGAACTTTCCATTCATCTTGCCTTGAATTTATTTATTTTTAAGGGGAGAGAGATGCCTTGGGGACTGTTGTAGAATAAATGGGCAGATGGGATGATTTCTTGCTTATTAGTTAACGGGAATGATTTGACTTTACAATTCTTCCTAAGGCAGCTACTTAAAATGAAGTCTACTCAATCATGAAAATATAATTTACAATATAGATATTATTTCATTCCCTCTACTTCCCACACTATTTTTATTTTTTGGTACTCTTGCTAGATTTGGTGGCTTTGTGTTATCACTAGCAAAACCTTAAGTAGACCAGTGGTTTGTTCCTTTTGTTCTTTTGTTATCAGAACTGGGCAGATGTAACTGCAGGGTTCAGCAGGAGGTAGCTAAGAGAAGGCTCTCATTAAAGAAGAATTGGGAAATCCCATCTGAATACTCCTTCCTCCCATTATTTAGCAAACGGAGAACACCCAATAAAAAAAATAGCAAAATCGTTAATATCAAATGCCAGGGTATGCAAAACTGTGGTATCTCTAATGTGTGCTTCTCTTCTCTCTTTCTTTTTTTTCTTCTCTAAAATAAAACAGTTGTATTTATTCAAGTTAAGCCTAGTGTGCTTTGAGGTAAACACAGGTAGATGCAATTACTGTGTGACAGAGTTGTAGTTTAACTTCTCTATGAGCCCAATGAAATTGTTTAGAAATAAAAGGCTTCTCAAACTAAGGCATCTCAAAAGTCTGTGGCAGGAATGTTGATGCCATTACAAATGAATCTCAGTGTTGTTTTGACTCCTGATTACCAGTTCTCTTTACCATACCACTCTGGTGACATACACTATTTGAAAAAATATGCAATTTAAATTATAAGAGCTTTTGGAGGGAGAAAAATCTATAGATTATATTTTGAATTCATTGCTTCTGTTTTCTATGTTTTTAATTGGTTTCTAGATACACAAACCTGTCACAAGATGAATGTGTCCCAGACCTAGTGTACAAACTACATAGAGAGTCAAAGGGCTGGGTTCAATGCAAAAAATGTGAGGAAGGGGATACGGGATTTGCCTTGGTTAGGTCTCAATTGCTGTGAACCGTAAGGCTTCTCATGCATAACGGGAGAACCAAGGGCAACTGCCCATAGAGGGTTATGGTGTGAATTAAGGACCAGACTTAGGAAGGGGCATCTTGCAAATGTCAAGCAATACGGTACAGTTTGGCTTCTCACCTTCCGGGTGGAGCTTGAGATGGATTACAGAGGAGTGAAATACCAATTCTCTGTCTCTGAGTCCTTTTCCTAGTGCCAGCTCACCTTCATTCTCACCTTTACCCTTTTAATTGTTATTTTAAAGGGATTCCACGCTGACAATAGAGGCCCTTAGATTTCCCATTCTACTGCTGTTGGTGTTGTGCTGTAGAAGTAGAGTCTGCAGGGGCATTTGTATGGCCTCCCAGCCTCTCACTTAGCAATGAATACAGCTCTGACATGGCTATGAGGTGGCCCCAAAGCAGCTCCTTCTGTTTTCCAAGGACAGTAATACCAGTGAAAAATTGAATCTTTTCAGAGAGAAGGAAAGTGCTTTTTTGTCTTCTTTGTTTTATATTACCCAAACAGACAGCCACCCTGTAGTGTTCTCTGTCTGATAAGGTAGTGTCTAGCCAGTGATGGTGCCATAGGGTCACCGCCACTGGGGGCTGAGTTAGAATACTCACTCAGGTATTTGTGAGTAGGTCTTTTTTGAAATATCTGCTATCATCTTTCAGTTGAAACATTTTTTTCTACCCAGGAAAGCATAGAGTGGAATCAAATTTTGGAGTTAGTGAATTTTAGAGGAGGGTCCCAGTTGATACTCACTTTGCCATAAAACAGTGTCCACTGTTAGGAAAAGCACTGCACACTTGTGGAATCACAGTACTGCTTCTGTTTTAGCCCACATTGGGCCTTTCAAATTAGGTTGCACTTAAGAAGAACTGAAGTCCTTTTCCTATACTTAGAAAACTACTTATTATCTCATTTAAAATAATTGATACATAGAGGCACTAGAATATGATGTAGCCACCAGAGTGACATGGACTATCATCCCAATCTTGTATTACATGGGGTAAGTGTGTACTGAGCATGGCTGGGTGTGTACTAGGATTACAACCTTAGAAATCATAACTGTAGTTTGACTTTCATGTTTCAGAAATAAAGACACAGACTTGCCCATGGTCACTCACCCAATTTGTGATGGATTCCGAAAGGAGACTCTAAGGTCCATACCACTCACTTATCAGGCATACCCCAAACTCAAGGTCTGCCACGGATTATATGGGAATAGTGCTCCGAGGGAATTAAACCTAGGAAGCTAGAGAAATACTCAACAGAGGAAATACTGTGCCCACACTGCAAATGCTGACTGAGAGTTGTTTTATATACCTAGTTAAATTTTTTGGAGAGGAGAGATTTCCTTCTCTTACAAAAATTACTGACAACTCGAGAAACAAGTTTATGGGTTCAATTTTAAGTTCAGTCAGGTGAAAAGTGTCACCTTTATTCCTGCCCTCATTTAACATTATGAAGAATCCTTCCCAAGTATGTAACTCTTAATGATAAAAAGCAAATTAAGCAGGCATTTTCCATTTGTTCTAAGCAGGTTGACTTTGAGACATTAATAGTGCTGATTTGTCACTAGCTGTGACCGCTGTTTAGACAGTCTCTAGCTATCACCTGGCTCACTGATTCTGTCTACATGGCCTCACCCTGTGGCTGGGGAGCGTGGTGGTATGAAGTACAGGTAGAGTGTTCTGACCACCTCGAACACTGGGCCTGGGCTTTCTGGAGGAGTCCTGGCGCCACCAGCCAGGTCCCCAGATCTAGCACGTCATTCTGGGGCCGAACACCCATCTTTTCTCCGTGTGCTCCATTCTCCTGAGTTGACTGTGATGGCAACCTAGCTAACAGAATGGAATGAGTGATTTGGAAGGAAATACCTGAAAAGTTCGGCAGGGAGAAGCTGTGCTCCACAGGGAGATCTGGGACAAACAGTGCAACAGGAAAACCTTGGAGAGGGAAGAATTTGAGGATGGAGGCTGTGGCCAAACGGGAAATCTAGATAAATTTTAACTGGGTCACAAGTGTTCCTTCCATTGACCCAGAGAAGGAATCCACTGTTTCTTTATTTGTTCTTAATACTATATTTTATATCATCCAATATATCAGAAATACAATTTCAACATGTAATCAGTATTTTAAAATGTTGAGCTATTTTACTATTGTATTTTTGTTTAGTTTATAACCAGTTGGAGTTTTCCAATTAAGCTAATGATTAAGTGATTTTAATTTGTTTGCAATCTATTCAACTGATCAAGAAACACACACCATTTCTTGTGTGACTGGCATTATTGGAAAGAGACTATCGAGGAGAAAATACTGCAGCCAACAGAAGGGAACCTCCTGGGGGTGGTTTTAACCTTCCCAGGTTAAAGCAAAAGTGGGAACAGAGAGTTTTCCATGAGAAGAGAGCACCTTTTTGTGCATGTCCTTAAGGGCAAGCATCGTGTCTTAATTATCATTGTGTCTCTAGAATGGAGAACAGAACTTGCACTTAGCAAGTACACAATACTGTTTGGCAGTTTTTGTGGGAAAATGTAGAAAAATGCATGAAGTGTTTTATTTCTTTCTCCCTAGTGATATCTCTCTCCTCTCTCCCCCACTCCCAGCTTAGGTTACTGTGTATTTTGACATTGTCCCTGGAATATGAGATCCATTCTCCTGTGGAAGACGTTTTTACAAGGGCAGTTTAGGGTTGAGCAAATACGTTTGGGAGAAACAAAGGATTCTGCGGCTACCAGAACTCTTCAAGTCGTATCTGATAGAATTCCTAGGATTGACAGCTGCCTTTTAACTATTTTTAATGAGCTGTTCTATTATTCTAGATGCTGTGGGTCTGTGGAAGAGATAACCACAATGGCTTTCACTCAGAATAAAAAGATACTTGGTGGGGGTGGTTCAGTGCTGTAGCAGTTGCCCAGGATGCTCAAGGCCCTGGGTTTGATCTTCCCACCACCAGAAAAAAAGATTCTAATCCAAGGCTGTCTCTTTTTGGAGTTTGCCAGGGGGCGAGGGGATGTCGTGGGTTTATTCAGATGGGAGAAAAGAAAGTTGCAAGCAGTTAACTTGCTTGTGTGATTAATATAGATGAGAAGTAACATAGTGACCTAGACAGGAGCAAGTTTGTCATTGTTAGAAAAAGTTTCATGGTCAGTTTGAGACTTGATAGAGGTAAATTGTAGGGAGAAGGAAGAAAATAGGAATAGGTAATTTTAGAATTTTTCATTGGCCCCTTAGGATTTGATGCTGTGGTGCTTAGGGCAGAGTGTCAACCTGACTGGCTTCGGGGTGTGCCTCAGGCTGTGGCGAAGCACACTTCTGGGTGCATCTGGGTGGGGCACAGGTGTGGCTTTGGGGTGTGTATCTGGTCCCTTTCCCTCTCCTCACAGGCACTGTTCACCTGCTGTTTCTCAACTACCAGGAACTAAGCAGCTTTGCTCTGCCACTCCCTTCTGCCATGATGTCCCTGCCTTGGAGCCAGGTGACCGTGGACAGAATCCTCTGAGAGCATGAGCCAAAATAAAGCTCCGCTCCTTAAACTGTGGGTGTTGGGTATTGTGTCTAGCAATGGAAATGCTGACTAATATATATGCTTTTCCTCAAAGCTCTGGTAAGTTTCCTTAATAACAATTTAATCACACTGTATTTTGATTTATAGATGTCCCTTTATAGATCACCTTGAGTAAAACACTTGAAGACAGAGATGTATAGATGAATTTGAGCAATAGTTACCAATATTTGAGCTTCGTTCTGAGAATAGGAAGGAAGACTCAAAAATGTTTTATGAAGAGTAAAAGTGTAATGTCTGGAGGTTGGATTGGAGCAGAAAACTTGAAGGCAAGGAGACGAGAAATTCCTGTTGATTAAAACAGTTCAGATATGAGAGAAAAGGGGGTGGGGCAGTTGAGAATGGAGTAAATACATCAGATGTGTTTCCAAAGTAGACATGAAAGGCTGTGTTTACTGGATGCCAGAGGCAAGAAAGAGAAGGTGGAAAAGCGTATAAATGTTCAAGCTTTTTAATTTCTGTCCAAATTGATAGGTAACACTCCATAGTATTTATACAACTGCCAAAATTTCCAGGCCTAAATAATTCGTATCATTATTGTCAGCATTTGTGTGCTACTTCATTATTTCCAGTGTTATTTGTTGACTGTAGTCTCATGTGTCTCCAATGTCTATGTTTTCCAGCAGAAAAAGAAAAAGAAATTGAAAATGATGATAGCTACATGAGATTGTGTCTGATATTGAATCATGAATCATTTAATCAGCCCAGTATACCTTCTTTGAGCCATTTTGTTCCTCACTTTAAAATGTAGGATTCAAAGACTTAGCAGTCTAAAAAACAGTAGAAAATTATCTGGGAGAAAAATAAGAGAGTGATCTGACCATAGACTCAAAGAGAAACAGAGGGCTGAGGTGATAGGTCAGCGATAATGTGTTTGCCCAGCATGCACAAGGCCTTGGGTTTGAACCCCACATGAAAATGAGAGAAATAGAGGGAAAAGGAGAGGGAGAGGGAAAGGGAGAGGGAGAGGGGGGAGAGAGAGAGAGAGAGAGGAGAGAGATGGGGAGAAAAGAAAGGAAAAATGAGAGAGGGGAGAGAGAGAAGGAGAGAAATAGGAGAGAGACAGAGAGAAGAGGGAAATGGGAGGGAGGGAGGGAGAGAGAGGGAAGAGAAAGAAAAGAGAAAGAGAAGGGAGAGGGGGGAGACTGAGATCCAAGTAATTACTTGATTTGTAGTGAGCCACATTGTCAGTGAACTACAGCGTGGAAACTAAGACCCATGTATATTGACTTTCAAACCATTGCTTTTATTCTGTGCCATAGTAATTCTGCAGAATATGTGTAAAATTGTACAAATGTTATAACTAAGCTGTTATATGTCACTACACAGATGTGCATGTATGATTGCCGAGAATTTGAAGGAAAGCCTTTGTATCCTCCACTTAAATTTAAGCCATTACAAAGGGCAATTTAACATTTTACTCCACAACTGCAGAACAACCTGTATACTATATTTTGAAGCTTTCTGTTGAGGAAATCATTTTCTGTGGGCTTCTTCATTTCTGTATACCTAGCAAGCAGAGGCACTTTCTTTGTTCTAGACCAGTGGCGGTGAACCTACAGCACACGTGCCACAGCAGGCTGTTTGTTATCATCGAAAGCCCTAAAAGGTTCATCATCACTGTTCTAGACTATCTTTTCAAAGATGTTGGGAGAGTAGGTGGTCTTGGAAGACATGAAAAGCATAGTCACACATGCTTATTATCCAGTGTAATAAAGATAATTGCTCCCTGTAGAGCAAAGTGCGGACATGCTTACTGCCCACTACAAAAGATTCAGACTTCCTGAACTCAGGATTCCTCTCCAGTATACATACCACTGAGCCGCAGGCAACCATCTAGGACTGTACACATTACCTTTGGGAGGACTGGGAACAGAGGAAATTGCCACCAGTATGCTGATCCCAGTGCTGCTTGCAGTGGTGAGTGAAATACAGCCCTTTGTCTCTGACCCAGGAGTTTCCTGTCTTCTGCCATCATCCATGAAACTCTAGCAGGCTAACATATTAGCTTGTAAATTGCTATGGTCTGGATGAGAATCCCCTAAAGGACCAGGTGGTCCCGAGGCAGTAGTGTTGGGAGGTAGTGAGACTTCAGTTGGGGCCTCGGAGTGTCCTTAAGTCATGGGGAACATGAAGGAGATTGTAAGGCCCTGGTCTTTTCTCTTTCTTGGCTCTACACATGTTCCCTTGTCATGCCACCCCACCCCTTCACCAAAGGTCCAAAGCAGAGGGGCTACCTAATTTGGACTGCGGCCTCTAGAACAGTAAGCATTCTCTTTTTGATTTTATTGCCTTAGGTATTTTGTGATAGCAACACAAAGCTAATATAAAAGTAGGATAAGAGCCCAGATTCTTCGTAGTTCTTGATACTTTCTAGGTAGAAAGGTGTGTGGCCCTGAAAAGAATCTGATAATTGTTTAGGGCTAGATGAAAGTTGAAATGTAATAGCAAGGGTTATTTCTAAAGGGTTAGATAAAACAACTTGAGATCCACGTGTGCCATTGATGTCCTAGGGCACAACTAATTGGATTTGTGAAATAGTCCTTAGTTGCTCTCACCAATTTCAATCTGTATAGCATGAAATGCATTATTGTTGTTATATTTTAAATGTTTTGTAAATTGACAGGCAGGAAAGAGTTATTTTTTGGATACTTGTGCAGGATAAAATGACAAGAAGATATTATTTAGTAATTTGCTTAGTCAATGTAACCAAAATGGATAGATTGACCATACTTTGATTTCTAAATTGTACATGCATAATTTAATGAACTTCCTTAGAAGGATTGTTTTCCTACTTGAATTTGGATATTCCCTTTCTAAATTTGATTATCACATTATCAAGGCCCAAGGAACAATTTGTTCTTAATGATTAAGCAAATTAAATAATTAAAATAGATATTGTATTCTAGTTTTACTTCTAAGCGAGCGACATGAATGGGGCCTAAATAGAAAAGAACACCATCAAGACTGAATGTCAAAGCAAATTCATTCCTATAGTATAGGTTTTGTTAAAACCCAGAATGAATAATATTTACATAAATCAGCACTAAAGACTAAGTTTTGGACTATAGCAGCAGAGTGGCTAGCAGATTTATAATTAAACTTGCCTTCAACTCTATTATGTGTTTAATCTGTTTTAGTTACTTTCTTGTTGCTGAGACACACTGCCCATCACCCACAACTGTAAGGAGGAGGGGTTTATTTTGGCTCACAGTTTGTAGAGGCTTCAGTCCATGGTTGGGTCCAAGGCAGGGCAGCATGGCAGAGGGGCCTGGCAGAGGAGATCTGCTCCTGGCATGGCAGCAGGAAGCAGAGAGAGAGAGAGAGAGAGAGAGAGAGAGAGAGATCAGGGCGGAGGAGGGGACAGACCCTTCCAGGCCACGCCCCAGGGACCATCTCCTCCACCCAGGCTCCACCTCCCAACAGCACAATGAGCTATCAACTCATGATCAGTAATCCACTGATGAGTGTCAGGCCACCACGGCCCAATCCCCAATAGCCTCCCCAAAGCCCCACCTGTGAGCGCTGAGCCTTGGGGGGCATTTAGATATAAAACATTGCCGTCCAGTTTCTGGTACAGGGTTTGAAACTAACAATGAATATGCTCATACCACATGTATATCATTTTAGACATTACTCATTAGTTCTAAGCTATTATATACTTTTGCTACCTGTTAAGTTTTCTTCCTTTTCTTCTTTTTTTGTGTGTAGCAGAATTTAAGGATGTTAGGAAGTCATATAGATATGGTATTAACGAGAGTACAGGGATTATAGTAAAGATAAAGTGCACAAGAAGGTGTCCTTCAAATACAAGTGTGTTCCTGGGACTATATTAGAAGCAGTGGCCCTCATAAAGTATAATACAAGAAAGTCATCTTCAGAAGTTGGTGAAGAATTTGAGAGGAAGTAACGTGTAATTAATCATTCAAGAAAATAACATTGATTACCTTGTATTATTATTGCTTTCACTGTTTTGTATTTGAAAAATGTCTGCAGAATGCTGCAGTTCTGGCCAGCAGCCTGCTCGTCCAGGAAGGACCCTGGCTTGGGGTGCATCGCACTCAAAGCTGGCCTTTTCGCCTTTTTTTCTTGTGGGGTGCTTTGCTTGGTGGCTGTGAGCATTGCAGGACTTTTCTATGGTGCTGCTCCTGCCTGAGTGCCCCTGCAGGCCTTCCCACCACTCTAGCAGTGGAGGGGTACGCGTCTTCACCCCAAAGATTGAATGGGCCCTTGGCTGCCTTGACCAGTGCGAGACAGCAGAGCCATGATGGGCCAGCAGCTTCTGGTTAGCAAGTAAGGGCGTCGCTGTGGTGTGGACTCTCCAGCCCTCGCTGCGCCCTTGCTGCCACGTGAGTCGGAACGGAGCAGCCCATGAGCCCTTCCTCAATTGGTGACCCACAGACTTGTGAGCAAAATAAAGAATTTTTTCTTAAACCAAGTTTATGAGGAGATTCCTAACAGTGATCAATAATGGGTGCACCACACGTCTGAATTGGGTGGTAGATAAAAGTTAGGAAGTAGTTGGGAGTGGCAGTGCACTCCTGTGATCCCAGGTCTTTCAGAGGCTGGGGCAGGAGGATCAAAAGTTCCAGCCCAACCTGGGCAACTTAGCGAGATCCTATAACAAAAAATAAAAAGGTCTGGGGATCGTGCTCAGTGGGAAGACTCTGGGTTCAAATCCCAGTACTCCAAAATAAATAGATAGATAGAACTAATAGATAATAAACTCTTCATTTTGACCTTTTTTTTTTCCTAAATGAGGGGAAGGAAGGGTAGTGGTCAATGCTTAATAATTTATTTACAGGAGTGATAAGATAGCAAACTGACTTCCTTTACCTAACTATTATCATTTTATTTTGTTTTCAGCTTTAATATTCAGATTAGCATCATGTTTCCATCATGCTTGAGGTTCTCTGGCAAAGTGTAACTGTGACAACACAGGTTCATCTCCAAAGTCATCCTCTTTGCCTCCCCATTATGATTCTGTGTCACAGTAATCCCTCATCTAAATTCTGGATAGTATTTGACAGCATTTTGGGGGAAAAAGATCAATTGTCCTATAAGGCTCTTTCCTCTCTGCATCTCATGTCTGAAATGTTTCTTCCTGACAGCTGATGACTCATGCTTCTTTTTCACCCTGAACAGTTGCTGAGGTTGCAAGTTTGCTGAGGAGGTACTGAAGTTCATTTTAGCAGAAAGACACCTGCCAGACAGTGGTCACTGCATCAGAAGGGAGAAAACTTAGAACTCAGCTCGAGGTGCCTTGAGTGGAGAGTTGCACGATTAATATAACCTAGTAATGGGTTCTGGTTATCTTTTTTTTTGGTATTGGGGATTGAACTCAGGACCTTGCACTTACGAGGCAGGTGCGGTGGCACCACTGAGCTAAATCCCTGGGCCTAGGGTTCTGGTTTTCTTACTGGTTGAAAGCGAGGGGCTGGATGTGTTGGTCTGTTACCTCCCCACATTGTGATTGTGTTCTAGTGAGTGCACATCTTTTAAAATATGATTTACATTTATGTAAGATGTAAATGTGGAGGATTTGGGTTATTGCTATGTTGAGTTTTTAATCAGTGGGCAAACTTTCTTCCTAGATTAAAGAAAAAGTATTTGTCATAACATCTTTAAGATGGCTTAAGGCTAGAGAATGTTTGCAATAATAAAGTGAAGTTGCACTGTAGAAATGTGTCTGTCAAGGACACAACCTGTCCCCACCGCGGTTCTCTTGCACCTACAGGGAAACTCAGTTGTAACAATTATTTTAAGAATTAATATCACCAGAGACTTAAGTACACAGTAGTGTGTGCTGGTTAGCAATGCATCCTAAACATTTGACTTTGCCAGGAGTATGTACATGGTGAGCTCACACACATTTTACTGTTCTTCTATGAAATTCTACATTCAATCTAAAATATTGCTGCTAATATTTACATAAAATGAGACTCTCAGTCACTATGCTAGTTTTATTAATTTTGTGCTTCTGGCAAAGTAAGAGGATAAAATTATATGTTATGGGTTCCAAAAGCTCTTTTTAGGTTAAATGGTAAATTGTGCAACCAAATGCCTCACTAATAAGCCTTATGTCAGACTGGCAGAAAGTGAAAGAAAACAGGCCCCCTGACCAATTGTTTGCCCTTCTCAAATCCAGTGAACCACGTACTGAGCCTGTCCCTATCTACGCAGGACAGGATGCTCGTAACAAGGTCTTTCTTCCTTTATCATTCTCTGTGGGGAGACATGTTTAGTAGACAGACTCATTTTTCTCTGATCTGCTATGCCTTAAGCAAGAACTAAAGGATCCTTGGCTTCACAAAGACAGGCAAGATCTGACAGTCCAATCCCTCCATCCATTGAGCTGCTCTGGCATGAGACCTGCATCCTGGTCCTCTCTCCACCCCTTGTGTGGACCCTGGGCTGAGCCGCTAACCTTCTTATGGCCGTTTCTCTCCTTTGTTAAGTGGATGGAGGCTTTTCCTGGCTGGAGACTTTAATGAAGAGGAGGCCTCTTTCCCCTTGCTCTTGCTCTTTCCTCTTGGTTGCCTCCTCTGCCAGCTTCTTGCTCTCCTTTGGAACTGTGACTGTCACATTTAATGGTGACAAACTAACACACCTGTCCATTCCAGTGCCATCATCTCTCCCATATGGTACTGACTCTTACACATACCTCTTCATATCCATGGTCTGTTCAGCTCCCATTCAACAGCTTTTATAAAGAGCACCCCCACCCCCGATTTTATCATTTCATTTCTCTTGTAAGCCATTACATGGCCTGTAGATGTAGCTCAATGGTAGAACACTTGCCTACCACTGTGAGGCCCTGGTTTGATCCCCACCACCACCTCAAAAACTAAACCATTAAATAGCTTCATGTGACTTTTATGTGCATATTCCAAATCCTCCAATTCAGCCCCTTGGATCTTTACTGTTTAGTCTCCTACTTGCACCTCTAACCTGGTCTCATGGGTCACTCTCTATTCTACTTTCACTATGCTGCAGTCAGCACAAGGTTGCACTTTTCCCAAATGACATCTGTGACACCAGGCTGAGCAGTGTTCCTGGGTGCAGCCCCTGAAGTCTCCCTTGTTCTTCCTGAGAGATAAACTCAGTCTGTGGCCATGGAGTACTTGTCTGGGGTTAGAATGGGCTTATTCTATCCCGAAATCTGCTTCCCTAAATCCACAGTCGGTATGTTACATGGTTGCAAAACCTACTTTTCCTAGCCATATCACCTGGATCTAGCATTGTAGTTTTGAGGAATTTGTCTCCATAAACTTGCTACATGGACCACATATTATATAACAGTGATGGGGGTCTAACACATGATCTGTCACAGTTCGGGCTGCTGTAGTAAAAGACCATAGACTGGGTAGTGTAAACCACTTATCTCTCATGGTTCTGGAAGCTGGGAAGTCCAGCAGATCTGAGGTCTGGTGAGGGCGCACTTCCTAGTTGCTTTCCTCATTATCTCCACACACGGATCTGTGAGTTTCTCCTCATTGTACGCACATATGGCTGAAACAAAGCTCCTCTTCCTATTTCTTCTTACAAGGTTATTAAGCCCATTCACGAGGCTTCCACCCTCATGACCTGGTTACCTCTTGTGACTGTTAACTGTATTATGTTAATTTAACTGAGTTAAAGACTACCCAGTTAGCTGGTAAACTATTTCTAGGAGTGTCTGGGAGGCTGTTTCCAGAAGAGATTAGCATTTGAGTCAATAGACTGAGTAAAGAAAATCCTTCCTTGCCAATGAAAACAGGCAGTGTCCAATCCATTGAGGTCCCAGATAGAACAAAATGGTGGATAAAGGGTGAATTCTGTCTCCTGAACTGGGACATTTGTCTTATGCCCTCAGATATCACATGTTATTGCTTATGTTCAGATGTCCCCCAAGCCTCACTTGGCCAGAGGTGGGACTTTTTCAAAGGTGGCTGAATCTAGAGTGTGTGATTGATTCTTGATACAGTGCTAGAATTAAGGTGGTAGGATTAAAGGTGTGAGTGCTATCCACCCTAAGGGCAGGTAGCCTGGATACAATATAAGGGATAGAAAGAGGCTTGCTGCTAGTTACTTGTAGCTGGTCACTGCTGCTTTGCTACCTTCTCCCTGCCATGGACTGTTTCTCCTCTGTGACGCCCCTCTGCCATGCCACCCTGCCTTGGAGAAAGCCAAGTATGGACTGAAACTTCTATAAACTGTGAGCTAACTAAACCTTTCCTCCTTTAACTTTGGGTTTCTGGTATTGTGTCTCAGCAATGAGAAAAAGTAACTTAAGACATTACAAGTCCAGGTTCTCAAGCCTTTGGCCTCAGACTGAATTACACCACCAGTTTTCCTGTTTCTTGTTTGTAGACTGTTTCTGGCCTCTATAAGTGTATGAGCCAATTCCTGTGTGCATTTCTCTTCTCTATTTCTGTCTCCCCTTGGTTCTATTTCTCTGGAGAACCCTGACTAATATACCATCCCGAGGCATATTGCTTTCCCATAGGTGTGTGTGTGTGTGTTTGTGTGTGTGTGTGTGTGTGTGTGTATGTGTGTATGTGTTAGGGTTTCAACCTATGAACTGGGGGGTGACAAACATTCCATCCTTAAAGAGACCCATGGGAACAGTAGCGGTCTATACACAGGCGCACCTGGTGACACACTGAGGCCTTCCGTGGAGTCACTGCTACCAAACTGGCCAGGGCTACTACTCCCACAGGGATCTTGTCCCAGTTTTGCCGTTGCACGGACTCTTCCACTAGAGGGCACTCTCCCCTGTTGTTGCCTCTGCATAGGGTGGGTCGCTCTTCCCGACTCTCACCTTACACCTTCCTTTTGCACATGGATGAGTCATAAATCAAATGATTCCAGTTTGCAAGTCACTTCCTCTAAAAAATTTACCCTGTTCTTTCAGATTGGGTTGGGTGCCCTGGTTTTGTTTCTCCAGGCAGCTTCAGTGTCCCCTACCAGGAGGATCATTATACTTCCAGTCCTGTGGCTGCCCCTATCTGAAATTATGACCTTTTTTAAGGGCAAGAGTGATGTAGCTCATGCCAAAACCCCACCATCTAGCATGGAGCCAACCACTCAACAAATGCCTGCTGGGGAAAGAAAGGAGTAAGTGAATGAGGGAAAGGGAGGTTGTCGGTGAGAGGAGAGAGAGGAGCCTAGGAGGGAGAGGAGCTACTTCCTGCTGAAGTAGAGAGAACTGAGAGGAGGAAACCAACCTGCTCACTTGACTGGCCTGCAAGCCTGACTTTGGCTTCCAAGGAGGCGTGACATCATCGAGCCCTTCCAGGTCTTCTGTAGGGGGAGGGACAGTATTGAACAATTGTAGGGTGGACCCTGGAGGAGGGCAGCTCTGAGGTCTGAGCCCAGTTCTGTGCCCTTTCCCAAATATCAGGGGCTTTTCCTTGTTGAATTTTGGGAAGCTATGTTTTCTTTTTGTTTGCTGTATTTATATTTCATATCCTTCTCCAAGTATAAAGCAAAAGTCAAAAGAAGAATCATTAGCCTTAAAATGCTTTGTGTTTGCTACAAGACAGGGAAGGATTCTATGTCCCCTTTTTTGGTGGCCAAGAAGGGGGACCACATGGTCAGAGCAATGGCTTCTGGCAGCAGAAAGGAGGCAGAGGATTTACCCAGAAAGAGAGAGGGGCAGGAGGACCAGGAGGGGCATCGGCTGCTCTGGGATGGTGATCCGTAGACCCTTCAGGCATCCCTTTCTCCTAGCACCCCTAAGAAACGACACTCCTCTCCTGTCTCTTTAGATCCCTCTCTAATTTTTTGCAATTCCTTTACCAGTCTAGTGCCTTTAATCCAAGACATGTGACGTATTTCTGAAGGCTAGGAACTCTGATGCACTGAGAGTATCATTCACATAACAGGCCTCCTAACGTGGAACTGCGACTGTGTGCTTCCTAATACTACGAGTAGCTGTGGTGATTTTCCATCGGTTAACTGTTGTAACAAACAACACCATAATTTTAGTGACTGAACACTCATGGGAAAAAGTTACTTGTGTGCTTTGAGGTTAATAAATGCAGAAATAAGAAGGACTAGGTTATGAGTGCCTCTGTGTTTGGTCAGTGGCTGGGAAAATAGGAGAATTTCATTAGCTTGGTCTGAGAGTGGCATTCACTTCCGCCCACATCTACAGGGCAGGATGGAGTCCTGTGCCTGCCACCTTCAGCAAAGGAGGACAGAAAACGCCATTGCACTGGTTTCCATGTCAAAGTATCCCAAACTGGGTGGCTTAGAAAAACAGAACTTCTCTCAAAGTTGTGAAGGCTGGAAGTCTGAAATAAAAAAGTTGTCAGGGCCATGTTCCTGCTGCACTCTGGCGAAGGGCTCCTCCTTGCTGCTTTCTAAGTTTGAGTGTGGGTGGCGATCCCGGTAATCTTTTCCCTGCACAGCACCTGGAAACTCCAGTTTCCCCTGCTGCTCTCTCCACCACCTTTCCTGTGTGGATCGGTATGTGCAAGTCTCCCTTTTCTTTAAGGATACTAGCCATTGGGTTAGTGCCCACTCTAATTCATTATGACCTAATTTTGCCCAGACTACATCTGCAAAGAGCCAATGTCCAAATAAGGTCACATTTACAAGTACTAGGTTAGGATGTGAAGACTTGTTTTTTTCTTAAGGTACTGGGACTTGAGCCCAAGGCCTTTGCACTGAACTACATCTCCAACCCCTTTTTCTTTTTTATTTTGGGACGGTGTTTTGCTTAGGGCTCTAACTTGCAGTGCCTCTGCCTCAGCCTCCTAGACTGTTGGGGTTATAGCGTGTACCACCACACCCAGCCTAGGCTGTGAGGATATCTTTTGAGGATACATTTAGTGCACAACAGTGGTGTACCCGTGTGTCCAAAAGGAACAGAGAAATGGTTTGGTGAACCCCCCTCTAAACTCTGCCAAGTTAACATTTTCTGCCAGCACTGTGAGGGCTTCACAGAACTGGTCTTTGTAACATTCTGCAAAAAATGCATTTGTAGCACCAGACAGCTCTGACTCACAAAAGAACTATGGAAGATAACCTAGCTCTAAGATCTAATTGCTTATACTTCAAGGATCTGTACCCCACTCAAATATCTTAGGATTTAAAAAAGGAGTAAGTGGCCGGGAATTTAGCTCAGTGGTTTCGCTGCCTGCTACGCAAGTGCAAGGACCCGGGTTCGATCACTGGTACCAAAAAAACCAAAAACCAAACAAAAAAGGAGTATGTGTTAGATTTTGTAATACTATTCATGCTAATGGTCTAATAGAGTAGGCATATGAAAATTAGTATAACCCCCTATAAAATAGGCTTGACATAAAGCCAATAAGGCCTTCTTCGTGTTTCTGTGTGGATCGCCGTCGTCGGACTGGTTTCCACTCTTGGCGTTTTCCATTGCAGTCTTTGCTCATCTTACCACACTTCATGAAGTGGCTGCTTTTCATTGAGTCAGCTGCGGTTTAATAGAGGACAGTGGCCTTTAAATCAGATCTTGTTCGTCGCGTTACCTCGGGAAAGCCACCAAGCTGCTTTTTTCTCCTGTTTTCTCACCTGTGCTGTGATGAGTGTTAGCCTCCTTTCCGGCTATGAGAATCCCATAAAGTTGCTAATTATCCAGTGCTGGCTGCCTGCCCACTGTGCTTGGGTGTTATCAGTGACCGAAGAGACCTCTGTCCTCATGGAGCTTCTGTCCCAGGAGCCAAAATAGGACTTGGACATTATAAAATGTTTTACAGGTTTTGGGTATGATCATTATTGGTATCTTATATCTAGAAACTCCAGTTTCTCTAATATGTTTAAGAAATCTTATTTAAAATAACACATAGCTCCTAGATATTAGAAAACACACAAAATGAAAGAAAATCTAAGATTTGAAAAAAATGTATCCGTAGAAATTTAACCATAAATTTAAATTCATGATAAATATTGAAAATATTTGTTTATTGCATTTAAAGATAGTTCCCACTTCCCTGTTCGATACCAGGTACTGTATTGGGCTCCATGGGGATTCACGATAGATACCAATGGTTCCTGCCAGGAGCTCAGAATCACATCAGGAACTAAAAGCTGTGTCATTAGCATAGAAAGTGAAGAGCGCCTGGCAGAGAGGCACAGAGAGGTTGACTGAAAGCTTCAGAAGAAGAAAGAGATTGCCAGACTCCGGGAACATCTTCTCAGCATTCCGTAGCTGTGGAACATTTATCTTCTGATGTTATGATTGGCATAAAATCACTAACTCCTGTTTCATAATTTATCTCCTGGTTGGGATTTTTATTTTTTATGTTAATGTTGAGTGTTCACCTCTGTGGCTGATGTTATAGTGCTTGTACAGTACCTTCATTGTAAAGCAAGTATATATATATGAAACTTAATATTCCAGAATAACACTGCTGTGGTTCACGTTTGTGCCCCTCCAGAACTCCCACTGAAACTTAAACCCAGTGAGACGTACAGGGGGGACTTTAAGAGCTGGTAAGTCTCGGGGGATTAGTGACCTTATAACAGGGACTAGCAGGCCCTCTCCTTGCTCTTCCATTCCTCCCACCACTCAAGGACACAGTGTTTGAGGTGCTGCCTTGGAAGCAGAGAATGGGCCACACCAGAGACCTTGACCTTGAACGTCTAGGTCTCCAGAATTGTGAGAAATACATTTCTATTATTTATAAGTTACTCTCAGATATTTTGTTTTAGCAGCAAAAATGGACTAGGGCAGGCAGTAAGCGACTAGGAGGGTGTATCAGATCTTCAGTTAGCGGCTTAAATCCAAGTGCTTAGAGCCATGCACTGTGTAGTTGGATGTTTACAGCGAAGGCACGGAGGCTGTGTGAGCATAGTCAGAAGTTACTGATTCAAAGCTGTGACAACATGGAGTACCTTTATTTTCAATTTACATTGCAGAGGAGATAGGACCACCATGATTATGCTTCTAAATGGGCTGCCAGACCCGTGGACTGAACCGCACATTCTGACTTCAAATGAAAATGAAGGATCTTAGTAGCATTTTTTTTCCCTTAGATCTAGTGGCTACAGCAGTTTTGGAGATCACGTAGTTTCCTCAATGCCTTTGCCAATTTCAGGACCTTTGAGTGACCACTGTCCTCTCTAGAATATTATTCCTTCAGATAATTCCTTGGCTTGCACTATCAGCTCATTCAGATTTCCAGAGAGCATTTCCTGGCTCCGTGTATAAAATTGTGTCTGTCTCCCATTATTCCTTCTCTGACTGTCCCCTTATAGCATATACCACTAATAATTTTGTTTACCATCAAGTTCCTGTTAGAATTTAAGCACCATGATTACAAAAAACGTCCCCCCCCCCACCTCTATTTTTGCGGTACTGGGGATCAAACTCAGGACCTTGTGCTTATGAGGCAGTGCGATGCCACTGAGCTGCATCCCCAGCCCAAAATGTTTTTTGTTTTGTTCAGCACTGTGTCCCTGGGGAATAGGGGCAGTGCAGACCTACTGGCACATGTTCCTGAGAGCTAAGAGGAGAGTAGGGAAACACCAGACGTCGCGGGGATTTGGGTGCAGATAAAGATGAGAACTGGCGTTGGGCTTCTGGCAGCATCTGCGGAAGTTCCCTGCGGGTTTTGTCTGGGAATAAGGCATTCCTTGCGTCTGGCCTGGCCCGGCAGTCGCTGTGGCAATGGTGAGAGGACTGTGGCCGCACGCGTTTGCTCAGACGGGCCTGAGTGAAAGGGGGCAGCAGGACGGCGGCTTCGGGTGGGGAAGTGTAGGGTCCTGTGGCCAACAAGGCAGAGGGGAGGAGCAGTCAGAAAAGCAGGTGGCTTTGTGTTGTCCTCTCTGATGGAAAGGTGAGTTTCCGACTTTGCTAGTCATTTTCATGGAAGCAACAACTGTTTTTTCTTTTTTTGGTACTGGGGATCGAACTCGGGACCTTGCGCTTGTGAGGCAGGTGGTGGAACTATTGAGCTAAATCCCTGGCCCTGTGAGCAATAATTTAAAGCTAGACTTCTCTGAGTTGAAAACTGTGTATTTATATTTGCAATTATAATGATAGGATTAGCAATAGCAGCACATTTAGAGAGGTATCTTCAGTTCTCAAAATGCATTGATATACATTATCACGTTTAATGCTTACTCAATTTGTACATCTACGTATTCTGTGTATTCTACTTCTGCATTTGTTTTCTAGGAATAGGGGTGCGTGTTTAGCGTGTGTATATGTGTATTTGTACAAAACATGTGGGACTTTGATTGCGTCCACAAATATGGCCACCGTGATCCAGTAGGTGAAATTGGGCTTCCTGTTATATAAGCAAATATTTCTTTTCTATCAAGAATATTTCTGGAACTTTATGTTACAATATCATTTCGAATAGAGATGGTGTTTTTTTCAACAGTTCATAGAGAGAATTAGGTGCAGGAAATTCCAAGACAAATTATAAAATGTTTTAATTCCAGGACTTCCTTCTGTTTGTATTACTCATGGTGTCTTATTTATATCTTTAACAAACCTTGATTAATTGCTGCTCATGAACCATGCATCATGTTTGGTTCTGGGAAATTCAATGATCTCTCCCCACCCAAGCGCGCGTGTGCGCGCGTGCACACACACACACA
Organism: Heterocephalus glaber; assembly: GCF_053883595.1. NCBI lineage: Eukaryota > Metazoa > Chordata > Mammalia > Rodentia > Bathyergidae > Heterocephalus > Heterocephalus glaber. The sequence continues at coordinate 415,595 of NW_028258413.1, read as the reverse complement.
CACACACAGAGCTGGCTAACTGCACAGCTGTAGGATGGTATTACAGGTGCTCATGTCTAAGCTGCCCATAAAGAGGGGAGGTATAGGAGGAGGGAGTAGTCTGGGCTGCTTCCTGCTGGGGAAGCTGTTCTCCAGGCTTCATGGCAGAAGTCATCTTTGAATGGAGTTTTAAAAGATTACCATGTTTAATCAAAGGAATAACCTCCTAAAAATGTCACTCCCTTACATTCACTTGAGAGCATTAAGATGCACCCCTGAGGTCCAGGGACTCAGTGCCTGGTCCCACCCTCCCCTCCTTGAGCACCATGCCTGCTCAGTGAAGTACCTATGGGAAGGAAACCAAGTGCAGCTTGGTTTTGTGCGTGGGTTGAGAGCTGATGGAATCAACGGTGTGTAACACCAACCCAGCAGAGCCCCCAAATCATTCCTGGTCCCTGGCATTCTTTTTTCAAGGCTTTCTTCATTGTAGCCATCCCCTCTGGTAATTGGTTGAATCAGATCTAACAATGCAGTCAGATAAACAGTTGTGGCAGCTGCTGCCATGGCAACATCACCATCCTCTCCCTCCCAGCGCGCCCCTTCCCCACCCCTCCTCCTCCCGCTCTTCCCTCCAGTGCTCGCAGACTTGCCAGGGCTCTGTCCAGGCTGCGGGGTGGATGGCTCAAGCCCTTTCCTTCCCAAGCTGTACACAATGATGAGCGAGGATGCAGCTCAGAAAAGCGACAGTGGAGAGAAGTTCAATGGCAGCAGCCAGAGAAGGAAAAGACCCAAGAAGGTAGATTGCAGGAACTGGGAATGTCTGCATAAATATGTGTGTGTGTGTGTGTGTGTGTGTGTGTGTGTGTGTGTGATATCAGCAAGGCTATGGAAACCACCACGCATTAGGAGTAACTAGAGCTGGCGGGAGTGGCAAGCCTTGCTTTTTGAAGAAGCAGGTGCAAGCTGCTGCTCTCTGAGAACATTTAGAACGCCCTGGTTCATAATGGATCCATTGCCGGGTGCATGGAAAGATAAGGTGTGTTCCGAGGTTGGTTATTGAGGCTTGTGGCTGCCACCAGATGTTCCAGGTAGTGACTGGGTACAAAGTTGTTCATTTTGACAGTGAGTTTGACAGCGAGAATGTGGGGCAAGGAGAATTGTGTGGCCAAACGCAGATTTTTGCCCGATGCTTTTTCTGAGTGATGGTTTTGAGGTGGCTATACAGCCAGTGCTGGTTGGCTCCACGTTATGTGTATTCTTCCTAAGGAGAAAAGACTGTTGTGACAGGAGAAATAGGGTCCCCAGCGTGATAGTCCTGCGGTTCGCTTGGATCCTTTGCGGTGTTCCCAGACGTTAGGGAGATAGCTTTCAATGATTAAGATAAACAACTAAGGATTACATGGGTGGGGAGGGCGGGCACACAAAGCAGTCTGTCGGATTTTAGGGATTTCTTAATCAGGCACGCATTCCCACACCCTTGATTTTCATGGAAATGATACCGATGAGAAACAGTAAGCACAGATGCAAACTATCGGCCCCACCCAGCATGGCACTTCTTTCTTTATGGCCTGACTCCTGGTAAACTTGTCGCCTCCCCTGGCCTGAGCCCCACCTCTGAAAGAGAGGCTTTGTAAATAATTCTCCTAAAATCCATTTGGATCCTGGAGCTGTATATGGGCAGGGTATTTTGTGATTGTAATGTAAATGGTTTCTACTTCAGATGGTTTGGATATTGAATGAGCTGATTGCAAAAATAATATTCACAAACAAGTGACTGGTTTTTATTTTTCATGTGTTTCAAAATTACAGATCGCTTGTGTACTGAATGTCTCCTAATCTAAAAATAATCTAAATGATTTGAAATCTCTGATACTTAAAAGATTCCTGTATCAGCAAACAAGAGAGTAGTGTATTTTTATGGTGCCATGTAATTGAGTAAAAACAAGCATGCCCACATATGACATTTTAAAAATACTAGCATGAAGATAGTTATGCAATTTGATAAAAAGGAAATGGATAATTGTGGGCACGAGGGAGCATTGGTAGAATGCCCTTTTGTGTCCGAGCATTCTGGATCGCCCAGCGCTGGAATACATTTTCCTATACTATTACCTAATTGATCAGTATTTTAAAAAAAAGAAAGGAGAGAGAGAGAGAGAGAGAGAGAGAGAGAGAGAGAGAGACAGAAAGAAAAAAAGAATTCTGCTTTAATCCACATTATCATTTCAGTACCCTCTTAATTTCTCTCTGAGGTCCTTGTGCTACATTAGAAGCACTATACTCAGGTATGCAAAGGGAGGGGACATGCATCTCAAGGAGATTTCCAGCTCTGCCTGGTGATACTGGATTCATATAACTACATTCATCTAGAAGTATTAGAGAGCATAGAGATGGCAAAATTATCCCGTGTAGTAACTACAGTGTTTTTAAGCTCCACTTTCTCAGATGATTGTATTTTAGGAGTATATTCTTTTCCATATACAGCCAAAATGATAGCAGTTAATAGCAATGTTTGAATATGTGCCTGTGTCCTGTGCATACCATCAGAGTCAGACTAGATGAGCTGTTAAAGAACTGTGAAATACTGAGTGTTAAAAGTTTTTTCACCTAAAAGGAAGTGCTTTTCAAAAGGAACTAATTACACCATAGAGGACACACACACATCCACACACCTCAGCTTGTGAAGTCCCACATAAGTGGGTTCTCATCTCAGTTCTGCTGTTCAATACTGTGTGTTTGCAGAATGTCATGCCCAGGCACTCTTCTATTCAAAGGGGATAATTTCTATACATTTTGGTGATTTGTGAGGATTAGAAAGGATGGGCACAAGATTCCTTAACCAATATTTAAATACATAGCTGGTGGCAATAACTTTTTGGCATTGTTACTGTTTTCTTAAATGGATGTCACTTATTATAATAAGCCATTTAGTAGGAAAGTCTGTCCATACCTTTGAGAGAAGCCAAAATGGCAGAATACAATATTTGTACTTAAAAGATAATAGTTTATTTTTCAAAATGTCAAAAGTTATGTGCTATAATCAGAAACTTTTTATCTCATACAAATTTTTGAGATTTACACACATGTACCCTAGGAATTTAGGTCATGGTTCCACATCATTTTATGCAGCGGAGGACTTAAATTTTTGCGTGTAAAAAGTAGGCCATTAAATGTGCTTTGATGAGGAAATAATCAAGAGATGAGCCGCACCGCCAGCAGAAGACCTGAGGGAAGCAGGCACTAGAGCCCAGTCCAAGTGGCCTCCCTCAGCTGAGAGGTCTGTGTCCACTAGAGGTTCACGGCGAGCTGCTGTAGATTTCTGGGTAATCGCCCAGCAGTAGGGGCCCTAGGCTCACTGTGGCCTGGACACAGTTCTGCCGTGACCATAGCCCTCAGAAGCCCACCCCTGCTCTAGTAAATGTGTAGCAGGCGGGCTGTAGCCACTTGCTTTTTCCCTACCTCACAAAATGGGTTCTTCTGAGGGACAGAGCTGAAGGCTCTCCATCTACAATGGGGTAAATAAACTTGAAAAACAATTTGTTTGTCAGATGTTGGTGAGTGCCTTGGGGCTAGAAATTCTTCCAGCCTTTCTTAAGAATGGGTGTTTTGGCTTCATTAAGCGTGTCCATTCAGAGACCACCAGGATGCACATGTGGTTGAACTCGAGGGGTTTAGGACTCTTTGGGGCAAGGGGCACATGACGAGGGACCAGGGGACATCTTAGTAAGAGGTGCCAGAGATAATTCACTGGTCTTGGGCTTCTGTTCAGTGAATTGAGAGAGGGTCCAAGAAAGAGGGGTCATTCTCTGCAGGGGATGCTCTCAGGAGGCAGGGGCACCTCTGTGGCTGTGTGTCTGATGAGTCAGAGCCATAGGAGGGCAGGCGAGAGCAGTGCAAAACTGTGGCTGGTGAAGAAGCAGCAGTGTCTCATCTAGCAGGAGGAGGGGCACTTGGTGTCTTGCGGCTTGAACAATGTCTGTGTTTTGTCTGTGCTCGGATGGATGAGGGCACAGTGCTGTTCTGCCCTGCCCCCGTCGGGTCACAGTGTGGCCTTGTGTGATGCTGCCCCTCCCTGAGATGATTTATGTGCAGTGCGGGACACCATGGCTCAACTGGTCCCACAGGGGCAGCGCCGCTGCTCCCCTCTCTCTCCAGCGTGCACGCAGAGATGTTTTTGCTGAGAGAGAGATTGTTTAATATCAGACACTCGTTAGTGTCCAAGGAAAAGAAATTGTGGGCGGTAAAAGTGTTAATATTTCAAGAAGCCGTAGCCTGAAAGCTCGTTTATTTCATACAAACATGTGCTTCCCGAGGTGCAGATTGGCTTGGATGGGGAAGTGAGGGCAGAGGGAGGGCCGGGGCTGCCCCTGTCAGTTGGGCTCTGAACTGGTAAGAAGCTTTGGGGGCTGTGGACGCCTAGCAGTGTGAGAGGATTTTGAACCTGCTCTAAATCTGAGATAACTTGGTAAAAACTTACTCCACACAGTATTTTGGTGGATTAGATTAAAATAATACATATATACATACATTTGTTTCTTTATATTTGTATGTGTGTGGTACTAGGGTTTGAACCCAGGACCTTCCCACTGAACTACATCCCCAGCACTTTTTAATTTTTATTTTACTTTTGAGAGAGAGTCTCACTTAAGTCCCTCATTGCCCAGGCTGGGCTCAGACTTGTGATCATTTTGCCTCAGCCTCCCAGAGTGCTGGGACTAAAGATGTGGGCCACCATGGCCAGTTCCCAGGACCATATTTTTCCAATACTCATTTTCCCATTTTGTGCCAGTGGCACGGCAGCGCATCTATACTGGATGAGGCTGCAGGCGTCTTTGGTAATTTACATACATGAAAACGAAAAAGGCTGAGCATCAATTGCATGGGCCAGCAGCCATCTGAAAACTTTAGGCTTTACAAGTGCTTCTAAAACACAGAAAAAAAAATCAATGGCTGAGTAACTATTTCTTTCATTTGGTGAAATAACTACATAAAGATAAAAATGAAATGGAAGCACTATTATTTTTAACAGAATAGTAGGATAAAATGGTTTTGTAGGATATCTTGTGCTCAATGAAGATACTTGCATCTGAACCATTAAAATATTTGTGACTATTGCAAAATAGTTTAGTTTTATGTAAATTTTATTGCCGTGCAACTTGCCCTTCCTAAATAGAGAGATGAGAGACATTACCAGATGTATGGTTGAAATGTTCCACCACAGAAATGTGAATAAGAAACATATGAAAAGGTTTATTTTTTCATCAGCTTCAGGCAGTGTGGCCTTTTGCATGGAATCAGGTAACAGGTTCAGCCTTTGGATGTCCAAATGTCCTGTAGTCAAATCAGTTTTGAATTTGAGTTGGTGCCTTATCCAGTTCAATCAAGCCTAGAAATGTCTTCATGAATAATTCATCCTGAATAATGTCCCCATTTCTTCATTTTTCCAAATAAATTATACTTTACCCTTTAAAAAAAATCCATTTGTAACCCAAAATAGTATATTTTGCCTGATGACAGCAATTCCCATCACTGAAGGTATTTAAAATGACCATCTGTCATTTTCTTGGGTGGAAAAATCTCCTCGAACCTATATTCTGTGACTTTCTTTCAGTGTTTTTCTGTTTCTATTGACTCATCATTATTATATGGATTTTTCCCATTCATAATTTTGTATACTTGTAATAGCTCATTTATCCTGCTATATCCTGATCAGAGGAGTGTTCTGCTGATAACAACTACCAGAATCACCTGGACTGTCGAGTAAAGGAATTCAGTTCTTTGGACCCACTTCAGACCTACTGGATCAGAACACTGGTGATTTTTTATTTTGGTACCGGGGATTGAACCTCAGGTCCTTGTGCTTGCGCAGCAGGTGGCGAAACCACTGAACTAAATCCCCGGCCAACACTGGGGATTTTAATAGGCTCAGTTCTCTCTCGTATACGCTCAAATTTGGAGCCATTGCCTGAGAATGTGGTCAGCAGGCAAGAAGCTAGTTCTCTTAGAAGGATCTAATTATGGTTAGATGTGTTTCATTATTTCTTGGCTCTCACAGTTGGTGTCTGTTTAAGTCTAGAAGACAGCAATCTAAGAAAAGCATTTTTTCCTGTTACTCTTATGTCAGAATCCTAGAATTGCATTGCATGTGCTATCTCATTTAATCTTCAAAAGAGCTCTCACTGAGTATTATTGTCCCAGTTTCATGGACAAGGAACTTGAGACTAGAAGACTGTAGGGATAGTGCTAAAGAGATGATAGATGTTCCTCCTCCTACTCAACCAGAGATGTGCTTTGAACCATTTCTCCCAAGGAGAGCAGGTAGGTACAAGGGTTATCTGGCTATCGTTTAAGCTGTCCTAATCTCCTCCCCAGTTTTGAGTCTTATCTTCTAGCATTTGATCAGATTCTCTGAGATGCTCACTGTGGCCTATGGGAATAATACGTAAAGGCAGTTTCTTTCCTGATTATCTATAATATTCTCCCAAGAAGCACTCCTCTTTTCCCTCTTTTTGCTTCTGTAGTTTGTGATATATTGCTGTAGATGTTCCTGTTCGTCTATACAGACAACATATTGGACCTTGGAAATCCACAAAAAAGATGGATCAAAAAATAAACAGGTACGGTACTCTTTGGGGCTGGGGGTTTAGCTCAGTGGTTCCGCTGCCTGCCTCACAAGCACAAGGTCCCAAGTTCGATCCCCGGTACCAAATAAATAAATAAATAAGATAAACAGGTACCTTTGTATGGTTTAAGCACACTCAGTTAAGTCAGTGTAAGAAATTGATCCTACTTTTACAATTTTATGTATAGTCTCTTGAGACACTTTTTAAAATTAGGATGTTCTTAGTAATTGTTCTATCAACAGTTCTTTTTCATCAGCTATTTCTTGAATATTTGAGGTTTATTTTTCCTTCTTGATAAAAAAGTTTTTAAAGAGACATGATTGCATATTGAAATAGGCTTAACATTTTAAATCCATATTTGTTTCTGTCTTGCTGTGATTCAGAACATGCTAAATTATAAAGATCCTTACAGCTTTATTTCTTTACTGCTTATATTCTTTTCAATTCCTGTTAGTATTAGAAACAAAACCAATGCTTATTTTTATCTCACTGGACACTGGCAGGATTCATTACATCAAATAAAATTACCATTTCAATTTCCTTTTACTTGATAGGGAAGAGTTTGGATTACTACCAAGTAAGATAATCTTTTGATAGAAAAATTATAACTTTTTTATACACTTGAGGCAAATAAATATTACAGAGTATTTCTTTTTCTTTGAAATCATTAATATTTCCCAACCCTTGAGAAAGAGAGCCAATTTTCAAAAACTTGAAAGAGATGGCAAAATATGGTCTAGGTAATAATATAACTAAATCTAGAGAGCAAGATCTTAAATCATTGGATCTGGTTTTTATACATGTTTTTCTGTTAGCTCACAGACTACTATCGTCTTCTATGCACTAATTTGTTTTGTTTAATTCATGAAGTTTACTGGTTCATTTTAGGTGCACATTATGATCACATCCACCATTGGGGATTTGCACCTGTACACGCCATATCTTGGTTCTTGTTTTTTCTCTGTGCCCCTTCCCTTCCTTCCACCCCTTCACCCTCCCTATTTATAAAAACTTTTCCTGTTTTTGTTTGATACTGGGGATTGATCTCAGGACTTGTGTTTGTGAGGCAAGTGCAGCGCCACTGAGCTAAATCCCTGGCCCTTTGTTTCTGTTTTTTTCCTTCTTTTCTTATATTATTTTTTTCTTTCCATTTTTTCCTGTCCCTGCTACTTTTCCTTCCCCTTTAGACCTTTTCTTTCTATTTCACCTTATCTATTATACATTTGGTTCTCTTTTACACTTTCAGTTTCTCACACCAGAGAAACTATTCAGTATTTGCACATGTGTGTCCTATTTATTTCACCTAAGAGTATGGCCACAATGTGCACCCATTTAGCTATAAATGTCTCTAGTTTATCATTCTTTATGGCTGAGTAGTACTCCATTTTATAAAAAAACCACATCTTCTTTATCCAGTCACCAGTTGATGGACATTTGGGATGTTTCCAAGATTTAGCTATTACAAACTGTTTTGCTATAAACATGGGTGTGCATAACTAATTTGTGTTTGTACTCGTTAAAACAAAGATGTTGATTTCTAGCATTTACTTAATGAGCTTGGGTTTCTGAGAATAAGCCTAATTTATTGAGTTTAATTTAGGTTTCCTCCTAACACATGGGAAGTTCCCTCAATACAACAATTTGGTGTTGGTTTCCTGGGTGTATTGTGTTTTGTTAGATTCTAGGACACCACGGGGCTGAAAGGTGATGGTTGATGATGTCATGGAATTTATAATCTGAATAGACATTGTTATCCAAGAAAAGATTAATGAGCTCCAGAGAAATAGTATAAGTATTATGCAATACTGGTAAATTATAAGAAATAATATAAGCACTGTGTTTTGCAAAAAAAAAAGTTCTACAGGAGTCTGCAGCAGGCTAAGTGGTCAATGTGACTTGGTCAAAATGGTGAGTCCCATCAATGGTTGAGCGTAGCACGGAGCCCTGCATTATGGCTACCACTTGGGCTTGGAGGAAGAAGGCAATTTTTACCAGTGCAATCCTGGCCATTTAATTCTATGTCACTAAAGGTTAGAAATGGTTCTGGTGCAGAGTTGTGCGCTGTGTAAGTGAACTCTGATGTGCTGCCCTTTCTCTCTGAGCCTGGTTGATCCCAGGCTCATTGGACCCCATCTTGGTGTGGGGATTTCTGTGACCTACAGCATGTGTCTTCTTAAGCTTTTTAATGAAGCTTTGCCTTGTATGTATTCATGTTTGTAAATTATTTCTAGAATCAACAGTGAATTCCAGTAAATAAACCTACAAAATAGTAGGAACATTTTTTGAATTATCTAAATGATCAGCTTGCTGCTTTTACCTTATGCAATCCTGGCATGGGCAATAGAGGATGGTAATAGACTGTAACATACATACAAGAAGACATAGGATTTTGTATATTAGCTGAAAAAATAGTTTTTTCTTTTTTGGTTATTGTATATGCTATTATAAGACTATATTATTCTAACATTGCTAAATTAGCACTTTGAAGCATACTATGGAGTTTATTCTGGGTTTCTTCTTGGATTTTCCAATTTTTTTTTTTTTTTTGGTACTGGGAATCGAACTCGGGACCTTGCGCTTGTGAGGCAGGCACTGGAACCACTAAGCTAAATCTCTGGCCCCGGATTTTTCAATTCTTAACTGAGAAATTCCTGACTTTTCCCTTCTTTCTACTTCCCTGGTGGCCACAGTATTCTTTCTTCATGTTCACAGGGAGGCAGGTGACTCATGAGCGCTCATTTTACTCCTGTTTGCCTTTTACTTTTACTCACAATAGAAGGAGAATGATAGCCACTGCCTCTTCAGAGAGCATTCAGATTTAAGGAGAAAGAAGTAAGCGTGTTTTGAAAGTGTAGAACCAGAGCTAACTGTTAGAGTTTGTGTTGGTATTGAGAGTGTGAAGAAATTCAAAGTAAGTTGTGAACCATCCTAGAATATTTTACCAAGTGTTCATAAGCAGTACCTCTTTATAAATATTTTCCTGCAGTAATGTAGTAATTTACCATAGTGCTAATGTTTGCCTACATTTTAACAGTAAAATTTTCTATGTGGCAAATCGAACCAAATTAGGTGGTGATGTTCTAAATTTTATTTTTTTAATTAAATTATTTTTAAGTGATATATAAAAGTTATGTGTATTTTGAAGCACTACCTGATGTCTAAGTACCTGTATACACACTGCAATGTTCAAATCAGGTTAAGCATGTCTGTCTCCTGCAACATGTATCATTTCTTTAGGGTGGAACAAGGAGCCATCAATCGAAGTCTGGTGGAGGCCCATTTCCAGGTCCATTGATGACAGCTTCTCGCTGTGTTCTTACCTGGTGGAAGGCAGAAGGCACCTCTCTGGGGCCTCTTCTATAAGGGCTTTAAGGTCCTTAATCCTTCTCAGGACAGCTACGTCCTTGTGGTGTAATTACCCCCCAAGCTGCTGCCTGGTCATCCTGCATTGGTGATTAGGTTCCAACATAGCGCTTTTGGAGGGATACAAACGTTCAGACTACAGCAGTCAGCTTTCATTTCCTGACAGTTAATCAAACCCATATTAGATTGTGTACCGCCTGACATGATCGTATAGTCTGTTCTATACAGTTGACATAGTAAATAATGTGTGTTTTCTTAAATCAGTGAAGTTCAAAAGACTGGGTCTAAATAGGAATTTACTGTTATGTGCTTGTTGTTGCCATGAACTATAGGAAATATATTTAATACTTTTTAAATGTAATTTAGGCATAGCATGTTCTACCACACAGTATCATTTGAGTAAAAAAGTTGTTCAGATTGACTCTCTAAATAGCCAATAAGAATCAGCTCTGTTCAGCATAAAGAGCAGAATGTTCTCATAGGGGTGTAAAACATTCTTATAGGTCATTCTTCTGTCTTAATACATCGTCCTCAAAGCACAGAGTATAAAAATTGACAATACTTTCCACAGCTTGTGATTCATAGCAGTGACTGTGAAAAGACTTAATGTGAATTACCCATTTGTTTTTAGAATTTTAGACCATTCTATAAGACACATATGAATAGCATTAATAAAATGCCCATAAGTAATATATTACTGATCTCTGAGACTTAGAAATATGTCCATCTATTAAAGTTTTGGGGTGGGAGGTGACTGGATTTTGGTTTGTGTTGTTCAGCTTGTTAGGACAGAGCACTAATCTGGCCACCACTGCTGTCTTCCACAGAAGCCAGTTATCTTCATTTAGTCTCAAAGGCAGGGTCTTTGTTCTTTTTTGGGGGGGGTTGCCGGGGATCAAACTCACGACCTTGCGCTTGAGAGGCAGGAGCGGTGCCACTGAGCTACACCCCTGCCCCAGGTCTGTCTTCTTATCTGCACGGGACAGCTGACCAAAATGAGACAGCAGAGAATGGTGCCGCTCCCAGATGTGTGCAAACCCAGCCGCATCAGCAAAACAAACCCTTAAGACGGATAGTCTGTCAGCCTATGTTTAGGTGTCAGGATTGTTCCATAGTTACCTCCTAAACGTGAGAAAGAATTCTGGTCATTGTTTTGATAGCTTGTAATATATGAGGCGTAATGATTCCAATATAATAAAAGTAGGATGGCAGCCCTCTGTGGTTTTGTGATGAATTTCACCTTCATCAAACTTTTTGGTTTTGCTTTTGTTTTCTTTAGTTCCAGGAATTGAACTCAGGACCTTGAGCTTGCTAGGCAGGCACAGTGCCACTGAGCTAAATCCCTGGCATCCTTTGAATAAACTGTATTTTTTCCAATGAACTGAACAATTTAATGATAAAACATTTTCATTAGGAAGAAAATAGTTCACTCCATTGAAATAGTAGTTCCAATAATAGTAAAAAACAGCTTATGTTGAGAGTGTAGTGTGCACACATACTAGTCATTGTGCTCAGTTCCACATATATTGTCTGACTTTATAAGAATTCAATGAGTGAGTACTCAGTTATCCTCACATTAAAGATGAGGGCACTGATGTTTAGAAGGGTTAAAAAACTTCCCTGATGGCAGTCTCAAATCTGCCATCTGATACTGGGTGAATGTTATTTGATATTATCCTAGGTCAAACTGACTACTCTGCCTGACACCACACCCTTGTGCCATGTGAACGAAACAGTGTTTTACACAATTGAAAAGGGAGTAAGAATGAAGGAAATGGGGATTTTCTTTATGTCCAAAACCCACCTCACTAATACGCCTTCACTGATTGAATCTAAAAAGCTAATTTGATTTTTTTCCAAATATAGTTTAAAACAGAAGTATAAATCCAATAGGAAAATGTTTTCTGTGTAGTTGTTGACTGGAATCATGAGATGCTTTGAGAAGATTGAAGTCAGATATGAGTTCCCAGTCTTCCCTGCAGACACGGGAGAATGAGGCTTTATACTTTGATATTTCCATCTGCACTTCGGCTATTTTGGTCAATGGCTGACATTTTTAACACAGCCTCTCCACTATAAGGGGGAGTTTGTTAGTGAGTCCGTGTTACTTGTCCTAACTCAAAAGGTCACCAATCTATCATGTGCTCCCTAATCTTATTACACAGCAGGAACCTCTTTCCAGTTGTTAAAGAATCAGTAGGAGTGACTGGGCCCATTACATGGGGCAGTCAGACATTTGTCTAGTGGCCATGTAAGAGCCTGCACTTTAAACTATTTTTTGAGTGGTTTGGTCTGTGTGACCTTCAGTGGCTCTTATGCTTGATTTTCAAAGGTAGTGCCTGGGCACCAGTAAGAGGTTCCATGTCCTTGGACAGAATGCCTTGGTAAGACAAAGAATGTACTGTTGGAATCATTTTCTGAGTCACTGGTTGTCAGCCAATGGAGAAGGGAAATTCTTCCCCTTTATTGCTTTTTCCTAGTCATAATTTGAAGGGATGATTATTTTTATAAACTTCATTTATAATTTGCCCACCTGTGAAGACAATCAGCTGAATGGAAGTATTATTTCTCCTGCAAAGTAATTCATTTTTTCTCTTCAAAAAATCTATCAAGAGATACTTTGGGTAGGGTGCCTATGGAACAGTCAAGAATTGGGGAAAAACCAAACACACATACATGTTAGTCTGAGTTTCAGATATAATGCTATTGGAAATGGTTTATAAACATTTGAGTATTTTAAGAAATAGATTATTTTAATCATATTCTACTTTACATTAATCATATTCCACTTTATATTTGCCTGGATATTAGTGTGTCTTTATTATTGCTATTGCCATAGAAAGTTTATATAAAGAATTATCCTCATTCTCTTTTCTCATAGTTTTTCCTTTCCCTTCTTTCCTTTTCCCCTTCCCCTCCCTTCACTCCTTCGTCTTTGGACCTTTTTTCCTATTTCAAATTATCAATTATTCATTTTAATCATTTTAACCCTTATTTACACTATCAGTTTCTCACACTAGAGAAACTATTCGGTATTTACACACATGTGTGTCCTATTTATTTCACTTAAGAGTATGGCCTTGATATGCATCCATTTACCTGAAGATGTCTATGTAAATAGGGAAGAGTGGAGTGGGTGAAGGGCACACAGGGAATGGGGAAAAAATAAGAACCAAGACACATCATATACAGGTACAAACACCCAATGATAAATGTAAACATATTGTATACCTAAAATGTACCAATAAAAGAACTTAAGGAAAAAAAAAAGAATTATCCTCATTCTCAAACCTGAATGCCATGTCCTATATAGCTTTTAGATTTTTTTCTAAAGCAGGATCATTAATTTGGAGACAATAAATTGAATTTTAGAATATTCAAACAAGCTTCTTTCCCTCCTGGGAAAATTTGACTTTCCCACTGGTGTATGTCAGCATCTATGAGAGTGGTCTCATACTTCAGCCCAGAAATCTGGATCATAAGGAGACCCTTACAGTATGGCCCAATCTATGCTTCAAACGCCATACACATTTCAGTTTAAGACTTCAGAACAAAAGTAATACTAGTGTGCATTTTAGAATTTTTACTATGTGAAACAGTATTTCAAATTAATTATAAGCTAATCTATGACCAATAAGATTTGGACTCCTCATATTCTTTATATTTTCTTTCTGTACAGCTCTTTGTGTATTTCAGTAGGGACACATCTCACTCTTTTATAGTACATTTATATAAGGTATTTTCAGTACCCTTCTGTAACATCCAGATGAACTATATTTTAGGTAGAGATTATTGTAGATTTTATGAATTGCAGAAGTGAAAAACAGTTTTAAATAATTCAAAAAATTAGAATATGTGGCCCAACATGGATCTTTTGGAATTTTTTTTCCTTTTTGACTTTACCAGGCACCTGTGTATACGAGACAATTAAAATATTTTTTATACAAGTAATTACAGGGGTGAGTAATACTAAGGCAGATTGGCTAATGATATCTTTGAATATATTGGATACTTTTTGAATGTGAGCATAATAATACACTTCTGTTCAATGGCAACTGTCTAATAAACATTTATTATTTTTCCCATAATTATAAGGCTGTATGGCTCTGACATTTAATAATGGGATTAATATTTTGTCTTTTTTCTCAGTAGTACTAATTCAATTATTTTCCCTAGGCCTAATGTTATAACATTGTATTTATATTCTAATTCTATTTATATATCTTTTTCCATTTAAAAAAGAACTGCTTTTTGCCATAATCAGGAAACGTTTAGTATATTTTGTGTGGCTATTTTTTCAGGTAGAAGATAGAAGGCCAAATAAACTCGTAAAAGGCAACATATTTTCATGATAAATAGATTATTTTCATATGCTGGCAGTTATAGTTAGGTATTTTTTATACTTAATTTCAAAAATACTTGAACATAAATAATAAATATGGAATCCAAAGAGCTGAGTTATGGAAAATGATACTTCATGTCATACAAATATAATTTAAAATTCTAAAATCATAAAACAGAAAGGCATTTTCGGTAGACTTTGTACTAAGTTCTTGCTAATTTTCAGTTAAACACATTTGGATTTATTTAGGCTGCAAGGAGGAAAGTACTTCCTGCCTCCTCGGTCCATCTGACGGCTCAAACAGCACCATGCACTTGAAAAACTACCACTCAGCTTATTTTACAATGATAGCTTCTTATTTGGGGGATTAACTCAAAACATCAGACTGATGTTTTAAATTTTTCCATAAACAGAAGCATTTTCTTAGCAGAAATGTATAAATGGCTTTCCTGTTAGAAGTTATTGTTGAACATTTGTTTTTTTAATTTATATATTAATTGCTACATTTTAGGTATACAATACGTTTACATTTATCATTGGGTGCTTGTACCTGCACATGATGTATCTTGGTTCTTATTTTTTCCCCATTCCCTGTGCACCCTTCACCCCCATCACCCTTCCCTATTTACATAGACTTTGTTTCCATTTTTTTTTTCTCATAATTTTTCCTTTCCCTTCTCCCCTTTCCCCTTCCCCTCCTGCCACCCCTACCCCTTTGGACCTTTTCCTATTTCAAATTATCAATTATTCATTTTAATCATTTTCATCCTTATTTACACTTTCAGTTTCTCACACTAGAGAAACTATTCGGTATTTACACATGTGTGTACTATTTATTTCACTTAAGAGTATGGCCTCAATATGCATCCATTTAGCTATAAATGACTCTAGTTTCTCATTCTTTATGGATGAGTAGTACTCCATTTTATTAAAAAACCACATCTTCTTTATCCAGTCTCCAGTTGATGGGCACTTGGGCTGTTTCCAAGTTTTAGGTATTACAAACTGTGCCGCTATGAACATGGGTGCACATATATCACTGTGGTATGATTCTTTTAATTCTTTTGGGAAGATCCCTAGCAGTGGAATAGCGGGGTCAAGTGGGACCTCTAGTCCCATTGTTGAACATTTGAATGATGTGGTCCAGTTTAGTTGCTGAATTGCCTATACGCATTAAAGACCTCTATCACTTACCTTAAGAGATATTTTGTCTCATATGTGCTTTTTTTTTTTTTTTAGGAATTTGAAGGCTTTTTAAAAAAGACTTTGTAATAGTGTAAGTACACTTCACCGTGAGTCTAGTAGCAGAAAAGCTATTTTCCCTACCTCATCATTTCCCTGCGTAGACCCAGCTCCCCAAAGAGTACCGTGAGACTTTGTCCCGATGATGGGTTTTGTGCCTGTCTTAATCATGTTTCCTGCAAGCAGGTGCCAACTGTGCTGTGAGCACACACGAAACAGTGGGGTGCTTGGCGGGGTGCAGAGGATTAGGGGCAGCGGCTCTGTGCTCCACAGTCCCCAGTGCTACCTTTTGTTTCCACCATGCGTGACAACACGTCCCTCTCCTTCCCCACTTGCCAGCCCAGCTTGTCCGCTTTGCTCTAGGAGCTCAATTTGTGATGATGGGCTTGTCTTCAAAATTCCGGCCTCCCCTCATTTTGAGAAAAGCCAAACAGTTGTGCACATTACGGCATGGTATGGCTCAGTAAGACATAAATTTTAATTTTGACTTGAAGATCTTAGTCATGAAATGACAGTTTTCTTGTGTATCTGTAGAGCCTATAACTAACAAATAAAAAATTTTAGAGTTGAAATTTAAACAAATCGGGCACCTCTCAAATTCTATGGGAAACACACCAGTATCACCCAGCCAGTGTGTATAATAAAGGCAATGATATTTTCTTTTGCAAAATTTATATATATATATATGTATATGAACACACCTGTGTGCATGTGTATGTGTATGCACATGACTATAACATGTGACTCATACTAGTTTTCTTGGAGAGTATAAACTTGTAGAGCTGAATGTAGTTTGAAATTTTGAGATCCAACTGACTTATTTTATCCAAGGGCATGAGACCCAGGAAGTCAAGCACCTAGGTCCGAATCAGGTAAGTAGTTAGTGACACTCATGTCCCTTGACTCCCAGAACAGTGATCTTTCTTTCTACTGCTTGGATGTCATCGTAAAGTGGAAGCAAAGCCCTACGGAGCAGGAAGATCTGAGTGTTGATTTTGAGAGAGGTGTGGCTCTCGACATCCTCTGACCTGCTGTAGGAAGGACCCTGGGGATCAGCTTGATAGGAGGATGAACTATGCTTCTCAACACTGGATGACGTGTGGAGCACTCACCTGCAAGCTTATTTCCTGAAAGCAAAGTGCCTGCTATTTACTAATCAGTGCTTCGTATGGACTGGTCACACTGGTGCTCCCAAACCAGAGCTCTTGTTTGACTGGGATTTGTGGAAGGAGGGAGTCACTCTGCTGTTGTGCCCAGGTGATTAAGTGGCTTTACCTGGGGTCAGGTGTATGCTTGGTGACACTTTATGGTGTTCTTTAGTTAGAACTGGAAGACAAACTATAACAAGTATTGAACGAAATATTACGAGAAAATCTCATATGGCTTTGTTGAACAATTAACACTCATAACTCTTACAAAAGTGCTTGATTTTATTTAGCAGTGCCTGTGTAGCTGTACAGTATTCTTAGTTCCTTTCTACCTCGATTCAGATTGCACACACACATGTGCACACACACATATGCACACATGCATACATGTGTGCCTTCGACAGTTTCTGCTGCCTGACCTCAGTGGCTGCTGTACTCCTCCTGTGGGGATTTCAAGTTCAGTTACTGTTACTAATCTTGGGGGGGGGTTCCCCTTATTCATCCACACATCCATTAGTATTATACCGAGTACCTTTATCGGATCCTGTTTAATGTCTGGACACTGTGCAGTATAAAATATGAAAACAGAAGAAACATGTTCTTGGTTTCAGGAAGCTTGCAGTGCATGGAGGAGATGCACACATCAGTATATGGTCACTGTATTAGACGGAAGCCGCAGCAATGCAGACATGCATGACTTATTACAGGGGCACAGAAGAGGCCTCAGAGGAAGCAGGAGAGGCTGGGCAGGAACCCTCCGAGCTACAGTGCCCGAGTGAACTGAGCTCTAAAGGATGAGTAGGGGAAAGCCAGGCACAGGTGTGGCGGAACCTTTTCTGACAGAGGGTCCAGTGGGGCCGGCACAGGTCACACCGGGGAAGAAGAGCATGGCTTGTATCTTTGCACAAGTAACTGAGCTCTCTGCGCCTTAGTTTCCTCATCTGTAAAAATGAAGAAAAGTGGAGGATCTTCCCAGTCCAGTTTCTGTAAGAATGGTGTAAGGAGATATATGGAAAATGCTTAACCTAGGTTCTGGGAATAGTGAGCATTGTGTGAGTTTTCTGCTGCCGAATGCCAAAGTGAAAAGTAAGTAGGATGAGAAGGGCCGAGGCTGCAGGTGCGGGTGAAAGTGGCCTTACTGTGTCTTGGGTTAAAAGCTCTGATTTTAGGTTATGTAGTTGAAGAGGGGACTTGGAAAGGCTTTAAGAAATGGAGATGCAGGGACAGATTTATGTTTTCCTGTCACTGGAGACTGCAGAGAATGGAAAACCTGGAGATAGGTTTTGTTTAGCAGCTGGGGGACGTGATACAGGGATGAATGGAGATGAAGTAGGAGATAGGAGGAAGGGATAGATTCAACGACTCTGTCAGGAACGCTGAGTAGACATGGTGGTGATGTGGAGAAGGGAAGCAAGGGCCACGGTGTCTAGCCCTGGGGACAGGGTGGCTGGTGCTACTGGGCTTGAAGGAAGAGCAGGTGCAGGGAAGATGCTGGGTGCAGATGTTTACGTGAGGCCTTGAGGTTTCCCAACAGCTTCAGCAAGCATTGGACATATGACCTTGGAGGGCAGGGCAGGGCAGGGCAGGGCAGTTAGTGTTCTAGCACTCTTCAACATGGTGACATTGACATTGGGGGAGGTAATGAAATCCCCGATACGTAGAGGACACAGTATTGGAATGACCCCTAAGAGTTACAGGGACATCTAAGCAAAAGTATTTAAGATGAAGAGAAGCCGGATGCAATGATATAAACCTGTAATCCCAGCAGTGTGAGAGGCTGAGGCAGGAAGATCACAAGTTCAAGTCCCACCTGGGCAACTTATTGAGACTCTGTCTCAAAATAAAAAAATAAAAAGGGCTGAGGATGCCTGGGCGGGGCGGGGGGGGGGTTGTTGAGATGGAGACAAAGATGGTAAAGAGCTCCAAGGAGACAGGGAAAAGAACGGGCTCACTTTTGTCCCCAGGTGTGATTTCCCCACACACGAGTGGAGCTCCAGGCTCAGACTGGAGCAGGGATTCTCTCAGGCTGCACTTTATGCAGGTGGCCCTAAGCAGGAGGCTAAGGCAGCCTCGGGCTTCCTAGACGGCACCCAGGTTGCAGAGCCAAGGTGGAGCTGACTGGCTATGTGTTTCCCTCTGGCTCCAAGGACCTCACTTGCTCTCCAGTCTATACGGGCCACACAATCACTCTGTGATACCATGTTCTTCCTGTGCACACTGAAAAGAGTCAGTCTTTCCTGTTCCTGAGATGATTATTTCCAAAGCAAAACAAAACACACCTTTCTCCTTGTGACATTTTTATTTCTTTCCCTGGAAAGATGTGAAGTTGATACCCACTTCCTTGCAACAGATCACTGTTGCTGTGGTTAGCAGATACCATTCTTTAAGCTTTTCTCCTACTTGATGAAAGAATTGTAAAGCTGTACAAAAATTGAAGTAATGAGTTGTATCTTAATCATATGTGTTGCTTATCAGTGCTGATGAAAATTATATGAGAAAATTGACTTTGATATTTTTAAATGATCTGCATAACAAAGGTCCCTGGAGGACCTTTAAATGTATGTTAGCCTGGCTTTCTCTTACCATTCAAAATATTGTGAATGTCATGTAAGCTCATATCCAGAAACGTTTTAGAACATTTCAGCCTTATAATACATGATGAAAAACAAATAAAATATAATACCATTTTAGGGCCTAATTAGCTGTTTTGTGAAGCACTTGAATGTAATTCCCAGATTTCAGATACAGAGTTTGTAAGGGTAAAGAAAATGAGTAGGAATTACTCGTATGATTGTAGATTTGGATTACAGGGAGAATTGTAACATGGCTAAGAGTAAACAGTTGGTAACAATAAAGTTAATGTTACCACCATAGGGCTAAGGAAGCGTGCGAGGTACAGAGCCAAGTAGGAGATGCCACTGAACATGCGAGGAGAGCCGGGAATGGGAAGGAAGTGCAGGCGGCAGTGTGTGGTGTGAGCAGGTCACAGCAGACCCTGAGCTGCGAGAAGTGAGGTACAGCTGGAGGAAGCTGCAAGGAGAGAGCCAGCAAGGTCAGGGAGAAATGAAGAAAAGAACATTTATGCCCTCATTAGCCAGCAGTTTGTTGTCGAATAGCCTTGCCACCTAGAGACCAGAATTTAAAAATTTATTGGCATGAACCATCCAGTCAGCCACATTAGAGCAGGCTGTGTTCCAGGCCTCCAGCACAGGTGGCAATGGACAGTTGGCAAGAACAGCCGTGCACATGTGGGCTGAGAGGGAGGAAGTGGGCCCTGGGACAGATGAGTCACATCTTGAAAGAGACCAGTGTAGGTTCGAGAGCATCATGTATTGCAACCAACCTGGGAAAAGGCAGGGAATGCATTTGGGGCTGGGGATGTAACTCAGCAGCAGAGACTTGCCTAGTGTGAGCAAGACCTGGGTTTGATCCCCAGCAATGCGTGTGCAAGTGCACACACACACACACAAATCATACACCCACATATATACACACAGACACACACACGAACGAACGTAAGTAGGCATTTGGCCTTGGTCTTTGGCATAGGCATATGATATCTCAGCTTGAGTATTTTGCTACCAAATGAAATTGAATAGAATAGGAAAAGAGCTGCTCTTGTCTTCACTGCACATCATCTATTCTAAACTTTCCTGTCCTGTTTCTCTTTAACTTTGGTAGCACACGTGACTCACTGCTCTCTCTGATCTTGACTATCCAGTGATACTTCTGAGGCACCACTTCTGCCCTTGTTACAACTTCTCACTCTTCCTCCTTCCTACCTTTCCCCAGAGCAGCAAGACTCCATTCAGCCTGTGACCCTGCTGTGGAAGTGCTCCCTTCTTTGTCTTTGTGACCTCCTCTTTTCTTGCATCTTCTTGCCCAAGCATAGCTTTATGTCTTGCTGCAAACTGATATTATCTCCTTTGTTAACACTTGATTAGAACAATTCCCTATCCCATCCCAAGCCCTGTTAAGTTGCCCTGTGCAACCTGGCGTTTCTCCCCTCCACATCATTTACTCTGGGATTATTCATTCAATAGAGGTGTTTTACAGCATCTTTGAATGTTTTCTTCTAATTCTGACAGAAGATGTGAGTTGGGGTTTCAGTCCAAATAAATATATACTTAACAGTACTTTAATTTCCTGGGTTTTTCCCATTAGGCTAGAATAACTTTGACTGGAATATAGACCAAAAATTTATCCTGCGAGTCTTAGCAGGGCAATTTTGAAACCAAGCAACACGATTTCATTGGGTAGCAACCATTTCTGCTGGTCAGGCCATGGTGCATTTGCTTCCACCAGAGATTCAGCAACTCTGTTCCTTTGTGTGGCTTCCCTGACTTTGCTTGATGCTGCCACTGAATGCACTGGGTCTTTTGAAAACTCCTAAACACTAATTAAATTAATTTATGGTTGATGTCATTGACGTCCCTTTCTATCTTGGTCTTTTCTACCCAAGACAATAAGCCCACAAGACATTTGAAGTGCTTGTGTTTAGTTGCTTAGTGAGTCCTTAGTTGCCATAATAATATCAAATTTAATGACAGTAATGGTGATGAATATAGCGGACTTTCACACCCCAGAGAAGTTCTGAACCAAGAATGTCTAGTTAGATTTATTTAGAACAAAGTAACAGACAGCATAGAGCCCAAAGAATAAGACTGGGTTTATTGTAAATTGAGATGACAACCATCTAGTTTTATAGTCCTGAAATAATGACTATTTCTAATATATTCTGTACATGGCTTAATTACGTCACATTGATGTAGAGACAAAAATCTAAATTCAGTGGGGGCTGAAGCTTAAGTGTATGCCTTTCAGAGAGAATAGGGATGGTTTCCAACCCTAGTCAGCCAACAACAGAGGTCAGATGATAAACAGTATTAGGACCCATTGAGATGAAAGCCATGCTATATCTTGCTAGGGGACAATACAGAAATGCACACAGGTCCCCTCCTCAGGTCAGGAAATCACACAGCATGGTCACAAACATCTCCATGTGCTCTATCCCTCAGTCTCACTTGACTGTAGCTTACTCAGGCTGACTAGCAAATTCCTGTTTCTCCTCCTGGAACCAGCTCAGTTTGTCTCTTTCTGAAGCCAGCTCTCCTCTTTCCTTGATCATCTGACATGTTCCCTTTTCCCCACTCACCACCCTCCATCCTGGAGGGATCCCTTGCCTCCTTTGAGTGGTCATCATAGCAACTGGAATCTAGCCCAAGCTTCGATAGGTGCCCCCTTCCCTCTCCCTATTTGGAACAAAGTCATCACTCTAGGGCAAGTGAGATCAGACAGAAGGGCAAGCATCTTGAGTAGGTGTTTGGAAACCAAGCACACCCAGCACCTCTGCCATTGTCCTGTTAATATCAGGCCTGTGGAAGTCCCATTTGACCCCCCTATCCCACTGCTGGGGATCTTCCCCAAAGAATTAAAAGAATCATACCACAGTGATATATGTGTGCCCATGTTCTTAGTAGCACAGTTTGTGATAGATAAAACTTGGAAACAGTCCAAATGCTCATCAACTGGAGACTGGATAAAGAAAATGTGGTTTTTTTTTTTTTTTTAATAAAATGGAGTACTACTCAGCCATGAAAAACGAGAAATTAGAGACATTTATAGCTAAGTGGATGCACATTGAGGCCATACTCTTAAGTGAAATAAATAGGACACACATGTATAAATACCGAATAGTTTCTCTGGTGTGAGAAACTGAAAGTGTAAATAAGGACTAAATGTATAATAGGTCATGTGAAATAGGAAGAAAAGGGGCAAAGGGTAAGGAAGTGGGAGGGCTAGGGGAAAGGATAGAAGGGAGTGGGATTAATATGAGAAAATGGAAAAATAGGAACAAAATCTTTGTAAATAGGGAGGACTGGAGGGGTTGAAGGGAGGGCTGGGCAAGGGTGAAAACTAAGAACCAAGTGAGACTATGTAAAGGTGCAAATTTCCAATGATGAATGTCATTATATTGTATACCTAAAATGTACCAATGATTAGAATGAATAATCGATAATGCAAAATAGGAAGAAAAGGTCCAAAGGGGTAGGGGTAGTGGAAGGGGCAGGGGAAAGGAAAGAAGGGAAAGGAAAAATGATGAGAAATGGATAAAATGGAAATAAAGTCTTTGTAAATAGGGAAGGGTGGAGGGGGTGAAGGGAGGGCTAGGAATGGGGAAAAAATAAGAACCAAGATGCATCATGTAAAGGTACAATTCCCAATGAGAAGTGTAATTGTGTTGTATACCTACAATGTACCAATAAAAGAATTTAATTAAAAAGAAAATCAGGCCTGTGGGAAACTTGAAGGTGAGCTGCAATAGGAAAGAGGACCGACAGAATGTGGCTTTTGTAGCAGTCCCTAGGTGCTCAAGCCAGATCCCCTTTCCAGGATGTCTCCAGAGTGGAGTGATGAGTTAGATTCAGACATAAGAAGCCACATAGACAAACCCAAGTATCATCTACAATTGGATTCTCAGGGAAGATGATTTTTTGAGTGTTGGAGCAGAGTTCAGGTGCCAGCCTATTGACTTCCTGCCAGGTTAGCCTTTGTGGTGTCCAGAGAAAGTGAGCATGAGGTGTTCTCAGAGGTGGAAGGTGTCTGAGACTGTTTTCTTAGAGGTGAAGGTGGGGACTGGGTTCCAGAGCCTCTCGGGTCAGCCATCCAGGGTGGCATGGCATTGTTAAGGAGTAGCAAAACCTGTGCCGTGCTTAGCCCAAGATCAGCGAGCACTGTGACTCCCCTCCCCTCTGTTTTCCTTAAAGTAGCTTCTTCATCCTTTACGTCCATCTTGCTTTTCTTTTTCTTTTTTTTAAATGTATAACTTTATTATCATTCACTAAACACACACATATACAAAAATTAAAATTATTCAAAGAAAAACAATGCAAGGGGAAAAAACTATAATAATATTCAAATATAATAGAACTCAACCAAAGCAAAACTGTAAAGTACTTAAACATTTTTCCATATAATTAAAAGAAAAATCTCAAGCCATAACAAGACATCAGAAGATGTGAATTGTTTCAGAAAGATTTTCAAAACTAATATTGAACAAATAGTGGTCTGGAGAAAAAATTCTAATTAACTAGTAGACTCCACATAGGCCAAATTTTTTAAAATTTAAATTTCAGTGCAGTCATGTGATACGTGATGGAAATATAATCTGAGAAATATGTTATTAGGCAATTTCATCCGTGTGTATCGCAAAGTACCACACAGAGTGCCAACTTCTAAGTGCAAACTGAGAAGGTGTACGTCAGTCATCTGTGACGGTCCCTTGATATTATCCAAATACGCAGTTAAACACGAGATACGTGAGGCTACCACTGGCATAGCAGCACACTGTTTTACAGTAAACTCTTTTATAGCAGTAGGATTATGCTCTAAAGGATGAAAAGCACAGCATGTTATGATAAGTACCTAAAACAGTAACAGTCATCTATCACACTATCGAGTACTGTGTACTGTACATAGTTGTAGGTGCTTCTTTTGGAAACACGCCCTTCTCTCTTTTGATCTCAGTGACTCTTCCTTCCCAACCCACTGATGAGCTCCAGCCTAGTCTCTATCTACATCTCTTCCTATAGTTTTAAACACAATCTATGTATGGATTCTTTCCAGATTCCAGCCTGTAACTCTGATCTCTCCCCTATTCCTGTGCCCCCTACCCTTTTGAACCTTTTCTTCCTATTTCAAATTATCCATTATTCATTTTAATCATTTTAATCCTTAATAACACTTTCAGTTCCATCTTGCTTTTCTACTATGCAGAGTATGTGTTTAGACTAGTTATCAGATGCTGTCATTGTAGATATTCTCAAACTGTATCCCTTACAGAATTTATGACAGTTAGATCAG
The DNA here is from genome assembly GCF_053883595.1 of Heterocephalus glaber. Classification (NCBI taxonomy): domain Eukaryota; kingdom Metazoa; phylum Chordata; class Mammalia; order Rodentia; family Bathyergidae; genus Heterocephalus; species Heterocephalus glaber. The sequence goes on along the minus strand of NW_028258413.1, from coordinate 391,035 downwards.
CTGATCTTCTTGATCGTGTCCCTGGGACTATCTTCTAATTCTTGGCATCTTGCAAAATTCTTGGCATATCAATAACTTAGTTGAGTTATTTTTAAATTAACGATTAAAGGAACTCTTACTGATAGAACACCTATACACTTTAGAGCTCTACTAAATAATGCTGAATACAAGAATAGATATTTCTGCATAGTGCAGCGAGGAGAATCCAGACTACCTGGATTGTTTGTGGAGTTCAGGTGAGACTTGGACTTCAGCCTGAATTGTGTAAATGGTTCCTTGAGTCCTCAGCCGAAGATAACAGGCCAGAGATAGAACACAGCAAGGAGAATGGCACTTTTTCCTACAGTCAGGGTTTAAACACCCTGCTTTCTTGTTTCAATGGCAAGAAAATCTCTTGGGTGCGTTGCCAGGAGTTTCTCCCTTACAAATTGGAAAGAAGGAAGAAAAGAAGGGAAGGAAGCAACCCTTACATGTGTTTTCTGCAAACAGCCTGGCTGTCCTGCTGCTCACCAACTGCTGCCACACCACAAAACACCTCTTTCCATGGTGCCCAGGCTGCCTGGACTCAGCATGCTGGAAGCTTCTGATTAATTCTGTTTGACAGCAGCAGAAAGTGTGCTCTATCTTGGATGCCAGCTGATTACTTCCAGTATGTTTGCTGCTGAAAATTCCATTAATGATCGGTAATATCTCTTCAACTTGAGAAGGGGAAAGTGCCTTTCTGAAGAAGCACAAGTAAATTGGACCCAGTCTTATGGAAAATCCTAATCTACAGGGAGAATATTTGATGGGAGAGCTGTTGAGGAAGTTGTCAGCAAATTCAAAATTTTTGCACAGATAGGATTTGGTTTGTGATTGACAATATGGCACTAGAGAATGTGTGGTGAAGAATAAAACATTTGATGTGCTTTCCTTTTCTTCCCAGACTACAAGTATGCAAAGCTTAAAAGTTCAATGTATGAACATATAGTAAGAATCTGCTGTATTCTAGACCCTCAGTAAATTCTGAATTTTATTGGGTGCACCATTATAAATGTTTCTGGATAAGACCTAGAGCAAGCTCTGGGAGCCTACCATCTAACATGGTGATTCCCGCTGTGGTTGCATATTACAATATGCAGGGGGACTTTAAACAACCTCTTTGGGAGTCCCTGTGACCCCCAAAATTCTGAATTAATTGGTCTGGAGTCAGACCCGTGGCCTCAGTATTTGGACATATGTCTCCTCATATGGGCAATGGCAACTAGATTTGAGAATGAACAACTGATATCAAATGAAGTGAAAAAGTAATAGTATATGGGGATCAATTCCTAGTAGAAATGCATATGACACTTTTAAAATTATTTATCTCTTTGAAAAATATGAGGACTTAAAAAGGAGGGGAAATTTTTACTGAGCCTGAAAAGAAAGACTTCATGAAAGAAGTAATATTGCAATGGACATTAAATGTGCAAAATCTGATAGGCAGAGGAGAGCACACAGGAAGAGAATCAAAGGACGGGAATGAATGGGAGCAGTTGTGTGAACCCTGGGTAACCTCTGTGTGATGAGGAAGAAGGGAGCATGTACATGGCTGGTGCCCTTATTAAAGCATTGGGAGGGTTGGTAATCTTGGCCAGCTCTTAAATGCTGTTATGAAGGGATGGGATATTTCACAGTTTTCCCCTCACGTTCCCAGTACTGCTGCTAAGATGCCAGGGCTGGAAGTGTCTAATGCATGATAGAGTTGACAGATTGAACAATGCACTTCAGTACCTTGCTTTCCAGAGTGTGTGATTCCCAGATCAGAAGCGTTGGTGACATCTGTAGTTTGTTGTAAAAGCCAGAGTGCAGAATCTTGGTCTCAGCCCAGACCCAAGAATCAGAACCTGCATTTTAACAAGACCTCCGTGTGCACACCAAAGTCTGAGAAGCACTATTTTAGCATCTGAACTAATACATTATTAGTTATATCATCAGTTGGGGGAAGCAGAGAAATAGTTGGACATACATTTCAATAAATTAAATTTCTACTTGACTGTGAATGTGAATTTTGAGTAGTATTGCTAGGCAATAATCTTTTAATCAAGTATCTTCTCATATCTTTCACTTTGTACATGCCTATATAGTAATGCACTAAAGTGTGATGGATACATTTAAATTCATGTGGCCTTGGCTTGGTCTTCCCATCCAGTTCTAAATCCCATGTCCAAAGAAGAGAAGCTTTTCACTGTAGATCCTGGTAATGTTTCCTGTACCCTTTCAAATGGGTATCTTCAGTAGCACCCTGAACACCCACTGTGTCCAGTGTTCTATGCACCTGCCATTCCACACTCAGGTTTGGGCAGCACGTGGAGGGGTACAAAAAAAGACAGGGGCCTGGGAAACTGTGGGTGTCAGAGGAAACCTGAGGGACCCAGGCCAACAGGCCAGACATGGCTCTTCAGCATCATCTACCTCTTTATTCGTATTAAACGAATAGCAGTCAGTTATGTTAGAGTCTGGCACACCTCTTGCCTATGAAAAGGCAGTGTATTCACGAATAACTGTCAGAACATTGATTGTCCCAAAAGGTATTAGATTTATTATACAGTTAACACCCTCAGGTTGATTCTTAGCAGCAGAAGCTAAAATGCTTTGGGTAAAAACTCATCTGCCTTTGTCAAACTTAGAATAACTGTTACTGTCAATCAAAACAGATATCCCAGACGCCACCAAGGGGAAGGCCCCAAAATCTTTACTGACAGGAGCAACCCAGAATATTTTGTTGGTTGTGCTAAGAATATTTTATTTTGGAAAAATAACATTGCTGTTTGGTATTATACTTTTAGGGTTTATAACTTTCTTTTAGTATCAGTATTACCTAAACCATAACAATCCATTTATTATCTAAACTTAGGAAACCACCTTATCAGGCCAGCTTTGTGAAGGAGAGGCTATTAGAAATATTTTTGTATGCACTGCAGATTTCATAGTTTAAATATTGACGTGCAGCCCATTAGATTTGGTTATTGATCATGTTGCGTTTTTATAAGATGTCATTCACTAGCTCTACAGATTTTATAAGAAAACTGTAATTATTTTCTGACTTTACTGGGGTTATTACTTTCCTTTGTTTTCTTTTTATTTTTCTTTTACTTTTTCTCGTCCTGGGGAATAAACCCAGGGCCTTAACACTGAGCTACATCTGCAGCCCTTTTTTGATTTTTGATTTTGAGACAAGGTCTCTCCAGGGATCACAGTTTAAGGGTCTGAGTTGCCCAGGCTGGGCTGCAAATTGTGATCCTCCTGCTTTAGCCTCCTAGAGTGCTAGTGTTACAGCCATGTGCCACCACGTGCATGGCCTTTTGTTTCTGTTTTGGTTTGAGACAGTGTCTTGCCATGCAGCCCAGGCTGGACTTGAACTCCTGATCTTCCTGCCTCAGTCTCCTGAGTGCTGAGGGTCCACACCTGTGACACCACACCTGACTAGGAAGCTTTTTCATAGCTACTTACTGTTAAGGAGAGGACAGAGGAGGGAAGAAGGGAGGATGGGAGGGGAAAAACAAGGACAAAAATTAGTGATATTCTAACTATTATGAGGTGATTCAGTGGACTGAGAGGTATTACATAAAAATTGTCCTGTTGTAAATCTACATGAGTCAGTGTCAGGAACTATTTTATCTTAGAAAGTGCAGTTTTTATAATGCTCAACTTAATGAATTCTTGTAAATGGGACTTGTTAGTGGCTGCATCACATTCTCATATAAGATGGAGAATTATATATATATAAAATTTAATATTCAGTCTGACAAATTTTGAAATATCTTTTGACAAGTAAAGTACAGTATACACTTGATTTGTTACTTAAGATACCATGAAATTTTCTATTTGAGGACTTATGATATGACCAAAGGATAAATAGCCTTTTTGTCCACCTCACTTTATCTTTTTTCCTAACTTAATTTTTCATCAGACAACAAGTGTTTTGTAACGTTTTAGCTTTTGTTATATTCCAAGTCAGTCCATGTAATCAATCATGGAGATTTTTGTTGGGGATTAATGATAATTTAATCTCATTTTTTGAATGTCTTTAAAAGTGAAATACAATTCAGAAATATTTGGATATTTTTGAGCATTGAACTAAAATATAAATGTACAACATAATATTTAAAGTTATAAGAATAAAGGATCCTTCTCGTACTTTACTGAGGCTTTCTTGAAAACAATTAGTATTGTAGTAAAAGTCATACAATCATAATATGCTCTTACCCAGTAATTCTGTACCTAGCCATTTGTGCTACAGAAGTAATTAGAAATGTGAACAATGATTTATGTAAATAAATGATTATCACCTTATTTATCAATGGTAAAATAAACGTAATTCTTAAACTGGAGGAACATAGGTAAACGTGTTTTGGTGAATCCTTACGTAGGAAAATTCAGCCAGCTAGATTATTTAACACAAGGCTATTTTCACTGTATCCTGTAACACAAAGAATAGGATACTATAAAGTCAATTTTGATAATGGTGAAAACTTGCACATAAATTGATTAGAAAATTGGGTGAAGAGTCATCAAAATTAACAGTGGTCATAGCTGAAATGTTGAATTGTCGGTGATTTTAATTTTTTCTTCATAATTTTCTGTGTAGTCCAAATATTTTCAGTGAGCTTGTGCTTTTATAATTCAATAAAAATGTTAAAGGAGTATAGCTTTAAATACTTGAGTTATTTTAAAGGTTGTTTTGCTTAAGAACATGTAGATGGATCAAATGAGCCTTTCATGTCCTTTCCATCCTAAGGACCATCTGCCTGGTCTTGTTAACCAGTAACCACTGATCCCATTAGTAGGGCAGAAAGAAACAGTGCCTCAGTGAGTTCTGTCTGTGTCCTGTGCAGAGCTGCCACCTTAAACTAATGGAGCTATTTATTGAGTTCAAGCTGTCCCCAAGGATGTTTATGCTCTGCTTTGCTTGTGTGAAAGTGTTGTTCACTTTTACCACTGGCCACTGAATCAAAGCCAGCAGCAACTGGCTGTCCAGCTGTTCCATGGAACAATCGCCTAGGACTGACCTTCTCAAGAGCTGGCTTACATAGAAAGCAGGCACCACTCAGGACAGTTTGCTGCTTTTGCTTCCGTATGTGACAAATATAGAAAGTAGAAAGATAAAACATGGAGGCCACATCATACTGGGTGTCCTTGACAAACTCACCGGGACATCAGTTTATCTATCTGTAAAGTAGGAATCATAATGGCTTTCTGTGAAGATCTCCTGTAACGCCCGAAAGAGGATGGTTAGTAAAGTGTGGTTGTAAAGTATTAGCTGTTGGATGGTCATGGTCACATGTCTCATGCGATTCCTTATTCTTTTCAAGTGCACAGTGAAGCCAGAGAGACAGGAAAGTGCCAGGAGTCTTCCTTTGCCGCTATGTGCCTTGGACTCTGTGCCACTCTGTAAAGTGATCTCAAAATGGCTGTCACTAGAGGGCCCAGTGCTGTTCATTGTCACCACTGAACGTGACCCCATGTGCCAGGGACATTTTGAGCTAATGAGCTTGATGTCATTGACAGGAGCAGCGCTTCCAGAAGGCAGAGTTGCTGAGGACTGCGGGTGACACTGTGCTCTCAGCAGATGGGGCACTGCTGGCCAGTCCTAGCAGGCGGGCCTGGGGATACAAGGTCAGGAGAAGCAGCTGTGAATGCCTAGTGACTTAGGCTACAGCCTGAACCATGATAGAGCATCTTAGAGTTAGTCATTCACATAGGAATAATGCAGGGTGTCTGAGATCTTTTCTTTTTAAATTCATACTTTATGTATAAAAGAGATTTCATTTTTCTGCTTTTCACAACTTTATTTCAACAACTGTGCCTACAGACATACACTCATAATGGTTGAGAGAATGCAATTTAACTTATCCTACACAATTTCAACCAAAAAGTTGGTACATGGTTTAAAATTTTAAAAAGGATTTGCAATCTGGTTTATTTTTATGTTTTACAAATGTATGACAGATCCATCCCATGCTGCTAAAAAAAGGCAGCAAAAACCTTGAGAAATATACCTTGGTTTGCCTCAGAAAAGTAACAAGTATTACACTGTAAAGTTTATAGAATTGGTGCAACAAAACATTGTTGTAATGTTACAATGCCAGTTTACAGAGTTCAGTAACTAATGGAGTGAGAGGGCGTGGGGGAAACCTATGCACACGCATGGAGCTGTAAAAGCTGTCCGTTTTACTAATATTGCATGTAGATTTTAAATCTACACAGAGATTTTAAATTTTTAAATGAGGACTTTACAGGCTTGTTTCAAAGATGGAAAGTTGCAGCTTATGTCATATAACCGATTTAATTTTAAAGAACAGAATTGGAGGGGTGGCTGGTGGAAGCCTAAAGAGGTTGCCTGGTTCCCAGACCTCTAGTAAAGATGTGGAAACCACCTTTTGGTCCTGATCCCCGGTCCCTGTACTCAAGGAGAGGTAGGACAGTAAATAACATTGGCATCTTTTCAGCGTAGCTGACTGACGGACTCTCGTGGGAATTGCTGAGTCTTGGATATCTCTGTTATAGATGCACTGTGGCAGCTCCGCTCTTCCCCGGGTATAGTCATGGCTTGCTGTTGTTGCTGCTCCCCTAAAACACCTGAGCTCTGAGCGGTTTTGGGTGTTGTTGGGTGCTTCTTTGTTTCCACCCATGTACTGTATGTCTGTCCCTAGAGCCATTCTCAGAATTGCTTCCCCATTGTTCTTTCAACTTTTAATTTCACCAACTTTAAATAGATTTACTTGGGACAGTACTGGGACAGTACTTTGCACTAAGCTGCATTCCCCAACCCTTTTGCATTTTTTATTTTCAGGTAGGGTCAGGTTAAGTCAATAAATTGCCCAGGTTGGGCTTGAACTTGTGATCCTTCTGCCTCAGCCCCCCAGAGTACTGGGATCGCAGGCACACACCACTGTAATTCACCATTGATTTTTTAAAATGCTTTGTTTTCTCTTCTAGATTTTAAGTTACCTGAGAACAGGGATGATAACTTATATGTCTTAGTTTTGTTTACATTTTGAATGTAATTGTAACTATTTCTTTTTTTTAGACTTCTGTAATTTATACTGACTTTCCTTCTCATTCACCTGGATCCTTGTGTGCAGACTGAAAGCAATCTGTTCAGAGGAAATAAACACTGAAACTTGGACTTGGGTTCTCCTAGGGCCATTCTTTTCCCTTTGTATGCCACACATTCTCCAATCCAAATAAAAATAATCAAACTTCATAAAAGATGAAAACATAAGGCACCTTACATTCTTACTGCCATGGTTGTGGCAGATGCATTGCTGACTGACCAGGCTGTGAGCCTCTGACCAAGCTTCAGAGAATCATTCCGTGCCCAGGACTGCTGGGCTCTGTGGCAGATCAGTCTGTATTGTCCTCATGAGGAAGAGATCTGTGTGTGGTTTGTTAAAGTGGAATTGGTTTGTTTCTCAGAGCAGTTTATCATTTCACAAGCAACCTCTCATTGTGATGTTGCTAGAAGACTTTCAAAATCAGGAATAAAAAAGTAGAGTGTAGCAGCTCTGGCCAGCCTTTTAGATGGGTCCGGGAGAACTGTTCTGTTGGTCCCATACACAGTCTGCTCGGCCTTCTGTCCAGAGAGCTTCAGGAATCGTCGTGAGGGAGTGGGTCTAGACTGCACTCTCTGTGAGGCGAGCATTTGAACCACAGTGCAAAGTCTTTTCTAAATGGAGCCCTGTCTAGTTTTTATACAATTATGAACTGCGAGTGACTAAACTACGCAGGCGAATCAGTTTCATGGCTTCATGCTTCCCGTGTCATGAGCTGAAGCCTGGAGTTACTGCTTGCTGGGTATCCTGCAGGGCTACCAGCATGCTTCCGGGGAAACAGCAAACCCTCTTCTCTTCTCTGAAGGGCCTGTTTGTCCCTGGCTTGGCCCCCTTACCAGTCTTCCCGTCGGGGTCTTGTTACCTGTCACTTGGTTGACACGCAGCCTAGAGCGTTTGTTTTCTTCTCTATCCCTTCCTTTGCGTCTGTAGAAATGCTTTTGGAATCAGGCTTTCTAGGGCAGAAAGGCAAAGGGGGTGGGTAAGAAGGAGAAACCAGGGGTGCTTTGGAGGAGCCAGGCAGAGGGGCGAGGGTGAGCTGGAGTAAAGAAGACCACGAGGGCCTCTGCGCGCTCAGCAGTTCCTGTGCAGAGAGAGCGAACCTGGGACTACAAGGGGCATCTTCACCTGTGAAATGCAAGGCAAGCAGTCCACACCCTTCTTGGAAACATTACCTCCAAAGTACATTATTCTTAGCCTTCAGAAATCTGTCTTTTAAAAATACATGTATTTTACAGAATTTGTACTTTAAAAACTATAATTATTTCATCAACTCAGATTACCCCTGCCCCCATGTACTTACCTGTTTTTGAGACAGTCTCGATGAATTTCCCAGACAGGACTTAAACTTGCAGTCCGCCTGCCTCAGTCTCTCAGAGCGTGGATCACAGGTGTGCCATCACGCCCATCTTGTCTTTTAATTAGTCCTGCTCATAAGATGTTACTGTACCTTTCTAGTGCCCTTTTCCTAACTCAGCATTGACAGCATAAGGAAGTGCCAATTCGCACTCATGGCCTTTGACTTTAAAGGAATCCCCCTCTGAACGGTTATTAGTTCATCCAAAGAACATGGCCCATCCGGCCTCACAGTCTTGATGCCAGCTAGAATGACTGGGCATTTTCTTCCAGTTAATGAAGTTGTGTTTAGATGAATTAATCCCGAATTTAACTCTCTTGATCCTAAAGTAATAAAAAGCTGCATGTTTCATAAAAAGAAAAATCTGTTTTTTAATATGAAAAGTTCATTATCAGTGACAATTCCTAGGGAAAATTTTGCTGGCCCTGTTCTCTTGCTTTCAAGATATTTAGATGATGTGACCATCGATTGTGCCTTAATTTGTTTATGGTTGCTATAACAGAATTCCACAGGCTGATCATTGATTGACCAAGGAAAGAAATTGATTTCTTAGGGTTCTGGAGGCTACTACAGGTTGGTGAGGACCTTCTTGCTCCCTGGCCTCATGGTGGAGGGGAAAGGGCAAGAGGGCAAACCAGCAAGTGGGGCGGGCTAACTTCTACAGTGAGCCCACTTGGGCAATAGCTAGCCCACCCCCCAGGAGACATTAACCCTTAATCCATGAAGGTGGGACCTGTGACCTTGTCGCCTCCCGCGCCTACTCCCCACGCTGCATGGGTGACCAAGTCTCCAAGACGTGAGTACTTCAAGAGGGTCAGATGGGGTCCACTTCCTGTGAGCACTCCAAGAACGGCCATGTTCCAGCCACATCAGATGGGGTCCACTTCCTGTGAGCACTCCAAGAACGGCCATGTTCCAGCCACATCAGATGGGGTCCACTTCCTGTGAGCACTCCAAGAGAGGCCATGTTCCAGCCACATCAGATGGGGTCCACTTCATGTGAGCACTCCAAGAACGGCCATATTCCAGCCACATCAGATGGGGTCCACTTCCTGTGAGCACTCCAAGAACGGCCATATTCCACCCACATCAGATGGGATCCACTTCCTGTGAGGAAACTGCTTAGGCTGCACATGGCAGATATGTAACGGGTGTTCATTTAGTCTTCAGATAATTTTACACGATAAGTGACATGTGTGTGCTCTTAATGGTGATAAAATTATACTTATCATTAAAAACAAAACTGACCACTTATGTCAAAGTTCAGCTTAGATGTTATTTTTTTACGAAAATTTTTTTACTTAAGCTCAATGATTGATTTTATACTTTCTCTTTTTTTGTTCCTTGAAAAATAAATACCTGCATTTTACTTAGCTTTACTTAACTGCTTGTATGTCCAACAATTAGTACAGAGGCAACCCATCCTAAGTACTCAAATAAATACTTGTTAAACATATAATACATGAAAACACATGACATACAAAATTTAAAAATTTCACATTGTCTTGAACTTGGGTTTCCATGGACTGTGTTTGACATCTATATATGCAGTAAAAGTATACAATAACTCAATTTCATTTGGTCCAAAAATGCCTTGCTTCTTTAGAATTATATTTATTTTCAGATTTTGTGAAAGATGTAAATTTTATTAATTTATTTAATGACAGTTTTGTACAGCTAATCATGCAAAATGGATAATTGTTAAAAGGTAATGAAATGTATTTAATTTTCTTTTTGTTCTTTTTTATTTAAACAAAGTTTTGCTAATGTAGTTCAGAATGGCCTTGAACTCACTATGTAGCCCAGGCTGACCTTGAACTTGCAGAACCCTCTTGCCTCAGTCTCCTGAGTAGAGGAATTACAGGTGGACCACCATGACCCGTATGAAACATATTTTGTTTTAATGCACAGTTTTCCCTTCCATTTTATCCACTGGCTTTTGAAAAACCAATTCAGCTTCAGTATTCAAAACGTACACGAGAATATCCCTCATGTATTGTGGATAATCGTCAGGTGAGAATATTATGTAAGTGAGAAGAGAGAGCATGCTTCATATATCCTGACCAAATACTTTGCATCTTGTGGATATTACAGAGCAGAATGCCTGTATAATTTATTTCTACTTTCCTCTTACATTGTATATATTTAGTGTTCGTTATTATGTTTTCCTAAAGAAAATAATGTATAAATTCTGATCTAAAAATCACACCATCTTGGTGAAAGTGGTCCTATTAAAACTAGCAAATATATCTGAAAGTTGCTTATAAATGTGAGAATGTATCTGGTAGCTTGGGCCCCCGCAGTCTGAGTTATCACCTGATATATCCATTTGGCCCTGTCTGGAGCATGCTGTATCTGTCTCGGTACTTTCTTAATTCCTTTCTAAGATTTGCTTCTGGTCCTCTGGGCTTCAGCACCATGCTTTTCCAGGTGCAGACACCTCATCAGTAGGAAAGGAGGATTACTATTTATTCCTCTCTACAGTCCCCTGGGCTGATCAAACTTAGGTGGATGCTGAAGTTCAAAATCCTAACATACCCTGGTACACGGGAGGTTATGAGTTTGAGTAACACAGCAAGATCCTGTCTCAGAAACAAACAGAAAAGAAAAAAAAACCAAAACCACAACATTAATGGATTGATTTATAGTGACATCAGAGCTTAAGCCAAATGAAAAAAAATCTCAATTTCCTATTAAAGAAACTAGCCAACTGCAAGTATTTACAATATTTTATTTGATGTATTTGTTATCAGTTTATCTGGGTTTATTTTCTTCTGGGAATGTTGCTAATGAATATTGAGTTTGTGTGCAGAGTTTAGATGCTGTAAGAGTTATGGCTCAGAGCAGCTGTAGCAAGTAAAATGGAAACATTACAGCTCAGCACAGGAAACATTAATTTTGCTCACATTAATCTGAGGGGGTGATGGCCAGGTAAGATAGGAGCTCTTCTGTCTGTGATGTGCCATTCTGTAGGGTTCCAGTTTATAGAGGCTTGACTTGGTAGAGACGCTGCTTTCTCTAACACGTGGCCTTGGAGGCCTTACTAGACTAGCAGTGGTCATCCAGCTGGCCAGCTGGGGAAGGGAGAATGTGGAAGATAGTGCTCCAAGAGACCCACTCCCTCTCTCCCTCCCTTCCTCTGTCCCTCCCTCTCACTACTCTTCCTCCTTCTCTTCTTTCTCTTCTCTTCCTTTCTCCTCTCCTCTCCTTTCCTCTCTTCTCTTCTTTTTGCCTTGCCGTCCCTTCCCTTCTCTTCCCCCCTTTCCTTTTTTCAGTACTGGGGATTGAATCCAAAGTCTTCACATTGAGCTCCATCTCCACCCCTTTTGATTATTATGTTTTTCAGTTCTGAGATAGGGTCTCACTCAATTCCCAGACTGGGCTCAAACTTGCAGTCTTCCTGCCTCAGCCTCCCAGAGGACTGGGATTACAGGGTTGTGCCACACACCCCACTAGTGCAGGTGATTTTTATAGGTCAAGCTTGAAAGGGGTGTGAATTTCATCTCCTTATGTTCTGTAAACTGTTGTACAATCAGGTCAAATGCAAAAAGGCTCAAGAATGGAGTCACCCATGGGATGTTCATTTACCAAAACAATTTGCTGTAAAGGGACAGCAGGAAGCTTTGGCGGACAGGTTGCTTCCCCTGCTATGGTAAGAGAGTGGCTGCTTTTGCTATATTCAAGCAACAAAGGAAAATTGTCCTTAGAGCCATGGTATTGCAAATAAGTTTAATGTTATAAAGATTGTGGTATGTAAACTTCCAGTGATGCCAGGGTACATCTCTGTGTATGTCCTTCCAGTATTTTACAAAGTAGCCCTAAGTGCTTAAAGTTCTTGATCCCCTCCACGATCCTTAGAGACAGGAAGAGCACGTATGATTAGCCGCTCTTTGCGTAAGGAATGTGAGTCTTGGTGTTTAGGTGACTTGCTTGAAACCCTTTGAATGGTAAGGTTAGATGAGAGAACTAAATCCTAGAATGTTCTTTTCGTTATTGCAATGATGGTATCTTTCTGGACCCTGGAAAGATCACTCGTTTAAATTTTCCCACTTGCACAATTCATAAATGACTGCTGAAGTGGGTGACATGAAAGTCACCAAGGTGACTGAAGAAACAGGTCAGCATCGCTGGTGCATTTATTTTGCTGGTGCAGCCATATCTTGTGTATTGGCATTTAAATGTTTATGGAGTAGAATTCCAAGAGCAGACAGGAAGTGTTTTTATTTGAATCCACAGGCACAAACCATCAAAACTGTAGCTTCAGCTTACATCTTTTTTTTAAAAAAAATATTATTTTATTGGTACATTTTAGGAATACAATATAATGACATTCATCACTGGAAATTTGCACCTTTACATAATCTCTCTTTGTTCTTATTTTTCCCTCTTCCCCTGCCCTCCCTTCAAGCCCTCCATCCCTCCCTATTTATGAGGACTTTCTTTCCATTTTTTCATTTTCTCATATTAATTCCATTCCCTTCTTGCCTTTCCCCTACCCCTCCCACTTCCCCTTCCTCTTTGCCCCTTTTCTTCCTATTTCACATTATCTATTATACCTTTTAGTCCTTATTTACACTTTCAGTTTCTCACACTAGAGAAACTCTTTGGTATTTACACGTGTGTCCTGTTTGTTTCACTTATGAGTATCACTTCAATGTGCATCCATTTAGCTATAAATGTTTCTAATTTCTCTTTTTTTATGGCTGAGTAGTACTTCATTTTATAAAAAAAAAAAACCCACATTTTCTTTATCCAGTCTCCAGTTGATGGGCATTTGGGCTGTTTCCAAGTTTTAGCTATTACAAATTGTGCTGCTATGAACATGGGTGCACATATATCACTGTGGTATGATTCTTTTAATTCTTTGGGGAAGATACCTAGCAGGGGAATAGCAGGGTCAAATGGGACCTCCAGTCCGAGTACTTTGAGGCAACTCCATACTGATTTCCACAGTGGTTGCACCAGTCTACACTCCCACCAGCAGTGGAGCAGGGTTCCTCTTTCCCCACAGCCCCACCAGCATTTGTTATTGGTTGATTTCTTGATAGCAGCCATTCTTTCTGGGGTGAGGTGGAATCTCAGCATTGTTTTCATTTGAATCCCTCAAATGATCAGTGATGTTGAGCATTTTTTCATGTGTGTTTATTTGCCGTTTCTACTTCTTTATCTGAGAAATATCTGTTTATTTCAGATGCCCATTTTCAGATTGGGTCTTTAAATTTGGGAGGTCTGGTTTTTTTAGTTTTTTATATATTCTAGATAGCAGACCTTTGTCTGAGGAACAGCTGGTAAAAATTTTTTCCCACATTGTGGGTTGTCTCTTCACACTGCTGGTGGTTTCTCTTGCTGTGCAGAAGCTTTTTAAAAAGAAGAAATCCCACTTGTTGATTGTTTCTGCTAGTTCACGGGCAACTGAGGTTTTGTTCATAAAATCTTTGCCTACACCAATGTCTTCAAGGGTTCTACCTAACCTCTGTTCCAGCTGGTTCAGTGTTTCTATTTTAATATTTAGATCTTTAATCCATTTCGATTTTAGTTTAGTGTATGGTGAGAGATATAGGTCTAGCTTTAATCTCTGGCAAGTTGAAACCCAATTTTTCCAGCACCATTTATTAAAGAGGCTATCTTTCCTCCAGTGAGGGTGTTTGGCTCCTTTATCGAAGATGAGGTGGCTGAGTGTGTCTGGCGTTGTTTCTGCATCTTTTAATCTGTTGCACTGGTCCTCAGCTCTGTTTCTTTGCCAGTACCATGCTCTTTTTTATCACAGTAGCTTTGTAGTATAGTTTCAAGTTGGGGATTATGATACCCCCTGCCATGTCTTTGTTACCTAGAATTGCTTTGGTTCCAAATGAATTTTTGGATTGTTTTCTCAAGGTCCATGAAATATGCTGCTGGGATTTCAATTGGGATTGGATTGAATCTATATAGCAGTTTTGGAAGCATGGCCATTTTCACAATATTGATCTTTCCTACCCAGGAGCAGGGGATGTCTTTCCATTTTCTGATATCATCTTCAATCTCTCTTTTCAGGGTGCTATAGTTTTCAGAGAAGAGGTCTTTGATTTCTTTTGTTAGGTTGATTCCTAGGTATTTCAGTTTTTTGGATGCTATTGTGAAAGGAATTGTTTGCCCTATTTCTGTCTCAGTCCGTCTGTCATTGGTGTAGAGGAAATCTATTGATTTTTGTGTGTTGACCTTGTATCCAGCTACTCTACTGAATTTGGTTATTAAGTCTAGAAGACTTTTGGTGGCATTCTTGGGGTCTTCTGTATAGAGTTATCATGTCATCTGCAAATAATGACAATTTGACTTCTTCATTTCCTATCTTTATTCCTTTTATTTCTTTCTCTTGTCTAATTGCCATGGCTAATGTTTCCAAAACTATACTGAACAGGAGTAGTGATAGTGGACATCCTTGTCCTGTTCTTGATTTTAGTGTGAAGGATTTCAGTTTTTGACCATTTAGTATGATATTGGCTGTTGGTTTTTCATAGATAGCTTTTATCAGATTGAGGTAGACACCATCTATTCCAATTTTTTGCAGGGTTTTTATCATAAATGCATGTTGGATTTTGTCAAATGCTTTTTCTGCATCTATTGAGATGATCATATGATTTTTGTCCTTGGCTCTATTGATATAGTATATTACATTGATCGATTTGCATATGTTGAACCATCCCTGCATCCCTGGGGTGAATCCCACTAGATCAGGGTGTATGATCTTCTTGATGATCTTCTGCATTCTAGTTGCCAGTATCTTATTAAGGATTTTTGCATCTATGTTCATTAGAGAGATTGGCCTATAGTTCTCTTTTTCAGTTGGGTCTTTCTCTGCTTTTGGGATCAAGGTGATGCTTGCTTCCAGGAATGAATTTGGGAGTATTGCTTCCCTTTCAATTTCATTGAAGAGTTTAAACAGTAGTGGCAGCAGTTCCTCTCTAAATGTCTTGTAGAATTCAGCAATGAAGCCATCAGGACCTGGGCTTTTCTTAGTTGATAAGTTTTTAATTACATTTTCAATTTCATTGATTGATATTGGGTTGTTTAAAATTTTTAGGTCTTCTTTGTTCAACTTAGATAATTCATACTTATCTAGGAATCTGTCCATTTCTTCTGTGTTGTCCATCTTATTGGTGTATAGGTTCTGAAAGTAGGTATTGATGATCCTCTGGATTTTTGCTGGGTTTGTTGTAATTTCACCCTTTTCATTCCTAGTTGCATGGATTTGGGCCTTTTCTTTCCTTTTTCTGATAAGGTTGGCTAAGGGTTTGTCAATTTTGTTTATTCTTTAAAAGAACCAAATCTTGGCTTCATTAATTTTTGTATTGTTCTCCTCCTCTCCACTGAATTGATTTCTGGTCTGCTCTTTATAATTTCCTCCCTTGTATGAGCTCTGGGGTTGTCCTGTTCTTCTTTTTCTAGAAGCTTGAGGTTCAGCATCAGGTTGTTTAATTGTGCTTGCTCTGTTTTCCTAATGTGAGTATTCACTGCTATGAATTACCCTCATAAGATTGCTTTCATTGTGTCCCATAGATTCTGATATTTTGTATTGTCATTGTCATTTAATTGGAGGAACTATCTGATTTCTTCTTTAATTTCCTCTGGGACCCATTGGTTATTCAGAATGCATTGTTCAATTTCCATGTGTTTATGAAATTTTTGTGGTTTCTTTTGCTATTGATCTCCAATTTCATCACACTATGGTCTGATAATATACAAGGGATAACTTCAATTCCTTTGCACTTACTGAAACATGTTCTATGAGCAAGTATGTGATCTGTTTTGGAGAACGACCTGTGTGCAGCTGAAAATAATGTGTATTCTGATTTTGCAGGGTAGAACACTGTAAACATCTGTTAAGTTCATTTGTTCAAGAGTTTGATTGAGTTGTAGTATGTCATTACTTAGTTTTTGTCTAGTTGATCTATCTATTTGTGACAGTGGGGTGTTGAGGTCCCCCACTACAATTGTATTAGTGCATATATGACTTTTCATGTCCATTAGTATTTGTTTTATATAGTTGGGCACACTAGTGTTTGATGCATAGATATTTATGATTGTGATCTCTTCCTGTTGAATTGTTCCCTTTACAAGCATGTAGTGTCCTTCTTTGTCTCTCATAATCAGTGTTGGTTTGAAATCCATTTGGTCTGCAAAGAGGAGAGATACTTCTGCTTTCTTTTGGGTTCCTGTTGCTTGGAGTATTGTTTTCCACCCTTTAACTTTCAGTCTATGAGTTTCTTTTTGAATTAAGTGTGTTTCTTGTATGCAGCATATTGTTGGATCTTGCTTCTGGACCCATTCTGCCAGTCTATTTCTTTCGATTGGTGAGTTGAGACCATTAACATTGATGGTTATAACTGATATGTATTGACTTATCATTGTCATGACTTTTTCTTTTTGCTGGATTCTCTCCCTTTGCGTTTAATTTCTTGTCGTGCCTGATGGATTCATTCTGCTGGGCTTCCTGGGGTTGTGATCCTAGTTGTCTTTTCATAGCATTTTGTTTAAAAATTTTTGGAGTGCTGGTTTTGTATTCATGAAGTTCCTAAGGTGCTCTTTGTCATGAAAGTATCTTATTTCTTCATCAATTTTGAAAGATAGTTTTGCAGGGTACATCAATCTGGGTTGGAGGCTGTTTTCCTTTAGGGCTTGGAATATGTCACTCCGTGCTCTTCTTGCCTTGAAGATTTGCATTGAGAAGTCTGCTGTGATTCTGATGGATTTTCCTTTGTATATGATTTGTTTCTTTTCTCTAATTGCTTGTAGAACTTTGTTCTTCTGTTGGGTTTCTGGAATCTTAACAATTATATGCCTATGTGTAGATTTTTTTTTTATCAAGGCTAATTGGGGTCCTGTGTGCCTCACTTATCTGTATGTGAAGTTCTTTTCCCCTACTTGGGACTTTTTTTTGCCATTACTTCTGTGAACAGTTTTTTTTTGCTACTGGGGATCGAACTCGGGTCCTTAGCTTGCAAGGCAGGCAGCGGAACCATATGAATAGTTTTTTTTGTGTTGTCTGCACTCTCCTGTTTCTTCATTGACTCCGACCAGTCTTATGTTATTCTTCTTTGCATCATCTAGCTGCTGCTGGATTGATTTCTCATGGTCCCTAACAGTTTTGAAGCAATTTTTCTTTTCCTAGTCACTAATTGCAATCTTATCTTCTATATCTGAAATTCTGTCCTTGCATCGGCTCATTCTGCTGTGTAGACTTTCAATGGAGTTTTTAATCTCCTAGAAATCTGTTTGCATCTGTTTTATGGATTCCATTTGTTTCCTATGTTGGGATTCCATCATGTTCCTCAGCTCCTCTCTAGATTTATTAATCATGTCTTGCACTATGAGCACAATCTCTGCTGTTATCTGAGAAATTATTTCTGATTTCATTTTTTCCTCTTTTGTTGCCCATTCAGGAAGTCCAGGTGGTTGAGTATCAGAGTGTTCCATCTCATTTCCCTTTGGGGTTGCTGTAGGTGATGTTGAAGTCTGGTTTTGAGACTTGTTTATGTGTCTTCTCATTTCGATATGAGGGCAGGGGGTGTGTGTTCCTGGCACCCATGTGGCTCACCTCCTCTGCACTGGGAGTGGTGATATGGCATCCTGGAATCCCCTACCTCTGCCCTGGGAGCGGTGGTACCTTCAGTGTACTTCTAAATGAACTTTTTCAAAGTGCTTTCATTTAGTATAGTTGGCTTTTCACCTCTTCATTCATTCCCTCATTGCTGAGAACTGTTTGGTACAGAGATAAAAGACAAAGTCACTTAAAAATACCACAATCCCATGAGAGAGTGAGCAGAACCTTTTGTAGTCTCATAAAGACAAGGCAAGAGGGGTGTTTGGGAGCCTCCAGGCCTACGAGTAGAGGCTGATTCCTATGGAGTGAGGAGGATTAATAGCAATATGTCTTTTACTGTAATAAATTTTTAAAAATTTACCATATTTTCCAGTAACATCTTCTGTATGTCCTAAAAGGAGATCCAATATTATGCATTTATTGGTCATTGATTAGAAGATTAATATAAATATAACAAATATAGAAGCTGCCTTAGACCACATTTAAGAACCACTGTGCTCCATGGATACAGACCCTGAACAAACTTTTAAATGTACCTGCCTCAGAAGTTGACAGAAGTCAGCTATAGCTGCAGAACTCCTTGTCTTTGTTTCTGTTTTCATTGGTTTTTGTTTTGATGTGATGAAACTGTGAAGTTAATGATAAAATGAACAAAGTTTTAACGAAGAATTTTGATCCTTATTTCAGCAAAATCGCATTTATGTTGTAGTTTTTAATACTCATCGGTGATTTTAGCTAGTTGCAATTCAACATAATTCCAACAGTCATCATCCATTTAACCAACAAAGGTTAATGAAGTATCTGGTCTCTTGCTGGCCTTGTTTGAGGTGCTGGAGTGCTTGCGAATGAAGCAAGCCCCTATCTGTTGTTCAAACCAGGGTGGTTAGGGTTCGGGTGCTTCGTCAGTGGTGACATTTGGTCAGGGGCCACAGCGCAGTGAGCGCATTGCTGCTTTAACTGTGGGGTAAGCACTTCCTGGCCGGCTGGACAAGGAGGAGCCTTGAGCGCTGTGGGCAACATAAAGAGGTCAGAGCTGAGATCAGAGGTATAATGTGGGGTGACAGGAAGACAGCGCTAACCCACACAGCCCTTAACATAAAGAAATGTGTATGGAAATGGGCAGATACAGGTATTGCAGTAAACTACAACCGATTGTGTTAGGTGCTGTTATAAAGAAAGGAACAAAGCAAAGTGGGCAGTGTAACTAACTGCATGATCAAGACCGTGCCCCTGAAATAGGATTTGAAGGAAAAAAAGGAGGAGAGGATTTTTCCAACAGGGACAGCAGCACATAACAAAGTCAAGGAGTTTTGGAACATTCTGCTGTATTTTGCATTTAGCAACATGTCTAGTGCAACTTAAAACAGAAGTAAAGATACATGTTGGAAAGTTATAGGAAATGAGAGTGGAAAATAGACTAGAAACCAAATTAGGTGGCCGAAGCAGGAGGACTGCAAGTTTGAGCCTAGCCAGGGTTATTTAGAGACTGAGGGAGACCCTGTCTCAAAATGGAAAAAAATACAAAGAAAGGGGCTGGAGAAGTACCTTAGTGCAAAACCAAAGGCTGTGGGTTTAACCCCCAGTACTGAAAAACAACAACCAGAGAAGAAAAAAATCTGTAAAGGCTTTAAGTTGATAAAGATTTTTTTTTTTTGGTACCGAGGATTGAACTCTGGTCCTTGTGCTTACACAGCAGGCAACGAAACCACTGAGCTAAATCTCTGGCCCTTAGTAAAGACTTTAAGTTAAAAAAATATTTAAATATTATAGCAAAGTATTCCATATTGTTTTCCTTTTTGATTTATTTTGTTTCATAGAAGTTTAAAATTCTAATCCATATTAAACTTATTTTTTGGTATTATTTTTGGCACTTCTTTAAGTGGGGAAAATGATTAACAATGAATTAAATCAAAACAAGGTGGCTTATCCATTTTTTCAGTGGAGGCAAACTGGAGAATTTCTAGGCTAATTTAATTTTTAGCTTTTGAGAAAAAATCATATCATTATCATTTAATAATTGTATCTTTTAAAATTGATCAGGAAATGATTAGCGTTTCCTACTTTCCTTACAGAGAAAGGCTTCCTACAAGTTCTTGAGTTAATCTCGAGCAAGATTTTTAGCAACTGTTTCTTGGTCATGTAATTTATCTTTCCAGGAGATAGCCTATATTTTGAATGATTGTTATTAGTGTTTAAAATTTATTCAATTTGTTGTCATGCATCTTGACTGAAAATTTTTAGAAATGAATTAAAAATGAATCCTAGTGATTGATCTTAAGTTTCCCCAAAGTCTTGCTTTAAGCTGTGAACCTGAAGATTTCAAACTGTTCTCATTCTCATGTTCATTCCCTCCTCCTCCTCCTCCTCCTCTCTCTCCTCTCATCTCTCTGTTCTCTCTCCTCCTCTCTCTCCTCTCCCTCTCTCTCTGCTCCTCCTCCTCCTCTTCCTCTTCCTCTTCCTCTTCCTCTTCCTCTTTCTCTTTCTCTTTCTCTTTCTCTCTCCTCCTTCTCCTCTCTCCTCTCTCTGTGCTAGGGATTGAACCCAGGGCCTTTGCACTGAGCTACATCCCCATATCTTCTTCTTGATTTTTAAATTTTGAGATCGGGCTAAATTGCCAAGGCTGGGCTTAAACTTTTGGTCCTCCTGCCTCAGCTTCCCAGAGTGCTGGGATTACGAGAGTGTACCACCAACCTGGCTTGTTTCACTTTTTTTGGTACTGGGGATCAAACTCTGGACCTTGCGCTTGTGAGGCAGGCATAGCACTCCTGAGCTAAATCCTTGGCCCCTTCGTTCACTTTTTGAGTACTGAATGCTTCTAGATTTCCTGTAAGCTCCATGCCCTCCATAAGAGATCTGGGCCTACTCCTGAGTATCCTTACCCGTTAGGGTTAGATAGGCTTCAGGCTGCAGAGGTACTCGGTCTGTTCTCCCTAGATGCCCCTCCCAAGGGCTGGGAGCACCCAAGTGACATGATGGTGACACACCAGGTGACACGATGCCATGGGAACCTCGGCTGTGGGGCTCCGCAGAGAGCAGGCAGCACTGGGAGGCCCCAGGTCCCTGAGTTTCCGTGGTGCCAGCCTGGCTGTGTGTCTTACAGTATTCATGTTCTCATGCAAAACGTTAGCATTACCCTTCCTTTTCCAGCATGATTCTACAGAGGAACTGATTATCTGCATACAGTGGAGATTGTGGGTCTCTCTGTCATCAACAATGGGCCTCACATACCTGCACCTTGACTGACGGCTCTGTGTGCCAGAGCTTATAAATTTGGGCGCACGAATCCTGTAATAAAATGCTATTTAGAAAAGAAGAACCTGTGTATCTCCAGAACACAGTGAGATGGAAGTCAGCTGACCTGAGCCAGAGGATAGGACCAGTGGTCGTGTACACTGAGCTTCCTCCAGCAGACCTGACATCTTACAGAGGGGAAACTGAGGCTGGTAGGAGCTGGGGAACGAGACTGTGGACGGAAAGGAGACAGTGAGCACAAAGACGCTTTGCATCAATAATTTATGGTTTATTACAATTATAAAAGATGCTAGGATGTACAGATGAAAGGAGCAAACCATACATTTTAAAAAGTAGATGAAGAACGATGAAAACATAATCTCTAGTTCATAGGGCATAGTATTTTTCTTTTAGACATACAAAAGCACTAATAGTTTTTCTTCCCTTTTTTTTTTGGTAGCATTAGGGATTGAACTCAGGGCTGCTTTACCACTGAGTTACATCCTCAGCCCTTTTTACTTTGTCCTTTAAAATGTTCAGACAAGGTCTTGCTAAGTCATCCTAGTGAGACTTGAACTTGAGACCCTCCTGCCTCATCCATCCTCCCTCAATGCTGGGATTTTAGGGACAGGCCACTGTGCCTGGCTGTGAATGGTTTTTTGAAATCCTATATAATGTGTTTTTAAAAAAATTGAGAGCTTTGTTGTGGTTTGTGTACGTAAAATCAAGAAATGAATAAAAGTTGCATAAACTCAAAGTCTCTATCCTTTGGGCAGTAGTGGAATCATCTAATAGAAGTAGAGTGGTTGTTGTAAAGCAGAAAAGCCCTTTAACTCAAAAAGCTTTCTCCCAAATGAGACTTTTCAATTAAATCTCCTCTTTCCAGAATCATTCTAACCTTGAATATATCCTTTATAAAGTTCCAAATCATTCATAAACTGCCTTTTTATGTCATAAATTACTTCTTTTAACTATCTCCTCTTCTAAAATATATATTTTTTTGGCTTCTCAAAATATTATTGTAGTATGCTAAAATGAGTTCTAAAACAGAAAATCTAAATGGTGGTATAAAACAGTTATCACCCCAAGATTTCCTTTTCTTAAAGTGTATGTGAGACTTTAGGACTTTTATTTAGGAATTAGGCTTGAGATATCTGTTATTAAATAATTCCAGTGTTGACCTTATAAAGATTAAAAACTTTGTTTTGTGAGTTTCAATCTTTTTCTTTTCCATACATATTTATTATATGTATTTTTATATATTTATTAAAACTTCCTCCTTTACCTTGAAATATGGGATTAAAAATACGTTAAACCACAGGCATGTCTATTTTGCTCACATTATGTTTTAAAAGTTGAGTTAGCTGCCAATTTATTATCGGAAGATTTTGTATAAAGGTCTGAAATTCTAACTTCTCTCTAGAGATAGGATGCCGGCAGTCCAGCATACCCACGCGAACACGCGGTTCGAAGCTGAACAGTCGCCCTCTTTGGGCGCGCGTCAACATCGGCCGGGAGTCCCCCAAGCGTCCCATGCTTACATAACCTGCTTGGCTGCGTTAGACGTTAGAATCCGAGCCAACCATAGGATGGTGGCTGAAAGGATCCAACCACCCCTGACGTTTGATAACCGAGGAAGACCAGGGGGCCCTCGTGGGTGTATCGGTGGTCCATCAGGGTCAAAGTAGGGAGATTCTCAGGAGGATTGGTATAAAAAATGATGGCTATACAAGTTCATCTTCCTTCTAATCAAGCTTTTGAAGCAGAGGTACAGACTGCACCTATCTTTGAGCTGTATCCTAACACCTGATTTTGGCAGTAAGACTTCGGCATGGCTTGCACCTGCTGCTTTAAATATGGAGCCTAGCAGCCATTGTCAGCATTGTATTGATACTGAGTCCAAAACACCCTGGAATTTTGACTATTCAGTATTCCAAAGAAAGGAAAAAAAAATAACATCAATCCCTGATTACCTTGAATTTTTAATTTTAGGCAAGCTAAATAGTAAGAAAATTCTTTGATCAAATTTCAGGTTGGCACAGTCTTTTTGAGAAGTTGTTTTTAATCAGCATTTTTTGGGTTAAAAATATGAATTATTTGTCATTATTACATTTGACAAAGTACACTTATTATTTTCATTCTAACTGACATTTGAATGTTGATTAAAAAGGAAAACTACCCGAATGACCGTAGTTGTACTTTCTACAGCAGAAAAATGAAATGAAGCAATACTACAGACATGAACAAACTCAGGATCTGACAGTATTAGCTAACATTATTGCACTTACTATGTGCCAACCCAATGATGGATGTCCCCACTTTTGGATGAGGACATTGAGCACAGGGAGGAAATGGAAGCTGTCTGAATTTGCTGAAAGCAGGGATTTGTTTCCTGGCAGTTATGTTTCCAGGTCTCTTTTCAATCACTGGTTTTCAGCACCTCTCAGACACGTATCACAGCTGCAAATGAATTTCACAAAGATGAAATTTCAGACACTGTAAGTATATGTAAGTATATGCAGGAGTTAAAGTTTAGTGGGCTTTGGGGACATTCTGGATGAAATTTAATGTCTTGTAATAATAGGTATTATAACAACAGGTAAAAACAAAATCACCATGAAGATTGGTGAATACTGTGAGTTTTCCTTATGAAACAAAATCATGTGTATCCATTCTATATATTGTTTTCCTCATCTGAGATTGTTTGAATTAAGCCAGAGTATGTTCTCAAAGTTATTTTTAAAACATGATACTGTGCAAAGATAAAAATGAGGGTGAGACTATTTGGTTTATTTAGAATGCCCTCTGACCCTAGAATTACAATCCGCACTCCATAGAAAATAGCAAATGTACATTACAGCACATTCGTTCTGGTGTTACAGAATTTCCAGGACTAGAGGTAAATGTAGGGGCCATGGAGCAGAGAGAGGTAACTTTGCAGATACCCGGCAGGAACACTGGGATGGGGCTTCACTAATGAAAATGTCCATGGACCCTCAAGGATGGTAGGAAATACAAGACCTGAGGCCTCTGCCCTGTGGACGCAGAAACCACGTTTACATAAACAGCTAACTCACATGCACGCTGGGGTTTGAGATGCACTAGGTGAGAGATGAGGTTCTGCCAGAGTTAGCTATTCGCCCTGGTAGTAATAAGTTGCTCACTGCGCTCTGTGGCCTTGGTCCTTGCCACCCACTTCATGCTGGCTCTGGGCAACTTCATTCTGCCATCTTCATTTAGTTGCCTACAAACTTGGGATAGTTGCTGCTTCATATTATTGTAAGGATTAAGTAAAGCAATGCACACGAAGTATATAGAGTATTGTATATACCTAGTATATGGTTAATAAATGTTTATAATTGTTATTATAATTATTGTTTCTGTATGTACTATATTATTTTATTAATTACATGTCAAGTGGCATAAAACTTTCTCCCACGATTTTTTATCATTGGAAATTTGCACCTTTACATAATCTCTCTCTTGGTTCTTACTTTTTCCCCCTTGCCCTGCCCTCCCTTCAACCCCTCCATCCCTCCCTATTTACAAAGACTTTGTTTCTAGTTTTTCATTTTCTCATATTGATTACATTCCCTTCTTTCCTTTCCCCTACACTTCCCACTTCTGCTTCCCATTTGCCCCTTTTCTTCCTATTTCACATTATCTACTATACCTTTTGGTCCTTATTTACACTTTCAGTTTCTCACACCAGAGAAACTATTGGTATTTACACGTGTGTCCTATTTATTTCACTTAGGAGTATGGCCTCAATGTGCATCCACTTAGCTATAAATGTCTCTAATTTCTCATTCTTTATGGCTGAGTAGTACTCCATTTTATTAAAAAACCACGTCTTCTTTATCCAGTCTCCAGTTGATGGGCACTTGGGCTGTTTCCAAGCTTTAGCTATCACAAACTGTGCCGCTATGAACATGGTGCACATATATCACTGTGGTATGATTCTTTTAATTCTTTGGGGAAGATCCCCAGCAGGGGAATAGCTCTCCCACAATTTTTTATGCAGACATATACATATGCTTTTAAAAATTGAATAGTTAAAAAGGAGATAACATTTCTAAGAGTTAAAGAACCCAGTGAAAAATGCTGGAGTGGAGATTAGACAAACTATACTCTGGTTTGAATTCTTTTGGCCTTGAGCTTGTCATTTAACTTCTTTGGATTCATGACTATTATATGAAAATGTGAGATGCTTTAAATAGGTTATAGTGCTGTTTTTCAGATGTATAGAACTGGAAATAACCAATTATTATGCACATATTAATCTATGAGAATTTGTGATAGGGTGTTCATGTGACTTGCTGTTTTGTGGAACTATATTGGGTACTTTGAGAAGCTTTGGAAAATCTTTTAGGTCACTCAATTACTGTTTTAACCACAAGCATATGCCCTAGTTGCCCATTTCTAATCCCAAGTTCATATTTTCTGTGAGAAGTAATTTCCTATTTGAAAATCTGTTCACCATATACTGGTGCTGACACATTTAGGAAAGCATCAGATGAGAGTCTGCTGTCTCGACTCTAAGTCACCTTTCTGTCTGGGTGAGGCAGGCACCTGCCAGAACTGCTGTAGGTGTCACAAGAGACAGTGACTGCTGTCCATTTAAAAATTCACTGAGATTGGTTTTTTCTCTTTTTCGGAAGTAGAGTGCAAGGCCAAGTATCACATCTGTGCTAATGAAGAACTTGGTGTCCGGAGCTCACTGTAATTCTTTGCTTGAAAATCTGCCCCAAGTTTGTGATGAACTTGCCTGGTGATTTTTGAGGACTGAAGTATATTATGAAACTCTTAGAAATGAATAGATCTCCGTGGACCTTCCTTAGGATGCTGCCTTTGTTTCTCTTTTTTAATGATGATCAGTCTTCCCAGTGAACATGCAGCCATCACACAGAAGAAACATTTAAATTGAGTTGGATGTTGAAGCAAATGTAAATTACAGTAGGCCATTTTTTCTATTTATTTTAGTATGTCTGCAAATCATATCCCCTTGAGGTTTGTGGTAAAGTAAAAAAAGTGAGAGGGAGGAAAGAAGGAAGGAAGAAAGCAGTTTTTTTCAAAAATGGGCCTGTGCTGTTTTGCTTAGGCCTCCGATTCATAAATAAATAAAGACATTTCTTATCAAGTCCTGTCTGGGACAAAGACTTGAAGTCATTAGAAGAAGCAGTCTAAAGGGAAACATGTTTATATAATAAGAGCTTAAAATGTGGACACTTATCTGAAGGCAAATCTTTGGCTACAGGTTCAAAACAGTTACTTCTAGCACTAAGAGGACCAGAAGAAATTTACAATTTACTGCCATAAAGAGGACAATTGCAGGGGATTCAGTAATTTTTATTAACAGTGGATTTAGTTATTTTTGTTGTATTTGCAGCTTTTAGCAGATGTGACTGCCATAGATATTTAATGTAGTGCATGATTTGATAAGTTTTGACATAGGTAAAAACCAGAAAGCCATCATCACAATCAAGATAAGAAACATATTTAGTTAGCTTGGTATCGATAGATGTGTTTAATGTCAACCAGATTCCCTTTCTTTTCTAGCAAAAGTTTACTCTTATGTTGAATATTTTTTTATGTTGGATTTTTTAAAGTACAGTCAGATTTGTGTGCATTTCTTTGTGTTTATTCAGAAAGTATTGTTTTTTGTAACTGTAGTTTAGGTTTTTTGTTTGGCTGGGTTTTCAGAGTTTGGGTGGGGCTGAAGTTCAGGCTGGAACCTGACTGGCCTCCAGTGGTGTTTTGGAAGAATAGCACCCTGTGAGATTGCAAGCAGCAGGAGAGAATCATAGACGACAATTAAGGTCACACACCACACTCTAATTGGCAGGGGCTGGAGAGACAGAAAGTAGGTCTTCTGTAATAGGAGGTGGTGTTCCCCCGTGTGGAGTAAGTATGGTGATGCCTCAGTGCTGGTATTGCTCAGGAAATTTTCACAAACAGCCAGGGTTCCACTAGATTTCATTTTCTAGAAGAGACTTGCTTCTTTCTGGCTGTGTTAATACATCAAAATATCTCTTTATTATATTACTTTTTCTCCTTTTGTGCTTTTTCATTTAGCCTTTGATTTGGGGTATATATTCCCAGAACTCTGAAATTATATGTATGAAAATTAAGGATATACATGAAATGGCCCTTTCAGTTTGAAGCCCTTTTAATGAGGATTTTGCATGACAAGAGAGGAGGTTGGTCTGTGATTGGCTTCAGGCACAAAGACAGGAAGAGTTCAAGTCTTGAACTGTTGCTTTGACATGCCCTTTCTCTGTATTTCTTTCTATTATTCTGTTGTCCTCAGTAGAGAGAAGATAAATCATATATGAAATGATTCAGACCAAGGAGTCTGTTAAAATAAATGAAGCAGATATGTATTTCTGTTTCTATTAATAACTGCTTCTGTAGAAAACCAAAGTTTTTAGTTTATGAATAGGAGAACCTCAGATAGTTGCATTGATCATGACTAGTTTGGAGTTAGACATGAAAATGTGCATCACCAAATTATTTCTCAGGTTTTTCTGCACATATTTTTTTCTTTTGCCTTCCAGCTAGTGCTATAAACTCTGAAATCTTTATTCCTTGCCTTAGTTTCTTGTTTAAATACATTTATCCTATACATCTCCCTGTCCATGCATGCTCATATTTATGTTTTACTATAGTTTTTATACATGTAGGTTAATAGTAGTTAACTGTAACTCAGGCCATGAAGGATGGAGACCACATGTGTCTTAGTACATTTTCTATTGCTACAACAAAATATCTGAAGATGGGTAATTTATAGAGAAAAGTGGTTTCCTCAGTTCACAATTTTAGAGGTTCAGAAAGTAGGTGCTGGGATCCACTTGTTTTGGTGAAGGTCTTGTGCTCCTTCACATATGACAGAAAGGTGGATGGGGGCGTGGGAACCTGTGGAGGAGATTATACGGTAAGAGAAGCAGCAAGAGAGCTAGCTAGGGAAACGCAACTCCCTTTGTAACAGCCTGCGCTGGTGCGTGGTAACGGATCCAGTCCCTTGAGAGCAAGACCTCCCTGGAGAGCTCTTTCATGACCTAATCACCTGGAAGGGGCTCCAGCACCTCCCACCAGTGCTACATTGGTGACCAAGCCTCAGTGTGAGTTTTAGAGACGACAAATCATATTTGATTCATAGCAACACTTGGAAGTTCAAGTTTTCTCAAGCCTCACATAGAAGTGAATATAAATAAAGTTAGCTCTCTTTTAGGATCCATATTCCCTCTCCTCGACAACCTACTGTCCCTGCCCGCACTCGCCATTCTCGTGTTTGAGCAGGCGTGGAGCCATCTCATTGGCTGCCAGTTGGTGTCTGAGCAGCTTTCTTTTCCCACCACTCCCACTGCTCTGTCTCCAGGTTCCACTGAGGTCCCAGCCACCCTGGTGGGGGCCGGGACAAAGATCCATGTTACCTGCTTAGAACTTCTCCTCTCCAAGGTGCTACACGGGCAGACATACCAAAAGGTGGGTAAATCAAAAGGCAACCATAGTAGTATAGTTTGTGTGCCACTGTCTTAACAATGTTTGTCCCAGTTCTTCCTGTAAAGTTTGGGAACTGACCAGGAGTTCAATGCCTGTGACGAGCTGGCCTTTTCTGTTTTATGAAGACCTTGTCACTGCGTGGATCTCCTTATGACATGCCCCTTTGTCCATTTGAACAAATTCTTTACAAAGGGATCCAGGTCTCTTCATCAGTTAGGATAGTTGATTAAGTAAACGATTGATCACTGGCACCAGCGAAGCCTCACAGTATCAGTGTTTTAAATGAGATATAAGTTCCCTTCTCTCACACCTGAACTATGTAAATCCAAGTGGAGGAGATCTGGGGCTGGAAAGGCCCCCTGAGGGGTCAGGAATCTAGGGTCCTCCTGTTTTGTTGCTCTAGATTATTGCCATGAAGCTTCTACCTCACAGCCTGAGCTGGTGGCTCAAGCTGTCTCATGTCTAGCAAAATGGACAAAGGAGGGGAAGGGAATTCATGCTTTGTCTTTAAGAACACTTACAAGATTTATGAGTAGTCTTTTAAAAAAAATTCTGCTGGTCATCACATCATTGAATGCCCCCATTTATCTTTGGGTGAGGTTAGGAAATGAAACCTTTGGTGACATCATGCAAAATATTCCTGATTTTTATTGTAGTATTATTACTTTCCAAAGGAAGAAAAGAGACTACCTGTTAAAGACTAATAAGCCCATGGGGTGGGATTTAGCTCAGTGGTTCCGCCACCTGCCTCGCAAGTACAAGGACCTGAGTTTGATCCCCGGTACCAAAAAAAAAAAAAAAAGACTAATAAGCCCAGTTTGGTACACTACTCATGCAGATGGGTTTCTGGAAGGCCTACCCTGCCAGTTCACTCAACTTGTGTCAATCTGGGTTGAAAATGAACCTAGGATCTTGTTATAGCTACTTATTAAATTTACT
The DNA here is from genome assembly GCF_053883595.1 of Heterocephalus glaber. Taxonomy (NCBI): domain Eukaryota; kingdom Metazoa; phylum Chordata; class Mammalia; order Rodentia; family Bathyergidae; genus Heterocephalus; species Heterocephalus glaber. Next base: position 361,352 of record NW_028258413.1, on the reverse strand, counting down.
TTTTTGTACAGTAGCATGTTCTTTGGGCTAGATCAGTGTCAACTCTTTCTCAGGTTATCATGAACTATTTTATTTGGCCCTTTCCATGACAAAATTGTCACTTCTTCAATTCCGCCATCTGTCTAAGATTGTGTGTCATTTACAGAGTGGTCCAGTGCCACCCTTCCTTGTCACGTCACTGGATTTTCTTTAGTGAACACTCAGTCTCTCTCTGCCCAGCTTGACTAGTCTGCATCATGACCCTTCACTAATGTGCCAGACAGTGTATTTTGGTGACAAGTATTGATTCTCCCAAATTTGGCCCGCAGAAAGGTGTATGTGTACATTTATTTCTGATGAGACTCGCTACTAGAGTTAATAGAATCTGTGCAGATAATTTCTGTTTCTGAGAGGGTCCAATTGTATGCTGCATATGGTAGCTCTGAATGCTTCATAGCTATTGTAGCAAGAGTAATAGATTTTAGTATGTAAATTATGCCCAATTAGTATAGGCTAAAAGTGTGTTTTATAATTAAAGTTTACTATTTTCCTAAGTAAAAGGGAAAATAAATCAGGATTGATTAATGTTAGATCATTTTCAGAGCTACCTGCTTTTGTTCACATTTATTTCAGGAAGCACTGTGTGGATGAAAATCTTTCTGAACTTTGCCTAAGGATGACCATGTTTGAAAGGGGATTAGAAAATGTAGAAACGTATTTAGAGGGTCAGAAACCTGCAGATATTTGAGCACTGTCAATTATTTTAGTTTCTACAAAGCTAACTTCAAAGTTTGCATTAGTCGTTAGTTCAGAGAAAAAATAGTTATAGATGTTTCCTCTTTATGTACAAATGTATGATTTGGGTAAAATAAAATGGTGAGTAAATCTTAAAGTATCTTAGTAGTCAATAAATGCTATTCATATAATATTGGGCAAACCATGTTTCAGAGTTTTTATTTCCTTTCTATATTTCCTTATGAGGGAAATTTATATCATTGAGTGTATTTTTAGAAAAGAAGATCCAAAATCCAATAATCTATGCTTCTACTTCAGGAAACTAGAGAAAGAAGAGCAATACAAATCTAAAGCAAGTAGGAAAAAAAGAATAAATACAATTAGAAGAGATAACCAGTGCAATTGAAAATGAAACAGTAGGAAAATGATGAATGAAACCAAAAGCTGGTTGTTTCAAAAGCTCAATAAAATTGGTATACCTCTACTGGACTAACCAAGATGAGGAGAAGACACACATTAAAGAACCATTATCACTGATACGTCCCAAGGGCAATAAAAGGGCAATAAATAAATACATCACAGCGTAGATGAAGTGGCTCCAAAAACACAATCTGCCAAAACCACTGTGAAAAAAATGAATCAGTGATTACCTTTCCAATTAAGAAAACTCAAGGCCCAAGTAATTTCACTGACACATTGTAATAAACCTTTTAGGAAGAAACAACATCATTTCTTTACAATCTCACCAAAAAGAAAAGACAGAGAGAGGGAGCACTTCACAGTTAGTTCTGCAAGGCCACCATTCCCTAGTTCCCAATGAGATAAAAATAACAAGAAATATCTGTCATGAAAATAAATGTACAAATCTTCACAAAATATTAGCAAATGAATTAAGATTTATATATTATCACATGAGATTTATTCTGGACATAGAATAAATTTCTTTATTTCAACGTTTGAAAGTCAGTGTAACCATCACAACAATAGGTTGAAGAGGAAAAAAATCTTACGATTATATAAATAAGTGAGAAGAGATAGAAACTTTGGATTTGGAATAGATATGAGATTTAAAGCTATGGAAATAGATGCTGTGGGGGTTGGGGAATGACACAGAGAGAGAGACAGAGAGTGTGTGCATGTGTGTGGTGTGTAGAGTGAAAAGAAGAACTGTCTAGAGGACAGTGCTAGATATGGCTTCATTGAAAAGGAAACTGAGGCACAGCTGAAAAGACGGGAAGAGCAAGAGAATACTGAGTGCCAGAACTTAAGTAGTAGAGTTCCAAAAGAGGACTGGTGTTCAACTGTGTAGTGTTAAAAAGCCCACTGCTAAGAGGACCAACAAATCTACTAGGTTTGGCAGCACAGAGGTCACTAATACCTTTATAAGATTGTTTCCAGGTGTTTTGAACATACGAATAGACTGAACTGAATTTCTAGGACATGATTCTCTTTATTCTTTGAACCTTTGCATTGTTCCTGGGATGGACTTCATTTTCTGTTTTTCTCTACTCTCCTAAGTTATTTTTTTCTCTATCTGTGTAACTTTTCTGTTTTTGGTCAAAGAAAAATATGGCACAGAGAGGGATGCAGACGAGGAGAAGGAAGCAGCACAAAAGAAAAAGCCAGTGCATCATGGTGTTTAATTTGGCAGCTTCTTCACAGAACGGGTTTTCCTCTTTGTACTGACCTAATTTACTTATGTTCCCCTACTTAGAAAAATCATTGTACTTTTCATAAAATATTACCCACTTCATCAAGCCCACATAAATACTGTCCAATTTTGGTTTAATCCTGATATGATTAAACACAAATAGAGCTTTTAAAACTTGATTTGGTATAAAGTGTAGCATAAAATGAAGTGGGCCTCACTGTGGAATGTAAATATTGTGATATGGCTTTGTCAAGATGACTGGAAACTTTTCATCCTCTTTCACTTATTTTATTTTCTTAAACATTTTCCTATTAGAAAAGACTTGACATTAAATGCTAAGAAATAAATGCTTAGGTGGTCAGGAATTGAGGGCATTTAATAACTTTCATGGTACAAAACATCAACTATTTAAAAAATAATATGACCCTTGGGCTGGGGATTTAGGTCAGTGGTTCTGCTGCCTGCCTTGCAAGCACAAGGTCCCCAGTTCAATCCTCGATACCAAAAAAAAAAAAAAGAAAAGAAAAGAAAAGAAAAATAGTATTATCCAACACTGAAAATTTCTTTTAAGTAGAAAATGTATTTTGAAATAAAGGAAAACAATGTTAGTGATGTTTTAATGGCAATTTAAAAAGTACTCAAAAGTTGCTCTGGTATCTGTCAGTATGCATTTATTTTAAATGACTAAAATTTAGAATCCTGCTTAGCACTAAGCAAAATCCCTTTGAAATAATGCTTTAGTTTCTTGGAAGTGCATAGGATCTCTGGAAATGCATTACTGAATATTATTTGTGCCTTTAATGGTTCATCAACATTTAGGAGTACAAACTTTTATTGTCACTATTTTAAAAGTCAGATATATAAAACTGATATTGATATTAGATATGTTAATTAGATAATTAGATAATTGATATTATATATCTCCAGTCATTTTTCAGGAAATGAAATATCAGTGCACATCTGCATGTTTATTTAAATATAAAATAGGAGTAAGATGCTTAAGCCTATATTGATAATAAAAGTATGGTATTTGGTTTAAAAATATTGTAGTTTTTGACCTCTTTCTCCTCCATGCCTTCTCTTTTTTCCTTCAGAAGAAACTCTTGTGTTAGACAGTATTGTTTGAATTTCAGAAGGCATTGGGAACCTAGGATTTGATAGGTATCAGGCAACATTGGAAGCAGGTTGGATGCTAAGGCTCCTTTATCTACATTACCCTTCCCTAGCCTGTACCTTTTTTCACATGCAAGCTGAGAATATGTGTTAATCAGCCTTCTGTCATGATAATAAAACATTTGGGATAATCATTGTATGAAGGGGAAAAATTTATTTGGACTCATGTTACAGGAAGCTTCAGTCCATGATTAGTTGGTCTCCTTGGTTTGGGCTTGAGGTGGGGGACCACATCATAGTGGGGGTCCTGGCAAAGGAAAGCCTCCCACTGATGGGAAATGAACAAGTGAGAGAGGAAGGGGATGGAGTCCCAATTTCCCCCTGAGGGCATGCTTTCTGTGATCTATGGCCTTCCATTTAGGCCACTTCCGAGGAGCACCAAGGTGCAGCAGAGTATAACTCCCACTTAAGGATTCTGTTCCATAGGTGAAATGCTGCAGTCTCTTAAAAAATTGGTTGATTGATTGATTGCAATGCTGGGGCTTGAACTCCGGGCCTTCATGCTGAGCTATATCCCTTACTCTTTTAGCCCTCAAACTTGGGATTCTCCTGCCTCAGCCTCCCAGAGTGCTCTGGTTACGGGAACACACCTCCACACCTGGCTGGATGTTTGTTACTGATTTTGACCCAGTCATGTTGGGAATTCTGGGCTGGGAAATATGGAGACAATGAAAAGCAGTTACGTGGCTTACAAAAATTGTACAAAACCTCATTATCACAAAGAGATCTGATGCTCTCATTTGATGAAGAAAAAGGAATTATGGAGAACGTGTATTGGGGAAAAAAAACTGAATGAAAATGTGGGACCATAAAAAATGCAATTGAAGTGTGATTTAAAATTAGTGGAATTAAAAAATAATGGGAAAAGGACAAAGAATATAGCTTTGCTAACAAGTATAATATCTTGAGACTCCTCCTGGCAGGATCTAGTCACTGAAAAGGCACAGCAGAAAGAACTGGAGCGAGTATACTTGACAGTTGGGGTGACAAGGCTTTGGAAATGGTTCTTATCCAACCAGAGCGAGCAGGTCTGATGCACATGCTGGGGTGTCCCAGCACAGAGGCAAAGCTTGGATACGGACATTTGGGAGGAGCTGGGTTGTGATTGTTCAGGCAGATTTTGTCTGTGGGTCACACTGCAGAAGTCCTGGTGATGTGACCAACCCAGGTGGAATTAAATTTTGACATCAAAGCAGAAGCCCATTTTCTGAACTGAGATGCAAAAGTAAGTTGCTCCTGCATTTTGGAGAAATGGAAGAGAATCCCTTAGTCCTTTAGCTGAAGTGACTATCAAGTGTGAATAGAAAAGTTGGAGACTGAACCAGGCAAGACTTCTCCATTGGGAAGCAGCTGTGACAGAGGCAGTGAAGAGAGGAAAGAAAGATTTAATGCAAGACAGTTCCAAGTACCACAACTTAGGAAAATGGAATTTTGGAAACATTAGTTATGTGGAATAAGGTTAACAAAAAACTGACCCAAGATCACAAGAAACTATTTCTGGACATTCATTTTAAACCTTATTGTTACTTTTACACACACATGAAATAATTTTCCAATTAAATCTGAAATAAGAATGAAGATTTATTTGTGGAACAATTTTTGTATAGAGAGTCTCATTCTAGGACCTTATATGCTTCAGAAAGGCTGTATTTGTATGTACAATTTAGGAGATGAGTGTACTAGGGTAACTTTGCCGAGTTTAGAAATTTGTGTAGAAAACCTTGTCATGCTACATTATAGTGTGTATTAACCCCAGCAATGCATATTAGTGTACAGCCTCAGACTGTATAGACAAATATCTTTTAAAATGGGTTATATATATTTTAAACAAAGATGAGTTTATGAGAAATGCTAGGTAGGGATTTGACAACTGAGAATCTATAAATATCTTGCTTATGCTCAGATATGGTTTGCTTTGTCTCAATTTCTATTTTTATTCAGGAAAAACCTGGTCCCTTAATGTATAATTTGTGTTAGATTCTTACAGCTTAATGCAGTATCGCATGGTTTGACACAGAAAACACTTGCTTTCTCTGCTCTGCAAAATAGAAAAATATCCAGTAACTGAGATATATGTCTGTAGTGAGCTTTAGAGCAGTCTCTGGCCTGAGAACACCTGAGCTCCTCAAACCATACTGCTGCTGGATATCAGTATCTCATCCAGCAGAGGGCTGTCATTCTCCACTAATTTCTGTGAAAACACAGCACATTGCTTCAGTGGCTTGCAGACACTTTTCTTAGCGTGTTTTATAATGTGGGACTTGCTTTGAGTGGAAATGGGCCCCTTATCCAGAAGGCCCTGAGGTTTGGAGAATAATCAAACCCTCTGCTCTGATTTCTCTAAAAATACTCTTCCAAATTTAAAGTCAGCTCTTCTTGGGTAAAGCCGTAAATGTTTTTCTGTCTGTAAAAGTTCTGATGCTGACACTACAGAGAAAATATATAAGTAGAAGGATGCCAGAGATATAGATGTTTCTCTGACTGGATTTTATTTTCACTGTATTTGTAGTTCTGACCATCATGGGGTTGTAGGTGGTGTTTGTGCTTGTTTTGTTTGGGGGAAAAGTGATACTTTATCTCCAACCTTATGAGTGAAAAAGTCATTTTTTTGACCAATTTTCTTCATAATATTTCGTAGGCATGCCAGACTAACAGGCTAGTTGACTGTGAACTTCTATATTTATTCCTGTAACTGGGCCAGTTTCTGTCTCTTACTAAAGCTAGATTTGAGGGATCAGTTATGGGAATGAAAAAGTGTTCCATCTCCTGGCTGTTTATTTTTTGTTTGTTTGTTGGTTGGTACCGGGGATCGAACTAAGTACCTTGCACTTGTGAGGCAGCCAGTGGCACCACTGAGCTAAATCCCCCGCCCGACTGTTTACTTTTTTGCCTTGGTGATAAATCTATTTGTAAAAGGACTTATGACAGATTTCCCATTTGGAATGTTGCTGTTTGGTAGTCAAATGATGATTGCTCTTTGTTTTTCCATTCAAAACAAAGGCTTTGTGGGGTGACCCTTTATTTTGATTGAGGCCAGTCCTAGTCTTTGATACTGAAGTGATTATGAGGTGCTACACTGTTCTCAGGCCAAGAAGTTCACTTTCGCATGCACCCACGCTCCCCAATTTTCACAGCATTTCACGTTCACTAATCCTCATTCCTCAGTGTCGCAGTTTGTCTTAGACTTCATCATTCTGAAGGGTTTGAAGAGGTGTGAGCTTATTAGTGATGCCAACCATCCCAAGTGATCCGTGGTCTCTTCCCATACACACTATTTTTGGAGGGGGCAATTCTATCTTCTTAGCAGTCTCTCTCTTATGTTTCTGTCTTGTAAGTCTATTGCTCTTCCTTTTACACTTTTGTGTTTTTTTCAAAATAATTATAGAGGTTGCTACTTATTGAGCTCCTATCAGATGTTTTACATGTGTTACTTACTTGGTTCTATTAGGTGGACAGATAGTCCTATTTATGTAAAAGGAGATTGAAGCCCAGAAAGGCTAAGTAATACACACAACATGGGCCCAAGTTGGGATTCAAAACTTAAGCTGAAAATCCTCTACTGCTCAAAGAAGCTGTGCTTTATAATAGAACCAAATTTAATAAAGATCACTAATAAAAAAGATTGTTGAAGGGGAGAATCATATCATAAAAATGATACACATATACTTTAAATTTATTACTTCAACTTGAAACGTATACATTGGACATATTTTTGCCAATGATTTAATGTAAAATAAAAACATTTAAAAAAAAATCTTCCATTATTTGGGGTTAGCTTTGTGTTTTTTGAACAAATGATACCTACTTGTTGCTATTACCTCGTGTATATTGGCTAGTTTGATATCTATTAATTGCAGTCAGAATTTAAAGACACTTGTTTTCCCTCTGGTGGTTCTGGAGATCAAATGCAAGGCATTCTATTACTGGCCTACATTCTCAGCCCTTTGTATTTATTATATTTCATTTTGAGACAAAGTCTTACTAAGTTGTTCAGACCGACCTAGCACTGGTGATCCTCCTACTTCAGCCTCCCAAGTAGCTATGATTACAGGCATGTGACTCTGTGCCCAGCAAGACCCTTGTAAAATGATCTGAGTGTAAAATAGAGGTTTCCAAAGCTTTCCCCTTCCAAATCTTCACATTTGTTTCAGATACACCTGTAGGTTCAATAGTATTATTTCTAGGGACCCATATTTATCAAGTCCTTATGACACATTTATATTAATTATCATAAATAACCTTTCACTCATATTTCATTAGATGGTTGTATTTGTTAGCTCTCCATCTCTGTGAAAAAATATCTGAAAAAATCAACTTAAAGCTGGACAGATTTATCTTGGCTCATGGTTTCAGAGGGTTCAATCTGTGGTCAGTTGGCTCCATTAAATTTAGACTGGTGTAAGGCAGAAACATTGTGGAAGGGCATGGTGGAGCAAAGCTGCTCACCTCATGGTGGCCAAGAAGCAAAGAGAGTTTGCTTTTATAACGAGCCCATTAAACTATGAACCCATAAATGGATGAATCCATTCATGATCTCAGAGCCCTCATAATCTAGTCATCTCCAAAGCCCACTTCTGAACACTGCTGCAATGAGGACCAAGCCTTCGATGCATGAGCTTTTAAGGGACATTTAAGAATCAAATAATTATAAGATAGGCTTAAGTTACATAATTGGAGTAATAGGTGAAATTGATATAAACATTTCAAATGAATGCATTGGCTCTTGGTAAGCATACAATTTTATTAGTAGGGGAAAATGTACACATGATATAGAGTAGCTGATAAACTATATGCTCATAGAATACGCTAGGCATCAGTTTTTATTCATATAGGAGATGTGGACACTTGTTAAGGTTTGTTGACATAACTTCTACTCTGTTGTTAAATAAGAGAGAAAGAACTAACTCATTTTCTGTGAAGGCATGTAATTGAAAGCTGTGTATTTCAGAACTTGAAACAGAAAGGAGCTCTACCCATATTTTCACTTTACAAAGGTTAGGTTAAATATCACCCCAAGTGTCTGCAAAAGCCATCAAGTTTATTTTTCATATAAAATTTAGTTTATGAAAAATTCTATCATACTTTTTCCATTACCACTTACATATCTATTAGATTTTGGTGCTTTTTAAAAAAATTCTTGAAAGTTTAATGTTGCAATTGTCTCTTAAGATGTATTACATCATATACATGTATTGAAACATCATGCTGTAGCTCATAAACATGAAAAATTATGTGTTGATTGAAAACTAAATTTAAAAAATCAAAATCATATTTCTAGACTGCAAGGTGAATTCCCTCTTTCCAGGGGTTTCATCTTTACCATTGGATAAATCCCGAACTCCATAACATAGTTGGGGGGCTATCTTATAACTTGCTTTAAAATATAGTGAGGTAGTTAGATGATGGATGGATGGATGGATGGATCAATCAATGGACAGATAGAGGGATAGACAGATAAAAACAAGGGATGCTAGTTAATGGTTCATGTTCCTTAATCAGGAAGTCACTCCTGTTAGCATTGCAAAGACCCTATTCAAATGTTCACTCTCCAGAAATTATTATATCAAAGCCTGACTGTCCTATGGGAGGGAAATAACCTCCTGTCCCATTTTGGGAGGAGAATGGATGCGCCTTTTCTGTGCTGTCTTTGTCCTTTTGTCTGCTGCTGATTGGAAGTACATAATGCAAGATTTGAGGGACTGAGGGATTCTGAAAACAGAAGGCACCTGAATCCCTGAATCACTATATGATGGAAAGCTGCCCACCAACCTAGAACTTCAATGATGGAGTATCGTGGTGCAAGGCCTCAAATTAAAGTCCAGTATTATATGCTGCCTTAGCCTGGCATGGTGGCACATGCCTGCAATCCTAGCACTGAGGGAGGCTGAGGCAGGAACAATGCAAGTTCAAGATCTGCCTGGGCAACTTAGTGACTTAATGTAAGACCCCATCTCAAAAGAAAATTAAAAAGGGCTGGGAATGTGGTTCAGTATGAAGGCCCTGGCTTCAATACTGTGTGTGGAGGGATACGTATGTATGATTGAGCATATATATACTACTATTATTTAATAGTTACATTGCTCATTTGTTTATCATTTATACTCCTCTGTTCTTAAGCAAAGCGGTATGACTTGGTGGGAAGGTGGACTGGATCATGCAAGTCTGTACTGGAAGAGTTCAGGTTGCTGAACTTCCCAGCTGAACAGTAATATTTTGGGGAACAGAACTGTATCTTTTACTCTGTCCTTTGTTCATAGTTCCAAATATGAAATCTTTATAGCTCTGTTGCTCCTGCTGTATGCCCGGTAGTCTTTGAGAGCTGATCCCTATACTTGAAAAATTACTTAAGCAGATAATTTCAGGCCGCAGAAAGTGACTCCTTCAGATAAGATACACACTGACTTCAGCCAGACTTGGTGGTCACACCTGATTTGAGGATCTTCCTAAACCAAGGTCAAGCCTTGAGTCTTTTTAAAGTCTGGGCCCTGAAGGCCAGGTTATTAATCCACTGAAGGGATGGTCATTTATTTTCTACTCTTGGCCTAAGACTATTTCTTTCTGAGGTCTCAGGTGTTTGTGGAAAGATCTTGCTGTTGAATTTTGCACCTTGTATAAGCATTGGCCTTTGATTTCTGCCCTCTTACCCAAGAAACTTTTCAAACTGAGAGTTCAAATTTGCTAGGGAACTACACTAAGGAAACAAGCAGTTTTCTCATTTGTTTATTTTCCAGTGGTTCCATCTGCCTTCATTTTGCTTAGTGATTTCTTATTATCATGTTAACTATTTTTGGCTTTTAAGAAGTTCTTTGTATTTTATCCAGTATATTTAGTTTCCTCAGTAGCCAGTGAATGGCCTGGCTTCAGATAGTTGCAAACACTCATTGGGCACATACATGCTTAGTGTTTTGGTTATTAATTGGACTTAGCAGATATAAATACCATGTCATAGGAGAGGTTCAAATGTGCCTTTCCCTAAAAAATGTAGTCTCCAAAGAAGGCTTTTAAAAATTTTATATGTCAGGGCTGGGGATGTAGCTCAGTGGCACTGTGCCTGCCTTGTAAGCACAAGGTCCTGAGTTTGATCCCCGGTACCAAAAAAAATTTATATGTCAGTTTCTATATTTATGGAATATGAACTTGGAAGAAGAGGTATAAAAATTCTGGTCATGCCTAACTGGGAAAAAGAATGGCTAATGCAGATTTTATTTGTAGGTTAATCAACAGGGTGAAGAAATGAAAACAGATCATGGAAGCTCTTTCTGTATCCGTGGGAATGGGGAAAGGACTGTTTAATGTGATGTCATGCAGAAGAGTAATGATCCAGATGTTTATAACTTTATAAAAATTACCAAGTACCATGGATACAACAGTCATTTGCACCAAGTGCAAAATGGCCAAATGGTACCACTTCAATTTTCTGGTACCAACCATACTGCCACAAGGTGATTGTTTTTGAGTGGTTGTGTGATTGAAACATGTTTTTATAAGTCTTTTATGTTTATTGAGATATCTGCTGCCAAGAAATTCTACTGGGTATAGAAATGATTGTTGGAATTACTGAAAGTGTTAATATCCATGTTTTAATGATAAGAACTTTGGATTAGATAACTAGAGACCTTAGACACATATCATTCATGTGATGTTTGATTTTTGGCAGTTTTGCATCACATTTTACTCCAAGATTACATTTTATTTTCTTCCTATTGTTAATTTTGAAAAATAATGAAATGTTTTTGTTAATTATTTACTAGTCAAGAATACCCCATTGGACAGCTATAATTCATATGCTGTAAAAATATTGAATAATCCAATCATGCTAATATATATTTACTAGGTTTTAAGCACTACTGATTTACCTGTAGGTACAAAGTATTTTGAGAAAATTTAAGATATACACCTTGAATTTAGAGTCACATAAAAATAATGATTAAAAATAGTTTGGGCTAGTATATATTGTCAATGTTCTATTTTCAAAAAATTTATTAATCTACAGAAAAATCAAGAAATTATCTAAAATGGCACTTAACTATTTTAATCTGTCAGTGGGAGTGAGATGCTGAGTACATCTTACTTTTTGTTTAAGAGTATTTTTTGAGTTGTGTTATTATAAAATGTTGGTAAATGGAGGAAATTAAGAATTGTTATGAGCATGCCAGGTGATATGTTAATTGCTTGTAGTAATAATTTCACAATATATTTCAAAGCATGATGCTGTACCCTTTGAATATATATGCTTTTGTTTGTCAATTGTACTCAGTAAGAAACCTAAAACAAAGTTTTACCCCATATAGCAAAGACAATTTTTTTCTTTTGCAGTCTAACTAAAACATGTTTTATCAAACATTTATCCAAATAACATTTCTAATTGACACTATAAAAATATCCTCAACAATCTTCAGGACTAACAGGCTTGAGGCTGACTTTGCACATTTTTTCTCACAAATTCAGTGCTTTTTATTTGACCCTAAGTAAAAGGACTACAAAATTTACCCCAGAGCTATTAGGAAAAGAAAACCAAAAGAGTATATCATATGTGTTTTAAAACATAAGAGTAAATCTATAATAGTAGATAAAGTCAACTTCAGTGTTTCAGTGCTTTAATAGACTATGGGACTTTCTTATCAAAATCAGTAAACTTTTTGGAAAAAAATGTCTGAGCCAGAGGAAAAAACATAATTTACAGGAAGAGAGAAATCTCAAGAAGACCTTTGGAGACATTTGTAAGTGGTTTGAAACTGAAGACCAAATATTTGAAGGTTTCGGGATATATATACATATATATTTCTTTTTGGTACCGGGGGTCGAACCTGGGACCTTGCACTTGTGAGGCAGGTGGCGGCACCACTGAGCTAAATCCCCGCACATTTGAAGATTTCAAAGCAGTTTTTCATTCAAGATTTGAGTACTGGTACTTACAGTCAATGTAGATTGTAGAAAGTAGCTTAGATGTCCTAAGAATTCTGAAAATAATCACTTACAGTTAGATTTTCATCTCCATAGGAGTAAGGGCTTCAGCGTTTTTACACTATCTCCACATCTTTAAAACTGGTTCATCTCAGGCCTTGTGGATCTGTATTTGATTAAAAATGGCACCAGGGACAGAAGCCAAGCTGTACAGCAATGGGATGAAGACAGCAGGAAGTTTTTATTTTAAGCAAAGGATTTTTTTTTAAAGGCAAATTTTAAGATTAGCCCTTAAGCTTTCAATATAAGAGTTAAAAAGAAAGAGATTTTCGCCTCGTGGGGCTGTCCTCTTTTTTGAATGTACTCATCTCTTTAATTCCTGTCAAAGTATACACAGAAAGTTAATTTAACTAAAAGGCTGTAGCTGGCCATCGTGGCACACACACATAATCCCAGTCATTAAGAAGGTTGAGGTTAGAGGCTCACAAATTCGAGATTACCTGGGCAATTTAGCAAGACCCTGTCTCAAAATAAAATATATAAAGGGCTGGGGATGTAGCCCAGAGGTAGAGGCCCCTGGATTCAATCCCCAGCATCACAAGAAAAAGAAAAATGGAGAAGGTAAACGAGGAGGTGGAGGTAGAGAGAGGAAGAAGAAGAGGAAGGACAACAACCATGGTGATGCGATTTTATGTCAGAAGAGTTTGGCAGTGATCAGGTCCAGCCATTTACACAGGCAAACCCATTTTCCCAGCTGGGCTGGGCCCTCGTCTCTGTCCATCCTGGTTTATGCTTTGAAGTGAGGGAGTGACGTGGGCATGAGGCTGTGCGTAGAAATCCCTTCTCTTTTCCTTTTGAGCTGTGACTTTTTCAGCTTTCCCTTCCCTGTGGCATCCTCTCCCCTCCGCCCAGCCCAGGGCAGCCAACCCTCAGTGTCATAACAGAGGGAGGTCTGTGTGACAGAACAGGAACTATTTATGGCCTACGCTTTGTGCAGTTTTATCTCCTCTCCATAAACAGGCCTCCCTAGGGGAGCTTTTCACTCCTTGTCAGCTTGGCTTCCCATTGTCACTAGCTAGAAATTCTCTGAGACTTCAGAAACCTTCTGAGCCTGATTCTGAGGTGGGAAGGTCGGCCCTGGACCCTGCTCCTGCTTCTTTGCCCTCCACTCTGCAAGCAGCCTGTTTGGATGTGGAGTTGGAATGTCTCTGCCTCCTTTCCTCAGGAAGAAGTGGAAGGAGGTACAAATTCCCTATGATGAATGTGATCATTATGTATATCTGAAATGTACCAATACAATTTTTAAAAAAAGAAGTAGAAGGAAGACACCCTTTGGGCATTGTGCTTTTAAATCATCTCTTCACAGAAACACTGTTATCAAAAGCAAGTAGATGCATTATTTTATTTTATTTTATTTTATTTTTATTTTTATTGGTACCGGGGATTGAACTCCAGTCCTTGTGCTTGCGCAGCAGGCGGCGAAACCACTGAGCTAAATCCCCAGCCCTAGACCCATTATATTATTAGCAAGCTCTGCCTTAGTCATTTTGCAATATTAACATGGTTGTGGGGTTTGGTTCACAAATCAAGCAAACTGAGAGTGATTTACTATTGGACTCATTGATTGGACACAATTTTTCTTGCTCTGACCATCATTCATTCATCTCAGAAAACTCACAAAATCTCAAATGTGGATTAACAGCAAGAACTTGATTAGAGTGACCTTGACTCATAGCTCAAATCAACATATATAGTTTTCTTTTTCCAATGATGTGATGTTTTCATTGCTCTTCTAGTGTACCGCATCTTCCCACTCTGACAGTTGCTCTGTTCACTCACCCATGCGTGTCTCCTGGGAGGGGCCAGGCAGAGAGGGGATTAGGTTGCACAGGGCCCGCTGGATTGTGATCGACTGCTGCCCCGTCTGATGCCTGCTTTTGCGAGGGTTGGGTTCTGATCAATGGGAAGCTGGACAGTGAGGACAGCAAATGGCCATCTTTATCCTGGCTTTAAAGTGAGGCATGCCCTCAGCAAAGGACAGTCCCCACGCCGGCTGTCAACTTTCAGTGTGAGCGACAGTGAGCATCTACCTTTGAAGGCAGACACACGCTTTCCTGTTGATGGTCAAGATGCTTTGCCGGAGGAACAAACTTCTGTTCTAGAGTCAGCACTCAGCCTGTGAGATATGAAAGCTCTGCTACAGGCCTGAGCGGAAGACCCCTTAATGTGGTGTGGGCATCAGTTAAATGGCTGTGAGCTCCTGGGACTGGAACCTGGTGCCCTGTCTGTGCAGAGGTCAGCTGCTGAGTTGTGCTGCTCTCTCCTAGGAAAACGAATACTGATTGTTTTTCATTTCAGCTAGAAATTACAGTAAAGTTAGAGTGACATAAGTATGAGAAACAATGACTTTTAAAGATCGGTTTATCAGTTCAATATTGAATGAGTTCTCTCGTTGTAGAGAGACAAAGTTTTCACTGTCGGAATGTCTGATCTTCCCAGGTTTCTTTTTTTTTTTGGTACCGGGGATTGAACTCAGGACCTTGGGCTTGCGAGGCAGGCATGGTGCCACTGAGCTAAATTCCCAGGCCTCTCCCAAGGTTTCTTAAAAAGATGATGTGCTGCTAACCATCTTCTCTGGGAGCAATATGTTCGCTGGTTAGGAAAATGATAAATGACAATAGCACCCTCGAAAAGACTTGTGATCAGTCAATTTAGAAATATCCATACTAGTCGTCTGAGACTTCCTGTTCTGTGGTCTGAATAGTAGAGGTCTGGGGCCTGGGGTTCATTTTCCCATGGTGGGTTGATTTCAGAGTCCTGAACCTCGGTCCTCCTACCTGTCCCCAGGAAACCTGTCTGGAGTGAGTCATTTGCTGTCTAATGCCCTTGTCTATAAAAGCACAGTGCCTTTGTCTCTCTGTGTCTCATCTGAAGATACTACCAGGAAATGGAAGCAAAACAGTGTCATTACCGTACTTAAAGATTTGGCAAACTCTGTGCTTTGTGCAATATTTATGTCAGTCAAGCTCACAGCTAATCACTATCTAATTCATTACTTTTCTTTATGAGAAGAGCTCTCTTACTTGTTTGTACAAAAGTGGAGGGAGTCCTGGAAACTAAGACTCAGTTAACCATGTTTAAGAAATTTTCTTTACTTATTCAAATGGAGTTTAAATATATTAAAGTTTGCTGGTATTAGAGAACAAAATAAGGAAGTTGATACTGTTCCGTTTTATAAGTGGGTCTCTGTGGAGCTAATCAAGGGCTAATGAAATAAGCGACTTTTTTTTATTAGAGCTGCTCATTTCTTCTCTAGCTGTGCTTGGGACTTTTCTCTTTCCTACTGAGAACTCTGGAAGGGTAGAGAATATGAGTTGGGTCCCCAGGAACAGATTCTGCAGGGGCAGAAGGGAGGGCTTGTCCTGCAAGAACCTCAGTTGCCTGCGTCAACAGGAAGACCACTGGAGAAGGGTGGGCCTGGAGGACATCCACAACCCAAATGGGCCTGCTGGTTGTAAACACTGCTTAAAATCATTCAGAAGGAGAGGGACTGCGCATGGGACCAGAGCACCCTGCACTGCCGTCTTGCTGCCTCTCGGAGCCACCAGCCTCTGTGGGCTGATGATGGCTTTGACAGCACAACAGCTGACTTTCTTGCAGTGCTTTGGAGGCGGGTGGAGAAACGGTGGCATGAGTTAGAGCGGGCAGAAGCAAAGGTTAAGGAGCGGGAGGAACCCGCCATATGCACACGCCCTCCTCCCAGAAGCCTGAGTGAATGGCTTGGGGTATTTCTGCATAAATGAAGCCTCTGAGAGGGAGTTAGGAGGCTTCAGGTGATAATGAAGCTGATTTGGTATTTTTGTCATTTTGGAAGCTGAATTCTGAGTTGTTCAGGTCCCAGGGGAAGGGTGCTGCCAGTACAGCTGTTTCGCTGTCTTCTCTGTCTTCCCTTCTCCACCAGTGTGTCGTCACCAGTACAACGCTGGCCCAGTCCTAGTGACCATCCTCTCCTTGAACGAACGTTTTAATCCAGGGAAATGCTGGGTTTTCCCTATCACCATAGAATGTGCGGTACTTGCTTGTAGGATGTTAATCCTCTGCTTTCTACTCAAATTTAGTTTTAAAATGCAAATTATGTTACATAAGATGAAACATGGAAGGTCTACCTACACTATAAATAAGTAGTATTTTCCCTAACTATCCTGTTATCTGGATGTGGTATAGGAAGTGAGACTGTACTCTTCACTTAACTACAAAACTGTATTTTCCAGTAGCACACTTTCCATCTTATTAATTTTTTTCTCTAATAATAAGCTATAGGTAGAATTTGATTATTTTACTTTCAAGTATAATAGTCAAGAACTTTCTCCTAAAATGTGAAGATTTTGTGTGTAGAGGGGTATAGGACCACTGATCCACTTTGTCCCACAGTGTCTCCAGTTAAGAGTGAATCATTAAGAAGTGAGCATCATTCTTGGCCTCCTATGAGCCCTCGATAAAACCGAGGCACAACTCTGAAAACGTGGCAGTGCGTGTAACTGGAGTACCCAGAGAATTCCATCTTGTCGCGTTGACAAGTTGCATCCTCTGTCTCCTCTCCTGGCAGTTTCCTCCTCCAGGCGTAGACGGGAGCATTCAGAAAAAGCGGTCCGATTAGACTCCATCGGATTGCTTTTGCTGACCAGTACCGAGAGGACCTGTGCACAGGTCTCCAGCGGGCCGGGGCTCGGGGCTGGGCCTGCTCGCCCTTTCGGGGCCTCTAGCCCCGCCCCGTTCCCGGGACGACCCCGCTGCTCTGGGTCACCCCGCGCGCTCCTGACACCCTCCACCCCTAGCCGCCCAGCGCAGCTTCGCGTGGGGCTGTGCCCGCGACTCCCAGCTCCTTTCGCCGTTGCATCGCAGGTAACTCCCACCCTTGCACCGGCAGCTCTCCAGATGCGCCTTGGAGGAGGCAAGGGCTGCACGCGGAAAGGGCAGGGACGCGCGTGGCAGTGGCAGGCTGTAGGAGACTGCACCATTTTCCCCTGGCCCTGCGGAGAGGTGTGGTCGCGAGCTGGAGAAGCCGCCCACCCCTAGCAGCTTCGCAGAGGTGGCGTCTTCCTGGCTCGGGTCGGGAGGCAGACTGGCTGGAGTCCCCCGGACCTGAGCCTCCTTTGCGGATCTGTGTCTCAGGCCGGCGGCCGCGGTGTGCACCTCTGTGCTGCGCGTGTGCAGGTGTGCGCTGCCCCGGGACCCGGGGCCTCTGCGTGAGTTATGGGCGCTGCAGAGGCTGCACGGAGGTCCCCACCCAGCTCGGGGGCGCGGCGGATTATTCTGTGAGTGTTCTGGCTTCCAGCCATTCCTCCGGTGAGGATAAGCACATCTCCCTCGAGCTCTAAAACCATCTGAGTTGCTGGGGAGTGGAGACTATCTGCCGCAACTGCCTCTTGCTGATTTCCTCTGCAAAATGGCTCACGCCGCTGCTTCTATTAAAAAAGTTCGAGAGGCTGAACTGGATGAAAAGGAAAAAAATCTGGAGAGAGAAAGAAAAAAACAACGGAAAATCCCCAGAGACCGCATGGAAAGGAAAAGAAAGGTATGGGCAGCGTCGCTTTCACCCCTACCCCGGGCCTTCTGCAGGAGCTCAGAACTGGCAAGTTCGCCTCCCTACATGCATCCTCCCCTGCAGCATTTCCAAGCTCAGTTGCTGCCCGGAGCTCATGCCTACATTTGCTGCATTGGGAGGACATATGCCTGAGCTGGGGGAATTTCATTTGCTTTGACCAAGCCAAGCAAAATATGCCTTCACTTCATGTTTCTCTCCCTTTCCCCTTCCTCAGTTAAATCTGTTCAGTCCAGAAGCAGGTGCTTTATCCCTCCAGGCCACTCTGAGATGTGTCATAGAAGTGGGAAGGGGTTAATATATGGCTGGAGGTCGGGGTATTTTCCTTCTCCCTAGTCTACTACTACATCATTAGCCTCCTCGCTGACTGTGTATTTGATAGAGACATCTGGTTGACAATAAACCACGGGTTTTCTGTATTCTTTTCCTTCCTGAAGATGACATTGTTCTATGTGAAAAGCACCAAGAATGTTGGTGCAGTGAGCTGTGTTTCTGCGTTTGTAAAATTCTGTTTTCTAACATTAACCCTATTCATTTCTGAATATGGCAGTTAAATTAGTACATGTTAAACAAAGGAAGGAAATGTTGATTCCCTTTACATTAAACTGCAGAATTGTCAACTCTTTCTCTCCCTTGAAAATATTCTCCTTTAAGACATAAATAATCCTCTGAGTTGATGGTTCTGAGATGCTCATTAAGCCAGGGGTCTGGATCTTTAAAGGAAAAGTTCTCCGCAAATGATTTAATTAACAAAGTAGGGCACTGAGTAATTTCAGAAGATGATAAATGGCATATTACATTAACAGCATAAAAATAGTGGTTTGTACACAGGCTGTTGTTAAACATAGCTCTGGGATTAGGAAAGCACCAGGGATCCATATGCTTAGTAATCCATTTGCTCAATGGTGTGTTCTCTCTCTCTCTTTCTCCTTCCCTCTGTACACCCCCCCCCCCCAGTAGATATGTTTACCTTTGCATTTTAGAGATACTGTCTTTGCCTTATTTTTTGGAAAGATACTCAGACTCATGTTGAGTTGAGCTGCTACTGCATAAGGATTTGTTTTTCTATTTAATTCACTACTGGTTAGATCAAATGATTGTTACTATGCTACACATATAATATTAGCAGTATATAGTGATTTCCTTTCTGGGAAAAACTTTAATATTTGTTTGACCTTTAAAAGGCCTGGTTTCAAGGGTGCACTAATTGTCTTTTATAATATCAGAAGTCTTACTGGCCATTCTTATAGGGGTTGGTTTCCTTCTTGACAGCTTGTGTAGTTCTGTTTCTAATCCCCTAAGTAGGACATTGCTGCATAAAGCAACTTCCTGCGTTTATATCTTTTTTATCTTTTGATCTCCAAAACAATATGTTATTTCTTAGCCAATAGTGCCTATTCAGCATCCAGATGTGACCTAGCAACTTTGCTTAGTTGGAGTCCTGTGTGCACACCTGAACAATTTGCTCTTACTCTGCTTTGTTTCTGAGTTTAGTCTGAAGATATTCCCTTTCTATACCTTGTTAAAAGTGAAAAATTGTATCATTGAAATGGAAAAGTGCCAGTAGTTGTTGAGAAACTCATTTGCTGTGCTCTGCTGTGTTGCTTTAGCTGAAATTCAGCAGTGAAGGCAAGATCATTGGTCAGTCATGCCATGTGAAAGGATCATCCAGGCTTCAGAGTTAGGTACCATAAAGCTAGAACCAACGGAAATCGTGGGACTGAAGGTATAGGTAGTATTTGTCTCTGTTCCTCTTTTTTTTACACACACCCATTTCTCCTCCTCCCTTTCTTATTGTGGGTGCATGTGGTGTTACATGACATTTATACAGCAGGACAAATGCTTGCCTAAAGAATAAGTGTGTTTTTGAGCTAAAGCAAAATTTCGAGATAGACAAGCATCCCATCATCCCCCACATACCCATATACCCATCCGACCCAGTTTCCAAATTTAACTTGAGAGAAGAAAAACCTACCTCATTATTTGTTATTTTTTAAGGTGTATAGAATGATAGTTCATGAAAAGGGATGATTGCTAATTGTTGGCATTCTAGAACACCAGCTCCAGAACATAATTTTAAAACTATCATTTTTTTCATGACATTTTAGAACCAGAAGGGAGCACATCAAGTTGTGAGGATGATCGAGAGTATCATGGTGTATTGTTTTCCTGTCTATTTGTAAAGCCTCTTGCCAATGAATGTTTACTTAAAAATTCAGATGAGACCCACTCCAATGCAGATAAAAGTTAATTATGGAGTTTGAAAAACTACATACGCTGATTTATTTATTTATTTTTTGGCCAGAGTACACATACTGATTATTCAAGTGATGGAACTAAGCTGGCTTATACTTGTACTACTTTTTAGTATTCTTTTATAAACCCATTAATTAAAATAACATTTGTTTTATTTTGTATTTATTATTATATATTATGTGTATTATTTATTATTTTGTATTCCATAAAATATATCTATTTTAATGATCTGTAAACTTGAATCATGTTTTATGCCTGACTATAACCCCTATTCCATGTTGTCTGTGATGTAGTTTTATACTAGTAGTTTGTATACTAGGGGATCTAATATCAACCTCATTATAAGCAGAATTTATCTTAAAACAATAAGTTCAATTTTCCTTGGGCTATAATCTAGATATGTAATGTTGAAATATGGTATACACTAAGTGTCCATTGTCTCAGTGTTGTACAGTGTAGCAGTAGAGTGAAACCAAACTATAAGCAGATGGACCAAGGTTAGAATTAATTGAAATAAGCTAATTTATTTGTTTGTTCAAAAGAGTACATTGATTTGGTTTACACAGGAATAAGAAGATATTTCTGTTCTAATTATTAACTTCATATTAACTGAAGCCATTTCTTTGCATGTTCAATGTCTAGTTCCTATATGGAATATAGTAAATTTAAACTTGGGAAGGATGGCAAAAAGAATGGTTGAGAGAATTGCCAGAGTTCTCATAAACTGGTAAGCATTCTAGAAAGTAGGTTCAAGTATAATAAATATTCTTTCCACAACCATATACTATTTCTCAGCTTTACCATTTTAAATTTATTTTACTTTTTAATTCTTATTTTTATTAGTACATGTTTTCACTACATGATGATCACATTCCTCATGGGGAGTTGACACATGTCTATAACACACATTTACTCTTTTTGTATCCTCTTCCCTTCTCTCTCCCACTTCTGATTTTTTTTTTGGTACCGGAGATCGAACTCGGGTCCTTGTGCTTGTGAAGCAGGTGGCAAGACCACTGAGCTAAATCCCTGGCCCCACTTCTGATTTTTAAAATTTGGAATAAGTAATCATTAAGAAATAGGTAAAACCCCAAAATAATTGCATCTTTGAAGATAAATTATATATTTAAATAATCATCCTCATTTAAACTTAGGATCGCCATCAACATTCGAATAGATTTATTTATGCTCCATTTTGCAGGTTAGACAAACCATTCTTAAATCCATCCTGACTTTAATACTCATTAAAATCATATAAAAGACAATTTATATTTCCATTTTTAGCATCTTGATGCTTAAGAAATCCTTCCCATTATTTTCATTTATACTATTAAAAGTGACAGAATTTATATTTCCTGAAAAATATTTATGATAATTTATTAAGTACCAATTAGATCCCGTATCTGACATTTCCACACAGTGTACCATTTAACCTCAAGAGTAGTCCTATACATTACATATTATCTTCATTTCACAGAAGGGAAACAGACACACAAAGTTATGGAACTTCCTTAAATGTACACAACTAGTATGTGGCAGAGTTGGGATTTGAACTCTTAATCTGTTTGGCTCCAAAGTTCATTTCTGGGGAAAAAAGGGTATATAATTTCTTGATTTTGTACTAATGGTGAAGATTATAAATAGAATAATTAAATCCATTGATGTTTCAACTTACTTGCCTACAAAACGCTTTTCTATAGCTGAAAGAACTATAAGGACTGTGAGAATCAAATTAAATAATGCTTTTGAGGGGAAAGCATATAAATTTTGTGATTTTATTGTAATTGTATCAAACTATTTCCTGAGATTTCTTGGAAAATCAACAATTAGAAGTTAACATTTCCTCCTTAATTGTTGCTGACAATAATAAAGTGTTATGTCATTATTCTTTTGTATAATTTTATAAGGACTTCAAACTGTATAAGGTATTTATATTTATTATGACAAAAGATGATTCTGCATGACATTAAGTAGAAAAGCAATCTTTCTTTTACTCCCTTTTCACTGAATGTCACAGTGAAAGGTTCTGATCAACTCTGCTTTGCTTTACTTTTTTTATTCATTAATTTATTGGTACATTTTAAGCATACAACATAATGCCATTCATCATTGGAAATTTGCACCTTTACATAATCTCTCTTGGTTCTTATTTTTTCCCCCTTCCCCTGCCCTCCCTTCAAGCCCTCCATCTCTCCCTATTTACAAAGACTTTGTTTCCTTTTTTTCATTTTCTCATATTTATTCCTTTCCCCTCCCCCTCCCACTTCCCTAACTCTTTGGACCTTTCTTCCTATTTCACATTATCTATTATACATTTTGATCCTTATTTACACTTTCAGTTTCTCACACCAGAGAAACTATGTGGCATTTACACATGTGTGTCCTATTTATTTCACTTAAGATTATGGCCTCAATGTGCATCCATTTAGCTATAAATGTCTCTAGTTTCTCATTCTTTATGGCTGAGTAGTACTCCATTTTATAAAAAAACACATTTCCTTTATCCAATCTCCAGTTAATGGGCACTTGGGCTGTTTCCAAGTTTTAACTATTATAAACTGTGCCGCTATGAACATGGGTGTACATATATTGGTGTGATATATTCTTTTAATTCTTTTGGGAAGATACCCAGAAGGGGAATAGCTGGGTCAATCAAATGGCACCTCTAATCCTTGTTTTTAGAGGTATCTCCATACTGATTTCCACAGTGGTTGCACCAGTCTACACTCCCACCAATAGTGGAGAAGGGTTCCTTTCTCCTCACAACCCTGCCAGCATTTGTTACTGGTTGATTTCTTGACAGCAGCCATTCTTTCTGGGGTGAGGTGGAATCTCAGCATTGTTGTCATTTGCAACCCTTGAATGACCAGTGATTTTGAACATTTTTTTCATATGTTTATTTGCTGTTTCTACTTCTTTGTCTGAGAAATGTCTCTTCATTTCAGATGCCTGTTTTTGGATTGGGTCTTTAAATTTGGAAGGTCTGATTTTTTTAAGTTCTTTATATATTCTAGATAGTAGATCTTTGTCTGAGGAACAGCTGGTAAAAATTTTTTCCCACATTGTGGGTTGTCTCTTCACACTGTTGGTGGTTTCTCTTGCTGTGCAGAAGCTTTTTAATAAGATGAGATCCCTTGCTGGGGATTTAGCTCAGTGGTTTTGCTGCCTGCTGTGCAAGCGCAAGAACCCAAGTTCGATCCCTGGTACCAAAAGATGAGATCCCACTTGTTGATTGATTGTGCTAGTTCACATGCGACTGAGGTTTTGTTCATGAAATCTTTTCCTATGCCAATGTCTTCAAGACCTAACCTCTCTTCCAGCAGGTTTAGCGTTTCTGTTTTAATATTTGGATCTTTAATCCATTTTGATTTTAGTTTAGTGCATGGTGAGAGATAGGTCTAGTTTTAATCTTTTGCAAGTTGAAACCCAATTTTTCCAGCACTATTCATTAAAGAGGCTATCTTTGCTCCAGTGAGGGTGTTGGGCTGCTTTGTCACAGATGAGGTGGCTGAGTATATCTGGAGTTGTTTCTGCATCTTCTAATTTGTTCCAGTGCATCTTCTAATTTGTTCCAGGTCTGTTTCTTTGTCAGTATCATGCTGTTTGTATCACAGTAGCTTTGTAGTATAGTTTCAAGTTGGGGATTGTGATACCCCCTACCTTCTCTTTGTTGCCTAGAATTGCTTTTGCTATTCTAGGTCTCTTCTTGTTCCAAATGAATTGTTGGACTGTTTTCTCAAGGTCTGTGCAGTATGCTGTTGGAATTTCAATTGGGATTGCATTGAATCAGTGTAGCAGTTTTGGAAGCATGGCCATTTTCACTATATTTATTTTCCTACCCAGGAGCAAGGGATGTCTTTCCATTTTCTGATATCCTCTTTGATCTCTTTTTTCAGAGTCCTGTAGTTTTCAAAGTAGAGGTCTTTGATTTCTATTTTTAGGTTGATTCCTAGATATTTCATTTTTGGGGATGCCATTGTGAAAGGAGTTGTTTCTCCAGTTCCTCTTTCAGTGAGTCTGTTGTTCGTGTACAGGAAAGCTGTTGATTTTTGTGTGTTGACCTTGGATCCAGCTACTTCAGTGAATTTGGTTATTAAGTCTAGAAGACTTTTGGTGAAGTTCTTGGCATCTTCTATGTAGAGTATCATGTCATCTGCAAATGATGACAGTTTAACTCCTTCCTTTTCTATTTTTATTCCTTTTATTACTTTCTCTTGTCGAATTGTAGTGGCTAACGTTTCCAAAACTATATTGAACAGGAGTGGTGATAGTGGACATCCTTGTCTTGCTCCTGATTTTAGTGTGAAGAATTTCAGTTTTTAAACATTTACTCTGATATTGACTGTTGGTTTTTCATAGATGACTTTTATCAGGTTGAGATAGAGACTGTCTATTCCAGTTCTCTGTAGGGTTTTTTTTTTTTATATCATGAATGCGTGTTGAATTTTGTCAAATGCTTTTTCTGCATCTATTGAGAAGATCATATGGTTTTTGTCCTTGGCTCTGTTAATATAGTGTATTACATTTATTGATTTGCATATGTTGAACCATCCTTGCATCCCTGGGATGAATCCCACCTGGTCAGGGTGTATGATCTTCTTGATGATCTTCTGCATTCTATTTGCCAGTATTTTATTAAGGATTTTTGCATCTATGTTCGTTAGAGAGATTGACCTATAGTTCTCTTTTTTGGTTGGGTCTTTCTTTGCTTTTGGGATCCAGGTGATGCTTGCTTCCAGGAATGAATTTGGGAGTATTGCTTCCCTTTCAGTTTCACTGAAGAGTTTAAACAGTAATGGCAATAGTTCTTCTCTAAATCTCTTGTAGAATTCAGCAGTGAAGCCATCAGGACCTGGACTTCTCCTTGTTGGGGAGTTTTTAATTATATTTTCATTCCATTGATTGATATTGGGTTGTTTAGAATTTTTAGGTTTTCTTCATTCAACTTTGGTAATCCATATTTATTGAAAAATCTGTCCATTTCTTTTGTGTTTTTCATCTTATTGGCATATAGATTCTAAAAGTAGGTAGTGATGATCCTCTGGATTTCTGCTGGGTCCATTGTAATTTCATCCTTTTCATTCCTAATTGCATGGATTTAGGTCTTTCCTTTTTTTGATAAGATCAGGTAAGGGTTTGTTAATTTTGTTTATTCTTTGGAAAAACTAACTCTTTTCTTCATAGATTTTTTGTATTGTTCTTAGTCTCCATTGCATTGATTTCTGCTCTGATTTATAATTTCCTCCCTTGTATGCCCTTTGGGGTTGTCCTGCTCTTCTTTTTCTAGAAGCTTGAGGTTCAGCACCAGGTTGTTTATTTGAACTCACTCTGTTTTCCTAATATGAGTATTCATGGCTATGATTTTCCCTCATAAGACTGCTTTCATTGTGTCCCTTAGATTCCCATATGTTGTATTTGGCATTGTCATTTAATTGTAGAAACTGTCTGATTTCTTCTCCTGTGGCCCATTGGTTATTCAGAAGTGTGTTGTTCATTTCCCTGTGTTTATGAAATTCTTGTAGTATCTTTTGCTATTGATCTCCAGTTTCATTGCACTGTGGTCTGATAATATACAGGGGATAACTTCAATTCCTTTGCACTTACTGAAACATGTTCTATGAGTGAGTATGTGCTCTATTTTGGAGAACGACCATGTGCAGCAGAAAAGAACATGTATTCTGATTTTGTGGGGTGGAGCACTCTGTAAACATGTGTTACGTCCATTTGTTCAAGAGTTTGATTGAGTTGTAGTATTTCTTTTTTTTTTCTTTGTCTAGTTGATCTATTTGTGACAGTGGGCTATTGAGTTCACCTATTAGTACTGTATTAGTACTTACTTGATTTTTCATGTCTGTTAGTGTTTGTTTTATATAGTTGGGTGCACTAATATTTGGTGCATATATATTTATGATTGTCATCCCTTCCTTTTGGATTTTTTCTTTTACAAGGATGTAGTGTCCTTCTTTATCTCTCTTAATTAGTGTTGGTTTGAAATCTATTTGATCTGCAAATAAGATACCTACCCCTGCTTTTTTTCGGGTTCCTGTCTCATGGAGTATTGTTTTCCACCCTCTAACTTTCATTCTATGTGTTTCTTTTTGAATTATGTTTTGAATTATATGCAGCATATGGTTGGATCTTGCTTCTTGACTCATTCTGCCACTGTATTTCTTTTGATTGGTGAGTTGAGAGCATTAACATTGATGGTTATAACTGATAAGTATTGACCTTTTCTTTTTGTTGGATTCTTTCCCTTTGCATTTAATTTGTTGTCTTGCCCGATGGATTCATTTTGTTGGACTCCCTTGGCTTGTGATCCTCATTGTCTTTTTTTTGGGATATTGTTTAAAAGTTTTTGGAGTGCTGGATTCGTATTCATGAAGTTCCTAAGGTGCTGTTTGTCATGAAAGTATCTTATTTCTCCATCAATTTTGAAAGATAGTTTTGCAGGGTACATCAATCTGGATTGGAGGGTGTTTTCCTTTAGGGCTGGAAATATTTCACTCCAAGTTCTTCTTGCCTTGAGGGTTTGTGTTGAGAAATCTGCTGTGATTCTGATGGGTTTTCCTTTGTATGTGATTTGTTTCTTTTCTCTGCTTGTAGGATTTTTTTCCCCCCATTGGTTTTCTGGAATATTATCTATTATTTGCCTAGGTGTAGATTTTTTTGATCATGGCTAGTTGGAGTCCTATATGGCTCACTTACCTGTGTGTCAAGTTCTTTTTTCTCTTCTTGGGAAGTTTTCTGCCATTAGTTCTGTGAACAGTTTTTTGTTTTTTTTTTTTAAATGTCATTTGCACTCTCTCCTGTTTCTTCACTGATCAGTCTTATGTTATTCTTTGCATCATCTAGCAGCTGCTGGATTGATTTCTTGCGGTCCCTTACTATTTTTAAGTAATTTTTCTTTTCCTGGTCACTAATTATAATCCTGTCTTCTATATCTGAAATTCTGTCCTCACATGGGCTCATTCTGCTGCATAAACTTTCAATGGAGTTTACAATCTCCTGGATATATGTTTGCTTCTGTTTTATGCATTCCATTTGTTTCCTATGTTGGGATTCCATCATGTTCCTCAGCTCCTTTATTTTTTTTAATGTGTGTCTGCTCTAGCTTTATTAATTATGTCTTTCATTATGGACACAATCTCTGTTGTTATCTGAGAATTTACTTCTGATTTCATTTTTTTCAGATCCTGTTTTGTTGCCAGTTCAGGGAGTTCAGGTGGTTGAGTATCAGTGTTCCATCTGGTGGCACCTTGGGGCTGCCTTAGGTGATGTAGAAGTCTGGTTTTGAGACTTGTTTATGTGTGTTTTCATTTCAGCAGATGTAGCCTGCTGCACCTTTGTTGAAATGACTTTTTATTGGCCCAGTGGGCTTCAATTCTCAGCCAGCCTCAGAGAGTTCTCTCTGGTGCTCACCACTCCGTCAATTTCTGGGTACAGAGTGGTGGCCTTCTAGATCCCTGTGTTGTCCTGTTGTCCAGGCAGGGTCTGGCTGGGGCCTGTGCACAGTTGGGATGGTATCTGAGTGTGCCTTTGGCCAAGGGATGTGCACCTCGTTCGCTGGTGTCTTAGTGGGCTTCTAGCTGCGGTCTGCCTGCACTCACTGGTGGTATCTTGGCAGCCTTCTGGCTGTTGCTTGTGCACCTGCCCAGCTCTTTTTCAGGTGGGCACCCGCACTGCTCTGGTCCGTGTGGGCTTTTTGCTGGCATCTGTGTACACTTACTGATGGTATCTGGGCCTGCTTTGCTTTAATATATGTAGTTCTTACTGCAAAGATAGCAAGATGCGCTCTATGAGTGGTAGCAAACCCATGGCTTGTGTGCTGCAGTGGGCTATTTGTTATTATTGAGAAGTCTAAAAGGTTCACTATCACTGGTCTAGAGTAACCTTTGGGGAACACCCTACCATGTGATGCTTGTCCATTTTATTTAATTAGTGGCAATTAGAATACTTGTTGAGGTGTAATGGATGCCTCACCAAATCTTTGTATTTGTAAGTCAAGAGAGGAATGTTTTCTATAGCTTTTGAATTGCCTTATAAGAATGAGTTGTAAATTCATAATCCTTTCTTATCCATGATTGCTTCTCTTGGTTTCTGTCTCCTGTGGTCAACTATGGTGTGAGTACAGTCCAGAAGTATGGTTCGTGTTGTTAAATTGGGTACCATTCTGAGTAGTGTGATGAAATGTATCATCTCACTCTGTCCTGCCCAAGATGCAAGTCATCCCTTTGTACCTCATATCTACCTTGGATGCACTGCCTTCCCATTAGTTACTTTGTAGCCTTGTGATCAACATGAGACTGTTATGGTGTCACAGTTCTTGTGTTCTGATCATCCTTTTCCTATTTAATAATGGCCCCAAAATGCAAGTGTAGTGATGATCACAGTTCGGATATGCCATGCTTCCTTGGAAAAGGTGAAAATGCAAGAAGATGTTTTGAGAGATCATGTTCACATAACTTTGATTACAGTGTATTGTTGCAGTTGTTCTATTAGTTATTGGTAATCTCATACCTACTTTTGAAGTTATAGAACAGCTTACATAGTGTCTGGTACTATCCACAGTTTCGGGTACCCACTGGCATCTTGAAACATATCCCTGCCTCCAGATAATCTGAGGCCATTAGAAACATGAAATATAGTGAGAAGCCTGCCTGCTGTTCCTGTGGTTTGTGTAAACCCTGCTGTGTCAGAGAGAGTGGGTATGCTCACCATCACTCCTGTCCTTCAGCATTCTGCTCGGGCACCCCTGTGCAGGAAGCAGCAGTACTTCACAGAGATACACAGAGATTTCCAATCCAAGGCAGTGTGATTAAAAATATAAATTACAACAGAATAATATGGCCTAGGATAATGTATTACATTTAGAATTGTACAAACATGAAAAATTCCAATCATCTTTTTTTAGGACCTACGTCATATTATCTTTATGTAACTTTCAGGACCCTCTTCATCAATATATTGGTATTTCCAGTAACCACAGGAGCACAAAGTAGATTGGTAAATTCTTGAATCTGGAGAGATTCCTTTTTCATGTCCTCATGCTCACTTATAAGTGAATATTTAAAAGTTCTGTTGATTTTCTTTTCACATTTGAACCCAAATAAAAATGCTCAAGCTCAACTATTTAAAAAGCTTCTATAGTTTTAAAAATGCATTTTGTTCTGTTTTAACAGTTCTCCTAACCTCTTTTCATAGCTCAATTTACAAACCTTTTCTTGGCTGGAATAATTATCTTTATATAAGTGACTTACACTATTAATGGCACTCTTCCCAAGCACTGTAAATCTGAGTTTTTATTATTAGTTTTTAATTATAAAGAACCTCTTTCAGCCACTGAGTGGGAGACTAACTACTAGCTTAGGGTTACAGCTGTCAAATATGTGTGATAATGGCAAAAATAGTCCCGATTATATGGCTTGAGATAAGTTTTAAAGAAGACTTTTAAAAGAAAAAGAAAAATCTTAATTTGTAAAAGCTACTATGAGCTTAACTTACTTTTGGAATCTAAAGTTTTATACATAACCCAATTGAAATATTTCCTTTTCTGTTCTCCTAGTCTGAGTTCATCTAAATGTTTTTTGGGTTTTTTTTTTTTTGTACCAGGGATCAAACTCGGGTCCTTGTGCTTGCGCAGCAGGTGGCAGAACCACTGAGCTAAATCCCCAGCCCTCATCTAAATGTTTTAATTCTTTAAAAATCAAAATTAATTCACTGGTGACCTTTATTAGCAAACTTCTCTTTATTCACCTTATTCATCAATTGGGTAAAATTAATGATATTTACAACATATTTTGACACCAGAAAGAATCCTTAAGTTGTTTTCGAGAAGTAATATAGGAGCCAGTGAAAATACGAGGAAGTTACAAATTCTGTCCATACCATTATAGATGATGTTTTTATTTTTCCATTATGCCATTCTTTTTAATATCTACTTCTCAAAATAATTCCTTCACAAATAATAATTGTGTTTTAATCTCAGTGACAGAGACAGTAATACTAAAATAAAGAATAGTACAAGCTAGGTGCCCCCTGAATTTTGAAGGTCTTCATACATTGCTAGTGGAATCATCACCTATTCCAGTATGGCCCTTTTGCTCAAAGGTGAGTTGTGATTTCAAATGCTTATTGTGAAGATTTCCTCAGAATCATCTGGCTCTTTTGTAGTAAGTCAGAACCCTGGGATAGATAGGGACAGAAAGCAGACCATAATGTATATTTTTAACCCATACTCCTACTGAGTCTTAGACAGTGAAACTTTTACTTCTCATAGTTAGTATGAGAAATGAGAAACTGCCAAAGAGAAAATTTTTTCATGAGTAGATAGGAGACATTCTGTCAACATTCTGAAATTTTAATGTAGTTTACATATTAACCAGTTCATTTTGACCACAGAGAGGAGGAAGCTAACATTCAAGACATAAGTTGGAAGGCTTCCCAAGCTGTAGTTTGACTACCATTTCCCCAGGGGGATAATCTTCAGGAAGGACATTTGTGTGCTCCTGAATTTTATATAACTAAACTGAGTTTGGTATTTATCTGTACTGAGTTTTTGAAGGAAGATACTAAACTGTAGTTTAGAGTTGTCTTCAGCTGGTTCTGCTGTTTTGAACAAACTAAATATCCTAGGGATTTAATTGGTAACTCCATAGCCTTGGAGGCTACAAATGTTTAGCAATGTTAGCATTTCTCCAACTCCTAATACAAGCCAACAACGACCTTTTATCTCTTGTACTTGACTTTGGTCAATCTTTTCAAAATTATATAAAATGTAGCAACGAGGAAGGAATGAGCTAGTCATAGCTGAACTATCTTCAGATATTCCCTTGTGAAATTTCTATGTCAACTTTTTATAGTATCAAAGTCTTTGGTTGGTTGTTTTGTTATTGTTTTTGTTTTTTGCATGAATGGCCAACTACAGCTTCTAGGGTAGGTAGCCAGAAAGAGATTCCTTACTCAGTTTTACAGAATTCTGGAATGGTCTTTTTAGCACTGGACTCACTCCTTTCCTTAGCTCTGTTAGAAAAAACTATTTCATCTCACCCCTTAAGTCTTCATTTATATCCAACTTAGCTTTTTTTCTAGATACATCCTTATTTTGTACATTGTCACTGTGTTACTTACACCATGGAGAACACCTACCTCAGTAGAAAGCAGCAGAAGCAGGATTAAGGAGGACATGCCATGGTATAACAGTTAATCTTGGTTGTCAACTTGATTGGCTTGCAAGACCCCCAGAAGGTCTTGGTGTGTCTGGTGCGTCTCAGTAGTTCGTGGGCATGTGGCCCTGGGCACTGTATGGTGTCTGGCCCCATCCTCTCTCCCTCTGCCCCTGGGCTTTGCTTCCTGGCTGCCATAACCTTACAGCTTTGCTCCACCAAGTCCTTTCACCACAATGTTTCTGCTCAGAGCCAGCCCACTTCTGAAACTGTGAGCCAAAATAAAGTCTTCAACCTTTCAGTTGTATATATCAGGGATTTTGTCCCACCAGTGGAAAACTGACCAATCCCCAGGGTAAAATAATTACTATAAAGATACTGATCTAATCAATTTATTTGGTTGTGAGTAATAGCATTATATTACACACACGTTTTAAATATATTTTCTATTTTGCATGGAATTTTATTAATGGACAATTTTATTTCATTTGCTTATAATTTGTTCATTAAAAAGCTGAAATTAAAATTAACATTGACCTGTCTTTATATATTCACATGTGATTAATGATGGGTTTCCAGATTTTTTCAGGGGCACTATTTAATCTCTAGGTTATTTTTTCAAAAGTAAACATTGCAAACATAAATTCTAAGAATATATTTTCATATTAATATAAAGATCAACTATTACTACTGCATTATAATCCAATCTTAGTGTCTCACCTTTCCAAGACATTGACCAGAAATTGAGGTGAGTCTAAAATGATAAAGAAGAGAGAACACAATAGAAAGCTGTTTACTAATTTGTTAAGTCATAATTACCTAAAACTATCAGAAGCTACTAAAGCTCTATAAAAACAAATTCAAGAGATATATGCTTAAGATTCTATCTGTGACCTTGCATATAAATTGACCTGACTTCAGTTTTCAGAGCTATAAAATGATGAGGACTTGAGATCTGTTAGAATTATTTCTGTTGTTATATGATGCTATGTTATTTTTAGCTGTTTCTTTGCTTCCTTTCACTATGTATGAGATAGTTTTGTGGAATTTTTAAGTTTTTCTTATTTCAACATGAATTATTTTGTGCTATCATCTCAGACACAGTGTTCTCCCCTAAGGAACTCATAGAACCTGTGAGGTGATAGGAACTTTCACAAATAACAATAATAAAATATCATTTACTCCATTAAGATAGACCCAAGATTATCTATTTTTGTATATATGGTGTAAATATGATTTAATAGGGCTTACCTGGACGATGAAATAATGGAAGGAAATAGTTCTGGTTGTGGTACTTGAAATTTTCTGAAGGTTATTAAGGCAGTGTATATATAGAAAATGAAGTAATTATATGAAGCTGTGTGGTTGTTTTGTATTTCACATACTGATTTAAGTCATTTGAAGGAAGAAGGTTCTTGTGGTTCCCTTATTTTCTCCTAGGTACTAATACCAGTGCTTAGAAACCCACAAAGAAATATCGTCATGGTGTTGTTCATCATTTCACAGAAATCCAGTGACAGTAATGGTACCTGACTGAAAATCAGGTGCTACAATGTCAAGTGCTTCAGTAAACACTTGAAGAAAATTCATCAATTCCCAAGCCACTCAACCCTACATTGGTGGAAATAAAAAATCTCTTGAGTTCTTCTAGGAGTAGTAGTACCAACTTCTTCCTCATTTATGGCTTCCACCTCAAACTGGGCCAAAATGCTTAATTAAAGCATGTCACATCCTAAAATGACTGAAAGTAATAAAGTATAAGTGGACCAGGTTATCTGAAAGCAGCAACTCCTCTGAGAATAGAGGTCACTTGGGAAACGAGGAGCTTTAGTTCAGGGCGGTCACCTATGAACCCAGGGGCATCAGTGTGGGCTCCGAGGGACAGGACTCAGAGCTTGAGTATGGGCAGAGAGAAGAGCCATCTGTGAAAGGACAAGTCACCGTTAGTGGGGAGAAGGCAGGTGACAAAGGACCAGGGGCCGATGCCAGTCCCTAACCACAGACACTTATTGAAGCACATAAGGGGCTGTGTATGTAAAGTGAAGAACACATTCCCAGGCATTCGACACCCTTTTGCCTCTTATACAAGAAAGCACCACTAACAGCAGAAGAGCATTTGTGGCAGGACAATAAAAGAAATGTTTGCCATTGAAGGAAGGTTGATAATTAAGATGCAGTCCTTTTTCGTTAACGTAATTGGAATTCACATAACCTTCTGGGTGCGTTCTGGGTTTTCTGGAGTAAATTGGGTAAACAGTTTATTCACTCCAATCATCTTTAATATTCAGTAGAGCTTGCTTTTTAATCAGGAAACTCAAATAATTATACTTTTTAACTTTACTCACATTTTTCACTTAGAGCCAACCAGAGGCTTTTAATATTACAGTTGTTTTATTTCTCTTCCTTATCTTGGATAAAAATTTTCCATGCTTCATTTTTCATGAAGTATTTTCCATATTATTAGGTGTAACACAATATTGCAATACTGGGTCAAAAATTTCAATTGAATAACCACTGTGTATTTTAAATTGAGTATGGCAAAGATTATTGATTGAGTTAAAATTATTTTCTCTCAAATAATTTAAGATAGGTATTAAGATTAATATTAGTGGGAAAATTAGAGGCTAATACTACTATAATAGCTTTTTATGTTTGAATAGAGCTTGCCTTAGAGAATAGTTTGTTAGCTTTGGTGTAGAGAATTTCTCAGAGTTTGGTATCAAAGTTGGTGAGCTTGGCATGATCAAAGTGGAAGGGAGGTAGAGATGGAACAAAGTTGAAGAGCTTGCAAAGCAAGAAAGATGTAACTTAGTTCAATAAGGAAAAAACACCTATGGAAGGTTTTGTGATGAAGAAAGATGGTGGAAAGAGAGCTAGGAAGGTCAGCTGGGAGGCTGTCATAGCAATCGAAGGGAGATAAACAGAGCTTGGCACTCAGCTGAGAAGAGACAGAAAGGGGTGAATAAAAATGACTTTAATGGTATATGTTCCAGTGGTATTTAGATGGTAGTCGCCAGAGACTTATTTCATGTGCATGTCAGGGGAAAAATAAAAATACATTGCTTTATATATGGAGAGTTTGAGATGGTGGCAGGATGATGTTTATCTTATAAATTCAAAGACTTTTATATATGAAAGACCAACAAATAAAAATGTTCCATCTTCTTGTTTTGGTGTAGTAAAAAAAGAATATGAAAATTAATCTTGGAAGTCCTTAATTCAGGTCTCCCCTCCACCAAAAACTGGGTATCTTATCCTTGGCCTCAGCCTTCCTATCTGCATATCTGAGTTAATCATGATATTTATACACATATATGAGTAAAATTTATGTGGATGGATACATATCTCCATAAAAATATATATGAAAAAGTAGTTATAAAGACTAAAATGCAACACTGGTTTTGAAAGCTCAATGCATATGGTAATATTAGTTATATCAACAGATTCCCCCCTTTTTATGTAAGGAAAGGAGAAAGGGAAATATTTTTATGGCATGAAGGATTAAAAATGCCTATGAAAATATCGGTATGAATTCATTGTTGTTAATGGATAGACATGGTTGTGTGTGCAGAGGACCATATAGAGATGTGTGGATACAGGAATAGTTTTTCTGGCTGTATTCACTGGGGGTCCCTGGAAGCAGTGATGCCTCAGTAGCAGTGGCACATGGAGCCCGGTCTTGGTCTCTAAAGGTCATTTGCCAAAGGAAGGAGCCAGCGCTCCTGCAAATGGCTGAGTAGAGCAAGAAAGTGCTCAGAAAACGATGGGACATGGTGACCCCAAAGAAGTTTTGATGACTAAAGTGGAGAAATTTGAATGACACATAAATCCTAAAAGTGATGGATTATAACCCATAGATTGACACAAACATCCACAAGTCTGTCCTAATAGAAATAACCAATTGAATAACTGACTAAATAAGTGGAAATTCCAAAAACAAATCTAGAAAAATATATAAATTTTAACTAATATAAGGGTAAATAGAAGCCTAATTTCAGTTCAAATTACTGAGAGTTTTATTGTTTTCAACTACAGAAGTTGGCAAAAACCAATTTTGTCTAAATCATCATGGGGGGAAAACCCTGAGACACAACTGCCTTATCTAATTTGGAATGATTTTTGCTCTTCTTTGGACCTAGACACCTTCAGGAAAGATTGTGCTATAAAGTTGGCATTTTTAAAGGTTTTTTTAAAAGTTGGCATTTTTAAAGGTTTATTTTAAAGATATAAGAAAATTAGAATTACAAAACTGGATTGTTTGGGCATTTTGGGGGGTATTTTAAATGTATATCTACGTCTTCTACATAAAGTAATATTTGAGAAAATGGCATCTCCAGAGATCAGATGATATAACCAAAATATTATTTTGTTCATGATAATGCTGTTTTTCAAATATCAGAAGTTGGTCTTTATTCGTAATGAACATTGCTCTCTTGGTTTATAATCTCTTGGTTTATAATCAACCATCTTGGCATTTCTGACTTTACCATTTATTCCTGATTCCTTTTTGAGTAAGATAATAATTGAAAAGGTCCATTTTGGGGGAGAGGGGTTTAATGGGTGAAAGTAGATTTTTAAAAATTTGCTACTGATATTAAATATATATTTAAAATAACAACTGCAACATTTTTGAGCACCCTCCACCTCCCTGCTGCTTTACAAAATTATTTTATTTAATTTAAATTATGTAAATAACTGTCTATTCTTACACATCAGTTTTGTTACTAAAGTCGGTCATGAGTCTGTAGTATCCAAGTAGAGCCTGTTTCTGTGTAAAAAGGATCTCCTTTTGCTACTTTGAACTTGCACCATTAAGATTAGCTTTTCTTTTCTTTTTTATTAAATGCTTTTATTGGTACATTGTAGGTATACAACACAATTACATTTCTCATTGGGAATTGTACCTTTATATAATGCATCTTGGTTCTTATTTTTTCCCCATTCCTAGCCCTCCCTTCACCCCCTCCACCCTTCCCTATTTACAAAGACTTTATTTCCATTTTTTCCATTTCTCATCATTTTTCCTTTCCCTTCTTTCCTTTCCCCTGCCCCTCCCACTATCCCTACCCCTTTGGACCTTTTCTTCTTATTTTGCATTACTGATTATTCATTCTAATCATTGGTACATTTTAGGTATACAATATAATGACATTCATCATTGGAAATTTACACCTTTACATAGTCTCACTTGGCTCTTAGTTTTCACCCTTGCCCAGCCCTCCCTTCAACCCCTCCATTCCTCCCTATTTACAAAGATTTTGTTCCTATTTTTCCATTTTCTCATATTAATCCCATAGCTTTTCTTTTCTTTACTCTGCTCACTCCTGTAATAATTCCCATGAGGAGGCTGTTTAACATATGCACATTGTACCTCACTGCGAGTGAACCATTCCCTTGACCACTCCCAAAATTTGTACTCCATTTCTCATTTTAATTAACTTTGCCAGAGCATGACTTAACTCAGTACATTTTTTTCTTTCTTTTGTCTTTAATATTTCACTTGCCTATGTCAGTTTTTGCTGATAAAATATTTAGATATGTAATATCTAAATGCACAGTTATAATTAAATGTATAAAGACCCTACCCTCTCTAACAACTTGAGTAACACTCTCACACCCATCAGTAACCATGGCAGTGC
Organism: Heterocephalus glaber; assembly: GCF_053883595.1. NCBI lineage: Eukaryota > Metazoa > Chordata > Mammalia > Rodentia > Bathyergidae > Heterocephalus > Heterocephalus glaber. Next base: position 324,251 of record NW_028258413.1, on the reverse strand, counting down.
CTGTATTGAAGTTGTATGTGTGTTCTCTACATAAACAACTCAATGGTATAATGGTAACTGGAGGTATTCATCTTAGAGAGCTTTACATATTTTCCCGTAGTCTGTGCACTTCAGAGTTTTAATGTTTAAGGCGAGAACTACATCCTGCTTGGAACTGCCCACTACCCTGATGCTATGAGATTTGGTAGATTATTCATGCACCTACTGACCACAGTAGATGGTCAGATTTCTTTCCTATATCACATCCCTGTTGCCTAAAAGACAGTAGCTGCCTTACTGATTCTGAACATCCAATTACTGTTTTGTGTTCTTAGGTTTATCATAGCTTTGTCTTCCTAATCAAATTTAAAAAGTGAAGTTTTGTTAGGCAGCCTATAGATTGTACCAACCATAAATAGGATCAGAACTTTAAGATTTTGTGAACAGCTAGTCTCAATTTTATAAATTAACAAGGACATTGAAGATGCTATGAAGGATGGAACAAAAATCTAGAGAAATATTTTTTTATCTTCCTTTGTATCATTAATAGTTAAATATTAATGTATACTATTTACATCTTAAAGTCACACAAATACTTGAACACTATAAAAATTTTCAATTAATGGTTTTGTAAATTATTAATTCTTCTGTATTTAATATAAATTTCCTAGTCATCAGCACATGAAACTTTCCTCTGGGATGCACGAAGTCTGCTATTAGTCTGGCAGCCCTCTCTCCTAACTCCTATTTGCTTTGTTTTTCTGTTTTCCATTACCCTTGATTCTTATTCACATTCTGCTTATTTGTGTTGTGTTTCAGTGCCCTAAATCATGGACAAATGCTGCAACTTTCCTTGGTCTATTTCTGATCTACTTTGATAAATGTCACATGGTATGTATATGTGCTGTGGCTCCGTAATATGGACCATCTGAGTATAAGCTGAATTGCAGAAATCTTATCTCATTCCTTATGACACATGCCAGTGTTGCAGCAACTTAACTAGGGTTTTCCCGCTGAAGGCTGCTTAAAAGCATGCACATCATTGGAATGCAGGAGGGAAACACGGACTGTAAGTGTGATGCTCGCTCATGCAGCCTTCGGTGATTGTGGCTTGGCTGTGTGTGTATTACACTCTCAAGTGAAGACCAACCTGCAAAACAGACTCCCAAGACACTTCTGTTACAACAAGCAGCGCATTGTGACTGAATTTAAACCCCTGATATTCCTGCACATTAAAACTCAGGAGCTCTAAATGGGATCTTTGTGATTTCACACACCTGGGAGAAGCAGTTTTTCTCTGCTTAAAAACACATTCACTTCCATAGAAAATTCAGGGCAGAAAACGCATCTGGCAAGATAATAGAGTGAAATAAATAGACAAAAGGCTGAAGGGCTCAAAGGCTTTTTTCTTTTCTTTCCTCTTTGAGACTAATTATTACTATAGAGTCTATAGGTCAGGAATTTGACCAGAGTAGGAAGTAGACTCCAAAAATTTCTTTTTCCTAAAAGAGGAAGAACGGAATATTATCCTTTGATATCCCAGCTATCAGACCATGCGCCACTCGGTAACTTTATCATAGGGTTGCTTGTGGAGGTATTTTTAATTCGTTCATTTTGGAGCAGATTTTTCTTTGAGAAAACCTGTGCTTGGAGTTCTTTTCTTAGGGTTTGATGGATGTACGTATTTATATTTTATTTTTTCTCAAAATGTTGTTTCATTTTTTATGTTATAATGTTTCTCCTTTTATTTTTGCCCCTGGATTTTTAGTATACTAGTTTTTAAGTTACAGCATTGCAGTTTTACTATAGAGTGTACTTGAGATGAGCCTTTTGTCTTTTGAGACGGGGTATCACTCACTATGTAGCTTAGGCTGTCCTTGAACTCACTATGTACCCCAGACTGGCCTTGAACTTGCAGCCTCCTGCCTCAGCCTCCCCACGGCTGGTGTTATAGACGTGTGCTACCATGCCTGGTGGTAATGATCATTTTAATGAGATTTAGCAGTGACACAGATCCTGCTAATAACTATCTGAAATTGAAGGAAAACTTTGTAAGTTAAAAAGTATTGAAATTTAAATTATGGAACTGTTTCAGAGTTCACAAGTAGCTGGGGACTTCGTGCCCTGGGACTGTAGTGTGAGGCACGTGAGAACATTTGGGATGCCTTGGATCTGTGAATGGGGTGAAGAAAGGGATCTGGAGTAGAGAGGGGACATAACTGTGACATAACTGTCACACCTCTGCCTCTCCCTCCTCATAGGAAAGAGTCCGCCTTGGAGTCTTCATTTCAGCACAGGAAATGCAGCAATGGGGATTTCTAGCAGCTGTTACTATTTGGGACCCAAGCAAGGAGGGGCTTACCATCTGCCTACTGGCGTGGGTCGAGGACCAAGCCTCAGTACTGGGGAAAAGAGTGTCCCAGGAAGGCCCATCCCCGCAGCCCCATCGTGGCAGCCCTCCAGCGGCCAGGGACCAGAAGTCGGCCATACAGGCTGCGTTCGTTGCTCAGACAAAATACCTGACACCTGAAGTTAGAGGGGAAGGGGTTTATTTGGCTTACAGTTCTAGAGGTTTCAGTCCATAATTGGCTGGATCCAAGGCAGGAATGACAAATAGGCATCACAGATGAGAAACAACATGGTGCCCACACACTAGCAAAGGCAACAAGAGGGTTTAACAGGGTCTCCCTGCCCCTTTTATCTTATTCAGGCTATTTAGGGTAGTAGCACTCATACCCTTAACCCTGGTGCCCTTGAGGTTAGCATTGCATCATGAATCAGTTCCAGCTTCGCATACTCTAGATCAAGCCTATGACCACATGTGGCTTTGTGGGGACATCTAGACCCAAACCATAACACAGGCCAAATGTAGGAGTAACGATCAGTCCTCTTCAGTGACAGCCTGAGGAGGAAAATGAAGTTGTTTGGGAGTGACTTAATTATCGGGTGTCTGTAACTCTAGGTGAGGGTGCAAGGACTTGTCCTAAGTGGTTGGTGAGATAGGTCGGGCGGAGGAACTGTTTTCTGAAGGTGACTTCACCGTGAGTCGTTAGATGGAAGCCTGGGAAGAAAGCAGGACCCTGTACCTTGAATCTGGGAGGAGTGGAGGTAGCGGATGGACTACATCAGGGACCCAGGCAGAAGGAACTTAGAAATAAGAGGGTGAGTGACAGAGACATGGAGTCAGTTTAACGTGTGGGCAGCCAGGGAGCTCTTGCCTCTAGTAGGCAAGGGATCCCCCACTTCTGGTTCATCTTACCTTTATTCATCCAAATGTGGGTACAACCAATCAAAGTAACACAAGATCATCTGCTTTCCTTTATCCATTAGTACACTCTGAGGCAAACAACTTACGTCAGCTCTCTTCACTGTTTCCTAGAACCTGCAAGA